>NW_022589723.1:14368412-14587065 GCF_004348235.1 Phoca vitulina
AACCCTCAGTTTGTTTCTCAGAGTCCATAGTCTCTCATGGTTTGTCTCCCCCTCTGATTTCCCCCCTTCATTTTTCCCTTCCTTCTCCTAATGTCCTCCATGCTATTCCTTATGTTCCACAAATAGGTGAAACCATATAAAAATTGACTTTCTCTGCTTGACTTATTTCACTTAGCATAATCTCCTCCAGTCCCATCCATGTTGATGTAAAAGTTGGGTATTCATCCTTTCTGATGGCTTAGTAATATTCCATTGTATAAATGGACCATATCTTCTTTATCCATTCATCCATTGAAGGGCATCTCGGCGCTTTCCACATTTCCTATTGCGGGCATTGCTGCTATGAACATTGGGGTGCATATGGCCCTTCTTTTCACTACCTCTGTGTCTTTGGGGTAAATATCCCATAGTGCAGTTGCTGAGTCATAGGGTAGCTCTATCTTTAATTTTTTGAGGAACCTCCACTCTGTTTTCCAAAGTAACTTTACACCTTAAAGAACTGGAGAAAAAGCAACAAACGATGCCTAAGCCTCACATTAGAAGAGAAATAATTAAGATTAGAGCAGAGATCAATGAATTAGAAACCAGAAACACAGTAGATCAGATCAACAAAACTAGAAGCTGGTTCTTTGAAAGAATTAGTAAGATTGATAAACCCCTGGCCAGACTTATCCAAAAGAAAAGAGAAAGGACCCAAATTAATAAAATTATGAATGAAAGGGGAGAGATCACGACTAACACCAAGGAAATAGAAACAATTATTAGAAATTATTATCAACAACTATATGCCAATAAATCAAGCAACCTGTTAGAAATGGATGCCTTCCTGGAAACCTATAAACTGCCAAGACTGAAACAGGAAGAAAATGACAACCTGAATAGGCCAATAACCAGTAACGAGATTGAAGCAGTGATCAAAAACCTCCAAAAAACAAGAGTCCAGGGCCTGATGGATTCCCTGGGGAATTCTACCAAACATTCAAAGAGGAAATATTACGTATTCTTCTGAAGCTGTTTCAAAAAATAGAAACAGAAGGAAAGCTTCCAGACTCATTCTATGAGGCCAGCATTACCTTAATCCCCAAACCAGCCAAAGACCCCATGAAAAGGAGAATTTCAGACCGATATCCCTGATGAATATGGATTCCAAAATTCTCAGCAAAATCCTAGCTAACAGGATCCAACAATACATTAAAAGGACCATCCACCATGACCAAGTGGGATTTACCCCCGGGATACAAGGGTGGTTCAACATTCGCAAATCAATCAGTGTGATAGAACACATTAATAAGAGGAGAGAGAAGAACCATATGGTCCTCTCAATTGATGCAGAAAAAGCATTTGACAAAATACAGCATCCTTTCCTACTTAACACTCTTCAGAGTATAGGGCTAGAGGGAACATTCCTCAAGTTCATAAAATCCATCTATTAAAAACTCACAGCAAATATCATCCTCAATGGGGAAAAGCTGAGAGCATTTCCCTTAAGATCAGAAACACGTCAAGGATGCCCACTCTCACCACTATTGTTCAACATAGTACTAGAAGTCCTAGCAACAGCAATCAGACAACAAAAAGAAATAAAAGGTATTCAAATTGGCCAAGAAGAAGTCAAACTCTCTCTCTTCACAGATGACATGATACTACATGTGGAAAACCCAAAAGACTCCACCCCCAAATTACTAGAACTCATACAGCAATTCAGTAATGTGGCAGGATACAAAATCAATGCCCAGAAATCAGTTGCTTTCTTATACACTAAAAATGCAACTGTAGAAAGAGAAATCAGAGAAACGATTCCATTTACAATAGCACCAAAAACCATAAGATACCTCAGAATAAACCTAACCAAAGAGGTAAAGGATCTATACTCTAGGAACTACAGAACACCCATGAAAGAAAGTGAAGAAGACACAAAAAGATGGAAAAACATTCCATGCTCATGGACTGGAAGAGTAAACATTGTTAAAATGTCTATGCTGCCCAGAGCAATCTATACCTTCAACGCCATCCTGATCAAAGTTCCAATGACATTTTTCAAAGTGCTGGAACAAACAATCCTAAAATTTGTATGGAATCAGAAAAGATCCCAAATCACCAAGGAAATGTTGAAAAGGAAAAACAAAGCTGGGGGCATCATGTTGCCTGATTTCAAGCTATATTACAAAGCAGTGATCACCAAGACAGCATGGTACTGGCACAAAAACAGACATATAGACCAATGGAACAGAATAGAGAGCCCAGATATGGACCCTCAACTCTATGGTCAAATAATCTTCGACAAAGCAGGAAAAAATATGCAATGGAAAAAAGACAGTCTCTTCAATAAATGGTGCTGGGAAAATTGGACAGTTACATACAGAAGAATGAAACTTGACCATTCTCTAACACCATACACAAAGATAAACTCAAAATGGATGAAAGACCTCAACGTGAGGCAGGAATCCATCAAAATCCTAGAGGAGAACATAAGGAGTAACCTCTTCGACATTGGCCAGTGATCTTTTAGCTGATAACTGAGGAAGGAGCAGGAGGTATGCACTTTCTTCTCTGTGAGTTTACAGTATATCTCGACATGCTTCTATGACCAAAAGGGAAAATCTTAAATTTTTATGTATGTACACACATACCCTTTTTAAAATGCAGAAGACCATCTTACACTATCCAGGGAATATGTGGAAATGAAGCCACAGGACCTTGGCTCATTATGATCAGAGTCTCTGCTACCCTCAGATCATTGCCTTTGCTATTCTAAATCTGAAGAGCGCATACATTTCTGTGTAACGATGGACACTCTTCCTTCACCCGTCTATTTCCGTTGTGACCAAAGCAGGAAGAGAAGAGGAAAAAGCCCTGAACTTGGGTTATTATTACAGAGTTTATCTCTTCTATGGGAGCTGTCTTTTTTTTTTTTTTTTCTCTTGGTCTCTTGTTCTTTCTGACTCTTCTACTTGCTAAGATCGACAACTCTCTTGAGAAAAATACAGTTAATCTCCTCTAGGAACTTGCTTTCCTCACCTCTTCTGTTTACTAATTAAACTTGACTCTCTATGCTAATTTTGGTTTAATTTCTTATTTAATTGTTATTTAAACAGAAAGGGGGTATGATATTATGTGGAGGGCCAATAGCATTTCAAGAAAGTTCTACAGAAATATCACCTCATCCGTACGGATTCTTTGACCCAGGAAATAAATAAATCAGATGCTGCTGCATGGTGAAGAATCTGTGTATGGAAAGGAAAATGGTGGTCAGCATTGAAAGAGTGGGAGGCAGGGGGTTTGGGAACTGGGATAGTCTTATCCAATGTGATTGGACTAACACCAAGCAAACACACTCAGGTACAGGTTATGGAAGGAAGCTAAGGCAGGTGGCTGGAAGGTGGGATCTTCTGAGTTTGGAGTCAGATGCCTCTAGTAGTTATGGCATTTCTCTCAGGAGTAATAAGATATCCTAAAACACAGTAAGATAGAGCATAATATTCAGGAGTCTGAAATAAAGGCAAAATGTGGAGGTTTTGATGATGATGATGATGATGATGATGATGATATTTACTGTTCATTCATAATATAACTAGATCACCCACAGGTAGCAAGGCATGCAGGTACGCTGAGAGAAATACAAAACTCCGGTCAATGAGCCTCCTGCTAGGAGACAAGATTCCAGTTTCTGGAGCAGGAAAGGAAAGAAAAGGTAAGGTCCTAGGAAAAAGCAATTCAGGACCAGTCATAGAGGAACCCCATTATTTATGCACTTACTATGTGTCTATTGACTGTACAGTATATTCTGCATCCTAGACACTAGGCACTAGGCACTAGGGATGCATTAATTTTCAAAACTGCATTCCCCGCAACTAGTGCTTATGTATTAATGGCATTCCTTGATAAATAACTCTGTGAGCAAATATTTATTATTACTATCACCTTCTACAGAACTGTTGAGAGCTTTTGTACTGCTAATGTCCTTTTCTAAAAGAAGGATATAGCACATCACATTTTCACACACAGCCTGTTTGATGGTGCATCTTTTAGGAAATGCTGGAGTCATGAGTAAATACTATCCTTGCCTTCAAAAACCTCACAATTTATATTGACAGTTAATAGTGGGGAAAGTGATCAATGTAGGTAAATAAAACACTGTAGTAACAGAAGTACAAAGTGAAGAAAATAAATTATGTTCATGGTTCTTCATCGCTCCTTTGCATTCATTATTTATCCTTCTATTTTTACTCTGTGTCCCAGAGAGGTGATGGCTCTGGACACTATTATTTGGGCTTCCTTGTCTTCTAGTTTCCAGTCAGGATCAGGTGATAAAAGATCCCAAAAGGACATAAAAGGACATGAAGATAAGGATATTATTTTTGTCTCCACTTACTTTTCCTCTACCTTTGGCAGGGGGATTTTGGCAACAGCTACTTTCTTCTGTTGAAGGCCACAGATCATGTCAAGTAGCCTCTCCTACATGCCTATAATTCTCAGCAGGTTTAGAAACATGGATCCCTCTATCCTTTCAGTCCTAGGGTGGTAACCACTTCGATTTGCTATTATTTCCTGTGTGTTTCACCATGTGCTGTTCATCCCCTAACGCTGCCCACACCTAACTAAATTTATCTTTAATTAACTTTTGAGTTTATCATCTCTATTGTGCTAGGACTCTCAGCGGCAAAAGAACTGTTTGTTGAGTGTCTATTATGTCCCAAACAATTTAATATACATTACTTTATCTGGTTATCACAAATACCCTCCAGCGTATGAATTGTCAGCCCCATTTTATAGAATAAAATATAAAAGAGAATTAAGACCCAAAAGGGTTAAGTGACTTGCTCAAAGTCTCGCCTCTAAAATTAATACAACTGAGATTTGGGCCCAGTGGTCCAAAACCCATACACATTTTATCACTATGTTGTTAAGAAAAAAAAAAAGAACCAATTATTGGACATAGGTCAAAAGCTCAGAACCAGACCAGCAACAAGTTTTTTGATGCTGAGCTTACTAAATATGGAAGTGCTTTGATGACAGAACTGCAGACATAGAGCAACTGGAATGAGTGTGACGAGAAGAGAACAAAGAGGCAAGGGAGAGAGAAGGCAGCCTTTTTCAGAAGCAAACATATTTTTTCTCATTTTTTTTCATCAAGGTTATAAAGATAGCATTACACCCAGGGAGAATGGTGTTATAAATTCACATATCATGCCACAATGAAGGAGGCCTAAATTCTTCTGAGAGTGTGTGTATCTGGGGGAGTTTCTCAACTGCTCATTATTTTCCTGTGCCCTTAAAAAATAGGATTAGGTAAGCAATGTGACTATAGTTAATAACACTGTACTGTGTACTTGAAATTTGCTAAGAGGGTAGATTCCAAGTGTTCCCACCACACAAAAAGAGAAAAAAAAAGAAAGAAAGAAAGAAAAAATGATACCTATAGTAGGTGATGGATATGTTAATTAGCTTGATTGTGGTGATTATTTCACAATGTGTATGTATATCAAAACTTAAAGCTGTACACTTTAAATATATACAATTTTATTTGTCAATTATACCTCAGTAAAGCTGGGGAAAAATAAGATTAGGAAAAATAAGACCTTATCTGGGTTTTTTTGTGCACTGGGGACTGTAGATAAGTTTGTTGTTTTCTCTGACTTTAGGGAAACATTAGTGTTCCTAAGTTTCAATATATGATATCACTGAATTTATTTATATTAGAACCTCAAGCCCCACACAAATGGCTAATAAAAATGTTTGTTATTTCTTAATATATGCCTTAGTATATAAAATCCCTTAGTGCTCTGACCCTGTATAAAAACCTAGAGAATCTGAGAAAACCAAATAGTGCAGGTGCAGAAAACACCTGAAAATGTAGAAGTTATTAAACAAAAGGAATTCAGCCACAAAGCACAAAAACATTAACCAACATTTGCAAGAATCCCCAAATTGCAAGAATTTCTAAGCCTGAAATGTATTTTTTGTAGCTAAATCCAGAATATGGGTTTCCTAAAGGACTGGCTAGTCTCTGAAAGGGCTGAAACATGCAACGGAGAGACAGAAGACCTTATAACAATGGCTAATATGCAAAAACAAATGCAACCCTGAACTACACACATTCTATAAACTTGAGGGGATGAAGATAAATGAATATTTTATCAGTACAAATATTACCTTTTGCTAATTCTCACATGATCTACTTGTTTACGTATGCTATTTTCCCCTTGATTTTGCAATAAATATTTTTACCAACAAGAATGGACCTCATAGTGGTGATAGAGTGTTTCTTAACACAAAAGGAAGTTTTTGCCTGCAGGGCCAATATTACATGGATCAAAGATTTCTGATTAAAATACATACAGTGAGGAGTGTAGCTGTGATGTTTTCGTATGATATCTGAATTTTGTAATGAAACACAGCAGGTAGAATGTGAACTTTAGGGTAAAGAAATGCAATATTCCTGAAATCTGTGTAGGATCTTTCTAACTCCTGGTATTATGATTAATTTTCTCTGGGAAGCAGCCAGCACTGACATTATACTGCTGTTCAGAGATGTTCCTTTGATGGAGAATATCTGGTGATGCCACTCTGAATAGCTGCACAAATGATGATGGCTATGTCCTTTGTAAATTGAGCTTGTTTGATGAATCAAGAGAAATTTTAGAACTACGTATACGTGAGGACCCAAAGTAGAAATTGTGTGTGTGTGTTATTTGTCCAACTCTTGAGCTGATGTAAATTTTGGAAGCCAAACTTATTATTCTACACAGGTGGAACAATGACCAGTAAAATATCATGAAAAGAATATGAGGTCTGGTGTCAGAAAATCTGATTTGAAGCAAAGCTGTGCTGCTTCCTGGCTGTGAATTTCAGGCAAGAAACAGTAACAGTATTCCTACTTGTGTGATGTCATTAATAATGACATCTTTTTCAGAAGTGATCATAAGAATCAACTAAAATGATATATGTGATAGTGATTATAGGTATTTATTTCTTGGAGTGAGGCAGTCCACAGAGTCTTACCAACTTTCCCCCTAAAAACAACAAAAAACATGGATAAAGTATTTTAAAACCCCTTTAAAAAATATAGTAAAGGACTGGCAATTTGAAATGGAATATTTAGAAGTTAAAAAATCAGTAAAACGGAAACCTAGAGGGATTAGCAAGGAACCGGATTTTAATTCTACCCTGAAGACACTTGCCAAATGTAAATGAACTTAACATTGGGCTTTCACAGCTTCATAGAAGATGCAAGACAAAGCCCAAGACCAGCTTCAGGTAGGAAATCTAAGAGGAAGTCCCCCTAACTTGGCCTCAGGCTTGTGCCTCAAGGGCTATACTTTGATATAAGGGCATCTAGAAGTAAATCTGCCTTTCTTCCCAGGAAATTTAATTAGGAAAATCCCCTTTCTCAAGCAATGATTTGGGGAGGAAGGAGAAAAGCATTTCCTCTGGAAACCTACAACAGTAAGTAAATTCTCACATAGACTGCATACCAAATTTATACTATTTTGCTGGATTAAGATATGGAGATTTTAACCTCAAAAAACCCTGAAATAGTGGCACTCCAGATATGTAGCACTCCAGAAGTGAATGCCAATCACTTCTGGAGGAACCAAACTTCAGCCTAGGTCTCAAAAGAAGATAAGCCTATAGTAATAAATAAATAATAAATAAATAAATTAATTAATTAAATAAATAAATGGGTAGGCTGGGGAGTAGGGGGGGCTCCATGATCAAATTTCAACAGTCAAAAAAGACCTGAGAAGCAGACCCACGAAAAGCTCAAATATTGAAATCATTACACAGAATACAAAATAATCATTTTGAATAAGTCTAAAGGTGTAAGAGATTAAATGTAAGTAAAGAGAGACTTCTGTTTCTGGCTCTCATGGAGTAACTTGTATTAAACAAATCTTTCTGTCAAAAACAACCATTAAAGTTGAACAACATATAGAAAACAGCTATTTAGAAGCATAATAGAGCAAAGAAGGTAGGCAAGAATTGCAGGGATAAGATCCAGAAAAGACAGGAAGTACTTGAGGTGAGTGCTTATCCTTGCCTCCGTATCTTTTCTTTTCAGAACATCCTCTAATAAATAACCAGTTTCATAGAAGCCAGACAGAAAGCAGTGACCTAAAGCTTGGGACAGTTATACTAGGTTGAGGAGGCAAAACCTAATCCTTAAGCTTGAGCTCAAGATTCCATCCAAAAAAAAGAACCACAGAGAAAGGAATCCCCACTTACACATGCAGTTTCCCCTTTAGACATTAACCAGCCCCCATACTGAGCATGTGCAACACAGCACAGTGAACCAAGTAGCTCTTCCTTGTCCTCATTTGATAAGAATTTTTATCATGACTGGGCGTAGAATTTTTTCTGTATATATTTAGAAAATTGCATGCTTTTTACTTTTCTTCTTAAGCCTGATAATACAATGCTCTACATTGTTCAGTTTTTTTAAGTGTTAAAATAATCTTGCAATCCTAAAAATCTGGGATATACCATACCTGATCATGTATTATTGTTTTTATAAATTGCTAGATTTGGTTTACTTTTATTCTGTTAAAAAATTTTTCTCCCTGTGTTTACTAGTGATACAGTGTTTTTCGCTATGTGTAATGTCTTTGGTTTTGTTATAACGGCTGGCCTCGTAAATGTGCCAGAATTCCCTGCTTTTCTTTTCTGGAAGAACTTGTGTAAAGTTAGTATTACTTGCCCCTTAAATATTTGATAGAATTCACCAATGACATGTTCCATGTGGAAATACTTTTAACCACACCTTCATTGTCTTTAATAGATATAGGGCTATCCAGAGTATCTATTTTTTTTTGGACTGAACTTTGGTAATTTATATCTTTCAAGGAATTTTTCCATTTCACCTAAGTTGTCAAATTTATGGGCATGTTTTCATAATGTTCTATTATTATCCTTTTGATCTATAGGATCTTTAACAAGGTCCTTTCATTTTTTTTAATAGACTATTTTTTTAGAGCAGTTCAGCAAAGCTGAGCAGAAGGTAGATTTCCCATATACTCCCTGCTTCCACATATGCATAAGTTCTCTCATTATCAACATCCTCCACCAGAGTGGTACATTCATTATAATTCGAGAACCTACATTGATACATCATTACTATCTAGAGTCCATAGTTTACATTAGGTTTCATTCTATGTCTTGTACACTCTATTGGTTTGGACAAATTTATAATGACATGTGTTCACCATATTATTATCATTCAGAATAGTTTCACGGCCCTAAAAAATACTCTGTGCCCTACTTATACATCCCTCTCTCCCTCCTAAACCCTGACAACCACTGTTCTTTTTACTGTCTTCATAGTTTTGACTTTTCTAGAATGTCATATAGTTGGAATCATGCAGTGTGTAACATTTTTCAGATTGGTTCCTGAGTAATATGCATTTAAGCTTCCTCCATGTCTTTTCATGGCTTGATAGCTCATTTCTTTTTAGTGCTGAATAAAATTCTGTTGTCTGGATGTACCACAGTTTACATATTCACCTATTGAAGGACCTCTTGGTTGCTTCCAAGTTTTGGCAATTAGGAATAAACCTGTTAAAAACATCTGTGTGCAGGTTTTGTTTTGTTTTGTTCTGTTTTTTGGGTTTGGTTTTTTTTTTTTTTTTGGTTTTGGGTTTTCAGCTCCTTTGGGTAAACACCAAGGAAGATGATTGCTGGATTGTTTAGTAAGAATATGTTTAGTTTTGTAAGCGGCTGCCAAACTGCCTTCCAAAGTGGCTGTGCCATTTTGCATTCCCATCAGAAATATATGAGAGTTCCTTTACTCCACATCCTTGCCAGCATTTGGAGTTGTTAGTGCCCTGGATTCTGGCCATTCGAATAGGTGTGCAGTGGTATCTCATTGTTTTAATTTGCATTTCCCTATGACTTAGGATGTGGTATATCTTTCCATATTTATTTTCCATCTGCATATCTTCTTTGGTTAGATGTTTGGCTAAGGTCTTTGGCCCATTTTGAATTGGGTTTTTTATTTTCTTATTGTTGAGTTTTGGGACTTCTTTGTATATTTTAGGTAACAGTTCTTTATCATATGTATCTTTTGCAAATATTTTCTCCCAGTCTGTGGTTTTCCTTTTCATTATCTTGATAGTGTCTTTCACAGAATAGAAATTCTTAACTTTAATGAAGTCCAGTTTATCAATCCCTTCTTTCATGGACCATGCCTTTAATATTGTATCTAAAAAGTCACTGACAGACCTTAAGTCATCTAGATTTTCTCTTTTTCATCTTCTGGGAGTTTTATAGTTTACTATCTTCTTTATTCTTGATATTGATAATTTTTGTCTTTTTTCATTTTTACTAATCAGTCTGGCTAGGCTTTTTGCTTCATTGATTCTCCCCCTCTCTCTCTCTTTTATTTTATTGATTTCTGCTCTTGTAATTTTTCCCCCTCCCACTGTTTTCTTTGAGTCTTATTTACTCCTATTTTCTACTTTCTTAAAGAAGTTTAAAATTTTATGTGTGATATTATTTTCTAATAAAATATTTAATACTATAAATTTTCCTCTAAACACTAGGTTAGCCATATTTCCCAAATATTAATACATTGTTTTTATTTTCATTGCATTCCAAGTATTTTCTAAATTCTTTTATAATATTTTTTTAACTCAACACATGGTTTACTTGGAATTGTGTTGTTTGCATTTGTATTTGTGTTGATTATCAACTCTTTGGAAACTTTCCAAATATCTCTTCTGTAATCAATTTCTAGTTTAATTTTGTTGTTATCAGAGAGCATATGTTGTATGTATGGTTTCAAATCTTTTAAAATTATTAAAACTTGGTTTCTGGCCCAGAATGTGGTCTCTTCTGGTGAATACTCCATGAACACTTATAAAGAACATAAAAGTTGGCTATTGTTGGGTGGGATGTTCCATAAACATCTGTTATGTCAAGTTGGTTGATAGAGGAGCTTGAGTCTTCTCCATCTCTGCTGATTTTCTGTTTGTTCTATAAATTACTGAAAGGAGTGTTAAGTCTCCAGCCCTAATTGTGAATTTGTCTATTTCTCCTTTAAATTTGATTGGTTTTTATTCTGTGCATTTTGAACCTCTGTTATTAGATGGGTATACATTTAGTAATTGTATATGTCTTCTTGTTAAATTGACAATTTTACCATTATGTGATGCCCTCTGCATTCCTGGTATTATTTATTTCTTTGAAATATACTTTCTCTGATATTAATAGAGACATTCCCAATGTCTTTAATTAATATTTTCACATTACTTGATTTTTCATCTTTTAATTTATCTCTATATTTAAGGTGCATTTCTGTAGATTGCATGTAGTTTGGCCTTGGTTCTATTTTTATTCAATTTTCTCCACATTTGAAATAGGGTGTTTAGTCATTTACAGTCATATTTACTGATAAAACTACCATATTACTAATTGTTTTTTATTTGTCATATCTATTCCTTGTTCCTTTTTTCTCCCCTCTTTCCTGCCTTATTTTGGATATAATATTTTCATTATTTCATTTTATCTCCACTATTGGCCTGGTAATTATACTCTTTTAAATTTTTTTTTTATTTGTTGGCTTGGCATTTGCAGCCTGCATTTTTAACTTATTACAGCCTAACTTCAATAATAATATGCCACATCAAAGACAGTGTAAAACCTATACAATGGTGTAAGTCCTTTTCCTTAATTCCATCTTATGTGCTATTGTTGTCATACATTTTACTGCTAAGTATATTATAATTGCCAAAATACACTGTTACTATAGTCATTCTTTTTTTTTTTTTTAAGATTTTATTTATTTATTTGACAGAGAGAGACACAGTGAGAGAGGGAACACAAGCAGGGGGAGTGGGAGAGGGAGAAGCAGGCTTCCCGCGGAGCAGGGAGCCCGATGCGGGGCTCGATCCTAGGACCCTGAGATCATGACCTGAGCCGAAGGCAGACGCTTAACTACTGAGCCACCCAGGCGCCCCACTATAGTCATTCTTTATAGCAATTAAATATATGGAAACTATCTTTTAAATTCACCTTTTTAGTATTTATGGCTCTCTTCATTTCTTTGTGTGTATCCAAATTTATTTTCTTTAATATTTTCTTGCCTGCTGGTAATGAATTCTCTCATCTTCTGTTTCTCTGAACAAATTTTTATTTTGCCTTCATTTTTTCAAAGATACCCCCCACCCAAATGTTTAATTCTGATTTGACAGTTTTCATTTGTTTAAATTTTGGCACATTAGATATATAACTCCCATTTTCTTATGTTTTGAAAAAAAAAAAACAACTTCTGAAAATTGTGCCATAATTCTTACTTTCTACTCTGTATGTGTATTTCTTTCTGTTTTCAAGATTTTTTCTAGATCTGATTTTCAGGCATGAGTATAATATGCCTGTGTGTGTGTGTGTATGTGTGTGTGTGTGTGAGTGAGAGAGAGAGAGAGAAAGGGAGAGAGAGAGATGTAGGATTTTCTCATTTTATTAAATTTTGAAAAACCAAATGGTCATTATTTCTTAAATTTTTTTTTTCTATCCTATTCTCTATTTTTGTCCTGCAACTTCAATTACATACAGATTAGACTGTTTGATATTGTACCATAGCTACTGAATATTCTATTACATCTTTTTCACTATTTCTCTTTGTTTAGTTTAGATAATTTTTATTGATCTATCTGCAAGTTAAATGACTCCTTAATCAGATATATCCAGTCTTACTTATACACACTGAAAGAATTCTTTATCTGTTCTTACTTTTTTTATTTCTAGATTTTCACTGATCTTTTTTTTTTTTTAAAGATTTTATTTATTTGACAGAGAGAGACACAGTGAGAGAGGGAACACAAGCAGGGGGAGTGGGAGAGGGAGAAGCAGGCTTCCCACTGAGCAGAGAGCCCAATGTGGGGCTCAATCCCAGGACCCTGAGATCATGACCTGAGCCGAAGGCAGACACTCAATGACTGAGCCACCCAGGTGCCCCTTCACTGATCTTTTTTAACTACTTTTTATCTCTGCTGAAATTCTGCATCTTTTTATGCATGCTGTCCACCTGGTCTACCTGTTACTTTACCACGTCAATCATAGTATTTTGAAAGTCCCTGTCTCCTAGATACAATATTAGGGTCATCTCTGAATATTATTTTTTTTACTGCTTTATCTCTTGGCAATGTATTTTTTTTTTCTTCTTGCTCTTTTGTATGTCTCATAGGTTTTTATGAAGTGCTTCACATTGTGTATAAAAGAACATTAGAGACCGAGGTAAAAGGTATTTACACCTGGACTGGGCCATTAATATGTTTATGTTGGAGAGATGGAGGTGAGGCAATATAGCAAAGAATTGGAACTGAATTTGTGTTTTTTCACCTCTATCATAACCTTCTGTATATGACATGGATGGCTGTTACCTTCTGCTTTAGAGCATGACTTATGGTACCAATGGGCTTCTGTTGTCTCAGCTCTTAAAAGTCCTCTGCATGTACTATAGGAGGGCCTTTGTCCATGTCCCTTCCACTGCAGTGAACTTCTGTGACTTTCTACTTAGTGCTAAGCTCACAAAGGCAGTGTTCTCTGTTCTCCTGGTTCAGCCTTTGTCTTTGGCAAATCCTGTGCATGTAGGCCTTGTGGGTGAAGCTTTCACAGTGTCCTTGCTCTTCTCCCCATGGATGCCTAGCTCTGCCTTGTATCTGGGGTGGATCTTGTTTAGGAGAGCATTTCCTGGCCTTTCTTGATAGAAGCAGACCTCAGCTTTGATACAGCTTGGATCCTGAGCTCAGTTTCCTGCTCCTTAATCAGGAGCAGAGTATTTTTCCTTATACTCTTTACCTAGAAGTAATCAATCTTCATCTGTGACCTGATGGTGGGAAGGTCTCCTGTCTCTCTCCCAGATGCAGATATGTTTTGGTTTTATCCTATTCTAGAAGTGATAGATCTCTATGCCAGTCTCTAGTGGCAGTCAGTTACCCCCTATTGATCTCCATCACTAAGGGGCATGCTCTCTGGACCTAGTCCCCAATCTTTTTCACAAGCACCCTGTTAAGAACAATGGGAAAGAACTTACAGGGAGACCACCCTTATGTCTGAGCTCCCAGGGATGCTAAACTGTCATGCTTGGTGACACTCAGCTTTTAATAGTTAATTAATATGTCAGTTGGTTGTTGTTGTTTTGTTTTTTTTCAACTCTGCTTTTATGGCTTTTACTTTTATTTTTTTAAAAAAAGAATTTATTTATTTATTTGACAGAGAGAGACACAGCGAGAGAGGGAACACAAGCAGGGGGAGTGGGAGAGGGAGAAGCAGGCTTCCTGCTGAGCAGGGAGCCCGATGCCGGGCTCGATCCCCATGACCTGAGCCAAAGGCAGACGCTTAACGACTGAGCCACCCAGGTTCCCCGGCTTTTACTTCTTACATGCTCTGCCAAAGGCAAGAGAGTATATGGGTCCTGTATCTTTTCAAAGGAGCTTATCACCCATTGAAATTCAGTTTACCTTGATATCGTGCTTTCTGATGGGCTCAGGAAATGTTATAATTTAGCATATCATATAACTTTTCCTGGTTGTTAGAGTAGAGGCAACATTTTCTTCTGGCCTTCTATATCCCAAGCAGAAGTGGAACTCATCAGTGTGTTTCATATTGCTTTGGTAAATGATGTATCCTTTAGGTCCTCCTTTGAAGCATAGTTCTCTGACACATTTTCTTACATTATTATATCCCCTACAGCACATCATTTTCTCTCAGCCTGATAATGCCTTTGTCCACCATGATCCATGGCAATGCTAGCATTTCTACTTCAGTTACATGTGGAACATCAACTTTTTTCTTTTTAATGCTTCTAGAAGCCACCCTAGCAGTATGTCTATACCATCATCAGAATCCTTTCTAGGGTGTTAAGTGTTCTTAATCCCAGGAAAGTGCTGGAAGACCACTAGATTCTCCCTTCTCCAGCTTATGTTTCATTGCCCTTTGATAATTACCTTTAGAATCCAGCTCATAGTACTCGCTTGGCTCCTGCAGGGATCCTGCCAAATCCCACAGCTGCTTTGGGGGTATAGTAGCACATCTCCAGCTAAATTATATTCTAACTTTAATCCTAGTTATAGTCCTAGTGTCTTGGAGGGGAGCAGAGACAGATTTGGGAGACGTCACATGAGGAGAGGCCTATGTAGAATTTTCAAGCAATTACAAAATACTAGCCCTTGATATAGAGTACTGGGCCATGTCTTCAGGCTCATTAGTGTCAGGGAAATCTGGGGATTCAATATTGTCAGGAACTTCATCTCAGATGTCCTCATACAATCTGTCAGAGTTACATTCTTTCCCATCCTGGACTGTGATGTTGGCATTGCAGACCTACCTTGGTTGGGTCTTTAACTTCCCTTGGAGATTATGTCCTTTTATGATTAAGTCCTAGGCCTGGTCATCAGTATCTTCGGCTCTACCACTACTTTCACACTTAGCTTTTAATTACTGATCAGTCATGCTAGCTTACTAGCTTTCCAAAGCATAAATATAGCTTAGCAATAGGCAGATCATCCTTTATATTGTTCCAATATTTTGAATTACCTGATAAATAACATCAGCTAATTAAATTCTTCAAGAATGCTCAACCCCAGCAGCAGAGGACCAGCCTCATCACCACATGCCTGCTCGCCCATCCTCAGCCTGGGCTTCCCTGTGCCCATCAAAAAAGACTCTCTGTATGTGTCCATCTCCCACTTCAATAAAAGAGTTCCTTTTATTCTAAAAAAAAAAAAATCCTCATTAGATAGGAAATAAGCAAGGGATGGCTCCTATATTAGAGGCCGTGGCAAGACACATGCTCTCTAGAGGTTGGGAGGTAAACTGTATGAAGTTTTAGAGACTTATGGCTTCAGTAAAATATACAGGAGTCCAGTGGTAAGCAGTGCTAGCAAATTTCCTACAAAATAGAGGTAACTTGCTCTATCATGCCTTACCACAAAGAAGGAAGCACAGTGTCAAGTAGGCTTTACTGGTTTCTGTAGGCAACATGCTTCACATCTAAACTGTTCTAGACCATAACTTGTTCCATAACCATAACGTGCAGGCTGCTAGTTTCGAGTGGGATCCAGAGCAAAAAAGGACTCTATAGCAAGTTGAGGCCATGGTGCAACCAACTCTGTCCCTTGAGGTCCTACCCTCCAGCAGATTCAATGATGCTATAGGTGTTAGTCCATTGTTAAATGGAACTGGTAATACTGAAATTAAACATGGGCCGGCTACAGGGAATAATTAAGCCACATGAGCAGGCAGCCTTGACCCTCACTTGTGCCAGTGTCCCTTTCCAGCTTTCACCTGTGGCTCTCTGGAGGTACCAGTCTCTTTTACTAATATAGTGCAGGTTTTAACAAACTGGACAACTACTTGATGCTGAGACTCTATGTGCCTCACCTGCCACCAGTGATGAGGCTCTCATTGCCAGCTAGGCACCAAGTGAGCCAGGCTCAAAACACCATCTTACATTTTAGCTTCCTGACTCACTACAGACATCAGTTGTTGCAGGTTGAGTACACTGGAATAAGGAACTGAAATTTATTAATACTTTAATAAATTAATAAGGCACTGGGTGTTTATTAGGAATCAACAACTGTGGACAAGAAAGGGAGGAAGCAGGGTTGGGCAGAGGGAGAAGTCAAGCTTAGGTACAGACTACAGAAAGGGTCAGTCAGCTTGACCATGGTTCTGGATCATATATGGCCGGATTGGAACAAAATAGGCCTCTATATGCTCACTTATGACATTACTGGATGTGAGTTGCCCCAGGAAGTGGATGCCCTTGAATGATGAAGTGTTCTATAATGGAGGCAAACTCTGAAGGAATTCAAAGCGGGAGGCTCTTTCCTGAAAGATGGGGCAATGAGTCCTGTTTTAAAGGGAAATCTGGAGAGCGCATTTTCACACTGAACACAGCAAATAATAGAAGGTAAGATTAAACTGATGGAAGACTGATAGATGCCACATTGGGCAATTTATATTCAGACAGAAGTGAATTTCTTCTAAATGCCTTATATAATCGGCATAAAGTCATCTTTTTTTTTTTTTTACCCCAAATTTGAATTGTGTCATCACAGATGATGATGAGAAGGGAACAAGGCTTTTTCTGGGTGGATTTGTCCAATAGTTCAGCTTTGACGTTTTTCACCCAGATATGTCAGCTCAGAAACATCAATTAAAGTAACAGTTTAAATACAAAAACAGACTTTTATAATGAAATGGAGACTCTCTTTCATTTAATTATTCACCAAATACTTATTGAGCTAGGTCTCAAGAAATGAAAATAACTAACGAAACTAATAGCCTCTAGACTTAATATGTCTTTTGTGTACACTGCTTCATGGAGGTACTCACCATGTTTCTCACCAGTTTCTTTCTAAGTGTATTACTGTTTTTCCTCCCATGGGGACATATTTTTAATTACATAATGGAAGTCAGTAGAAAATAGGATTTACATGACAAATATTTCCATTCAGTCACCTTTGCTATAAGTCAAAGGATTTATTGCTGATAAAATAATTTTTCATGCAATCAACAAATTGAGTATGTGACCTGGTTTATGTACTATGTGGCATGTGAATTAAAAGATAAATAAACTACAAACTCTTTCTTTAAAGGAACCTCCATTCTATTAGGAGAGATGAGAGATGGACATAAACAAAATATAAAACAATATGCATTAAGTGCCAGAAGAGAAGAAAAGTAATGTAAGCACACAGAAGAACGTAACCCTACCTCTGTTAGGCATGAGATCTCTGGGAAAAGCAGAAAGGCTAATATTCTAAAGAGAAACAACAGCACTGTAATCAAGACATTGAAGAAAAAGAAAGGCCAAAATCTTTCGAGAAATGGTTACTGGTCCAGGTTGACCGGAGCATAGGTTATTTTCAGGAGAATGGATTAAATAAAAGTTTAGCATGGCATTTGACTCTTGTGAGTGTTCTAAATGTTGAAATAAGGACTTAGAACTTCATTAGCCAGGCAATGGGAATACTCCTAAGGCTGTTTAAAAGATGGATGCAGTGTAGGTTCAGAACCAGGCTTTTAGGAAATTTTGATTGCTTGGAACAATTTGGATTGAATTGAAGAGTCTAGAATTTTGAGAAATAATTAAAAGAATACTTAAATAGTTTAAATAAGAAGTAGTAAGGTCCTAAGTTAAATATTTTCACACAATATTGCAATTATCTCTTTACCGTTCTATATCTTATTCAAATTTTTGAACCTGAACTTCTAATACAGTGCTAACCTATAGTTTGCTTTTCAAGAAATACGCCTTTAGTAAGTAAACAAATGAGTCCATGATAAGTAGGAAAGACTATGCAAATGGCAGTTTGAAATCAGTGAAATTTTTTGAATCATCTCATGTGGGTACTGGAACAGAAAGATTTCCAAGATTTTGAAACTGAATTGTTGAGAGAATGATGATAATGATTATAAAGAAAAAAGTCAGTTCACGAGGAGTGGGTTTGAGGGACAATATAGTGAGTTTGGTGCAAGATGAGGGACCATCCTCACTTGAGCCAAGGAGGAGTGGGAATGCTTCTTTCCATCACATTTTCACAAAATGGGACAGAAAAGGGTGGGCACATGCCTACTCCTCACAGAACACAGCATGGCCCCAGTGCACTGAATACTGGAAGAAGAGTAGCATCATTTCGACATCTTAGGTGTTGTCTTGAGATGTTCTGGGAAAGCAGCACCTAGGGGCAGTCAGAGTTTTCTCAGGGGAATAGCAGAAGCATGTGTGACCAAACCCTAGAGGATATTTCAGGATTTGGCAAAACAGGTGAATGTCCAGCCATCACAGGGGACCCCCAGCAGCAGTCTGGTAGGAAGCAATAGCCCCAGAGGCGGTAGTCACATTGTTGGACACAAGTGGGGCTCATTTGGGACCTGAGCAGAAACTTCTGGGGTAGGTGGCATATACTTTGTGGGGGCCTGAGGATTGCCAATAATGTAGGTGGGTTATTGACCTTGCAGATTCAATGGGCATCATTTTTAACATGGCCACACAGTAGTCACAGGCTGAGGGACTATAATCAAGCCCACACTCCTCTTCCATAGGAACTGCCCCTCCTACCTCATTTGCTTCCAAGAACCAACTCTATACCCATTCATCATGTGTTATCGATGGCCGGAAATCAGTTCAGAAGCAAGTTTTAAATCATTTATGATTGGTTTTGAATTTGGAAAAAAATGTGCACATTTCCCCCAGAAAAGCTAGGCACAGGTTTTCATCCAGAATGAATAATTATGCATAGAACTGATTACTTAAATACACAGTTCATGATTATGAATGAAATTACCTGCATTACACTGCAAATACCTTGCTCTGCAAGGATTAAGGAAAATAAACTTGATTGCAGATGCTGGAAATTTTAGGTCTTGAGATTTTTCAGTTGCTCTGAAAATATATCACTTACCTCTTATAACATTCCCCTTACAGAAGTAATTTACAAGTTGAAATTGAAAATGAAATATTGGTTATACTGGATTTCACAGTGGAGTACAATTCCAGGAGCTAGACCATAGGAAAGTAAGTGGACTGTTTTCTGTTTTTACATCATCTAGTTCAGACACTTTTCCCAAGATACAGATATACAGGTGAAATAGATTTCTACCTACTTGTGCAATTTGGGGGATTCCAGCAAACTCCCCAAACCCTTAAAGTTCCCTCTATAAGCCTGTGTACATGTTTAAATCCTACTTTTATTACTTAACTGGTTTAGGCTTATTTATTTATTAAAATGCATGTTCCTGAGGAGACTAATCCATGACAGTGTAATCCATCAAAGTAACATAGTGTGAACCAGCTTGTCAGCTCTCTTCCAAAGTGACAGCTGGGAAAGAACAGGTTTATTTTCTTACGCTGTTTTGGCAATGTTATTTTTCACATCTTTTCCCACTAACCAGATTAGAACCTCTATGCAGTGGGGAGGGCTTTGGTTTTGGCTTTTATAAGATCATTTCTTGCAGACTCATTTCTCATTGGGGGGGGGCCTCATTTACTTTTCTTGGAAACCAGCTTTATAAGTCTGTACTGCTTAAACGCAAGGACTCAATAGTGAAATTGTGATCCCAGACCAAAAATAATTTGAAGACACCAGATTCAGAAGCACTCTGAAATGTAGGCAAAATACCTCCCTTGGTTTATTACTTTATTTTATGTTCATAACTCATAGAACTGTTTTTAATTAAGTTTTGTATTTACTAAAGTAATTCATTTGATACATATACAAAGTAACACAATGTTTAAAAAATAAAGTCACTCTAAAAGTTTTCTGTAAGAGTAAACAATGGTGCTTTGCCTTCCAGTGCCCTGACCTTTTTTCCCCAGTCTTAAAGGGAAAGCATTAGATATATTGTTATTTGTAGGTTTCTCACAGATATCCTTTATCAAACTGAGAAAACATCCTTGTTTTCCTAGTTTAGAATTATTACAAATGTATGTTGAATTTTCTCAAATTATGTTCTCCATCAATTGAGATAATTATATACTTTCTGTTTTAGTCCATTGATACAGTGGATTACATAAGATTAAATTAGCTAAATTATTAAATTAATAAAATTAAATATTAATAACTGATTTTATGACAATTCAACCCATCTTTCTTTCCTAAGATAAACCCCACTTGGTCATGATATATTATCTTATTTTATATTACTGGTTTTGATTTGCTACTATTCGAGTTCTCCAGATTTCTTTGAATCTATTGCTACATCCAAAGCTTCTCATAGGTCAGTACAATTTTCCACAAGATGAAAACTATCTGATAATCTTCAGCTCAATTCTCCTCAGCAGCCTCATCCAAACAATTTGGACAATTATTATCCAGGCTCACTTTCCCTAAGCCATCATTCTGAGAATACCTTTCTTCTCTCATTAATTTTGATCCTCTGTTCTCTGTATCCATGCTTTCCTTTGCTTAGTTATCATTTATTTATTTATTTTTCATGAAGAATAGCCTTCATTACTTTCCTTTGAAAAGGTAGTTTTTTGAGATACTTTTTTATATTTTGGAATAATTTTATTTTACCTCCATCCATGATTGCTATTTGCTGGGCATAAAAATTTACATTTAAACATTCTCGACTTAGAATGTTATACTTTATTTTCCATTTTGTTCTGAAAAAGTCCAAAGCAATTTTGAATCTTGACCCTTTGATTTTTTGAAAAATAGTTATGTGATTAGTTGGGTTGGCCTCTCTAACCTTGAGTTCTGGGAAGCTGTTGTCCTTTAGTTCTGGAAATTTCTCCACTGTAATTTATGTTGTTTTTGTGTCAAATGAGAAATTCTAAATTTATTTGGGGTTAAATTCTGAAGAAGAAGATAATGGAAATATATTTACAATTCTAAAGCCAGAAGTCTGCTACTTTCCTCAGTATATAACTTTAGTTTAGCAAACATTGTACCAGAGGGAGGGACCAGAGAACAAGGGACCCAAAGATAAATTAGTCCAAGTAACTGTCCTTTAATTGTTTTTTTATCTACTGAGAGATTGATACAGATATGAATTCTGATAATAGCACATTAGTGTGATAAATAGTGCTGGCAGATGGGGTGAATAGAGGAGGGACACTGCTCAAGTGAGTTCAAGGAATATTCCCTGGAAGATATAATACATAAGCTAAAATTTTATTTTTTTTTTTTTTTATTTTTTATTTTTTTTAAATATTTTATTTATTTTTTGACAGAGAGAGAGACAGCGAGAGAGGGCACACAAGCAGAGGGAGTGGGAGAGGGAGAAGCAGGCTTCCCACTGAGCAGGGAGCCCGATGTGGGGCTCGATCCCAGGACCCTGGGATCATGACCTGAGCCGAAGGCAGACGCTTAACGACTGAGCCACCCAGGCGCCCCATAAGCTAAAATTTTAAAAGGCATAAGAATTAATCAAATGAAGAAGTAGGTAAAGAACATTCCTGATAGAGTAACTTTCATTCATTCATTTACTCATTAATTTCTTTACTTATTAACTTATTCAATAAGCATTTATAGAATATTATCTTATTCCAAACATAATTCTAGACATGGGGATCTGTAACACATAGTATAATCAAGGACATGAAATCACAAAATAACGTACATGTTATATCTGCGTGTACTTGTGTATCCTGAGAAGCATTTTAGAACTGTTCTGGAGTGTAATATATGACGAGCTGTGGTGGGAAAGATGTCTGATGACAGGTACTTTCTTAAAGTGCCTGATATGGCATAGTTAAGTAGTTTGAATTTTTCTTGAAGGTATTTGGATGCCATTCATAAGATGCTTTATTTTATTCTTATAATAGGATCATTTTATATCTATTACTTGTAGGTGTTCTTTTAGCTTACCAACTAGTCAACATTTATAGGTCAGAAATTATGAATCTCTTTTCTCCTCCAAAATAGGATGATACCACTCATGTTGTCTTTACTTTAGAACAATTATCTTTATCTATACATCTGTACCTATCTAAATTTTCTCCACACATTTTTTACTCACCTCCTCCAGAAACTCTCACTTTCCTCTGCTAAGATAAACTGACATGTCTAAACAAACTGGTGTGTATTATTTTGTAATTTTATCTGTGCCAAAATAATCATGTGTAAACATACACATTTCTTTCTATTTCAACATTCATCTCTAAATCTATCAACTCATTATCTGCTTCAAGTCTGGTCATTTAAGAAAATTAGATCCTATTGTACAATTTCTCAGCTAAACATCACAGAAATACTTTCAAGTTAACTCATATAGCTTTAATTAAGTATTCTTAATGGCTGCAAATGTTCCACCATGAGCATGTACCATAATTTATTCAACCATTCTCCTGTTGATGGTTATTATCTTTGTTTTCAGTTTTACATCACATGAACAATGCTAAATAAACATCCTCGTACATATATCTTGGCACATTTTTGTTTTAATTTTATAAGATAGGTCCCAGATGCAGAATTACTGTGTTGAAAGGTATTTGTATTTTCAAATTTAATAGATTTTGTTGCTAAATTACTTTCCCAAAAGACTATGTCATATGTCTACCAGCAAATTAAGAGAAAGTTGTTTTCCCCATATCCCAACTAATAGGTATTATTACGCTGTTCAGTTTGTGCCAATTGGACTTCATAAAATATTTCATTGTTATTATACTTTTCATTTTTCTGACTACTGATAGATGTGGGGATATATTTATTGGCCATTTGGGCTTGCCCTTCTGTGACTTTGCTTACTGTTCATTAGCTTTTCAAATGAATTTGTAAGTGGTTTTTGTTTTTAATAGTAATAGTTTGTCTGCCAGCTACAATTCAAATGTGTATAATTTTTTAATTAATGGCTTTATATAGTATTTTTTCATATGAAAGCTTAAAACCTTTTGTAGAAAGATATATTTATAGCCTTTATAGTTTCTGGATTTCCTATCTTTATGATAAAGGTCTTCCCCACTTCTTTATTATGCATAGAGTCTTTTATAGTTTCTACTAAGTTATTTTCTCCTTTCAATTTCTCAATCCATCTGAATCTTTTTTACTTATGGTGTGAGACAGGAGTCCAACTTTCTTTTCTTTCAGATGTATAGCCAATGTGTGAACATACCTTGTCACATATTAAATTTTCATATGATCTATGGTTTGTGTCTAGATTTTTACCTAGAGCCTACTGATTTCTATTTCTGTATCAAATCCCATTTTACATTACAGAACATTTATGTTTTCAATATTTATTAATATAAGTTCTTTTTCACTATTCTTGCTTTTGCTTTTATTATTTTCAGTAATTATCCTTTCTTATTAAGTACTTTTGTCAATTCCAAAAATAATTTAAAACCCTAATCTGTATAAATATTTTAATTGGACTTGAAATGCATTTAATATTGAGAAAATTGATGCTTTTGTTCTAATAATTCTTACCATCTGAGAACATGATATGCTATTTCAATTTTGTTTCTGATTTTTTTTTTGTTTCTGATTTTTTTTTTATTTTATTCAATCAGTTTATCCTTTCTGCACCTTTTTTGTTAGATTTATTCATAAGTATTATACACTTTTTTGTTAGGGTTATTATGGAAGTATTTTCACTTCTTGATGCTTATTGCTAACATAGAAAAAAAAACAGTAGTATTTTAAACAGTACTATGACCCAATAAACATGAATTTTAAATAGAAACCTGGTGATAGGGGCACCTGGATGGCATAGTCGGTTAAGTGTCTGACTCTTGGTTTTGGCTCAGGCCATGATCTCAGGGTTGGGAGACAGAGCCCCACATCGGGCTCTGGGCTCTGCTCAGAGTCTGTTTAAGACTCTCCCTCCCTCTGCCTTTACCCACCCCTTCTCTCAAATAAATAAATAAATCTTAAAAAAAAAAGGAAATAAAAAAACCTGGTGATAATATGGAGAACAGATTTTCAAGAAACAAAAATGGGGACAGACAGGCCCACTTAAGAGGCCACTGCTGGAGTTCAAGTGGGAGGAAATAAATGCTTGAAGTAAGGTGTGGCTGTCAAGGTGAAGTCGATAAGGAATAAATGAATAGGATTGAGATATAATTGGTAGAACTGGGATGTTGACTTAATAAGGGACATATGGGTATGGAAGATGTTTAGATTTCCTTTCAGATTTCTGGCTATTTCCTGAAATGGCTGATAAAAGGAGAATGAGCAGGAAATACCTGCACTCCCATGTTCGTTGTCACACTACTCACAATGGCCAAGCTATGGAAACAACCCAAGTCTCCATCAATAGATAAATGGAATATATATATTTATACAATACACAATGGAATATTAGTAAGCCTTAAAAAAGAGGGAAATCCTGCCATTTGTGACAACGTGGATGCACCTGGAGGACATGATGCTAGGTGAAATAAGCCAGTCCCAGAAGGACAAATACTGCATGATTCCACTTATGTGAGGTATTTAGAATAGTTGAACTCAGAGAAGCAGAGAATACAATTGAGGCTCCAGGTGCTGTGGGGTGTGCGGGGTGAGGGAATTGTGGAGTTGTTATTCTAAAGGTATAAAATTTCAATTATACCAGTCCTACAGATCCGCTGTACAACATGTTACCTATATTAATGATATGGTATTGTGCACTTCAAAATTTGTTGAGAGGACAGATCTCATATTAAGTGTTCTTATCACACACGGACATAAAGAAACTCTGAGAAGGGTTGGATATGGCTGTTACATTGATTATGGTGATAGCATCACAAGCGTTTACATACGTTCAAATAAATTAAATTATACAATATAAATTATAAAAAGGTATACTTATTTGTCTCTTACTGATACTCCATTAAAGCTGTTAAAATATCAATCAATAAACAAAAAGACTGATGATGAAAATAAAAGGGGAGTGAGCAGGTTAAAAAATAAATCCACTATAAACCTTTAAATCTCAACTTTGTATCACAGACCCGTGTTTTTCAAAGTTTTGACAATCCTAACCCAATTATTGGATGACCAGTGAAATTATGGTTGACATATTTTAGTTAAATAAATTTAAAATAAAATTAAAAGCTTTTAAAGTAATTATTATAAAACACCATTTTTACCATGATATATATGTGGTTAGTGTGACCAAGTGGCCAAGTTCCACATGTAGTAGGTTCTATTAAGTTAAAACATTCTGAATTTCAATTATAGATTTTGAGGAAATAGGAGCAACTATTTATGGCTTTGTCAGTTAGGGACATTTATCTCAAACATGGATTCAGAAATTACAAAACTACAACTCATCTTTTTTCATTAAAGGCTATTTTCAGGGCTATATCAGATATAAAATAAGTAACTATATCACACTATTAATTGTTGAATATTTTGACTTGGACACCAGAATAATCAATTCCCTAATCTACTCTGGTTGTTTCGGGTGCTAGAAATTATTTCCAACTTTAGATGAGAAATAATAAGCTCAGTAATTTATTATCCAGTTCTACCTCGAATAAGTGAAAGCAAGTATTAAGTTAAAAGTTAAACTGTTTGTAAGGAAGTTAGTCATATCACTGTTTGGTTTTCAAAAGAAATCCTGATACTTTAACATCCTTTTTTCTTTTCTTTTTTTTAAAGAGAGAGAGAGAGAGACCACACAAGTGGTGGTGGGGGCGCAGAGAGAGAATCTCAAGCAGACTCCACACTGAGCGCGGAGCCTGATACGGGCCTCTATCACATGACCCTGAGATTATGACCTGAGCCCAAATCAAGAGTCAGACAATTAAACTACTGAGCACCCAGGCACCCCCCTTTATCATCAGTTTAAAACTAATATTATTTTCCCTTGAATTTTTGGGGTCAGACTATTAAAGATATTGAGTATATCTCTGAAATGTGTTAGTTGAGTAGGCCACTTAAAATCATAAAACTCTCTTTACATTATCATTGTAATAAGAAACAGTTTTGATTTTATTAACTCATGAACTCAAATCTTTCCCATGCTGAGAGGAAGGGAGCATGTGTGGAAAAGCAGTCTCTGACCTGCAGTTCATTCCCTCGCATGGCATAATGAAAAGATATTCTCACCATAGCTGTGATTTCATTACATTAATATATTTACTATTTCAGGGAAATGTGTTGTCCAGAACTGTGGCCACTAGACATATGTGGACATTTAAATTTAAATGAATTAAAGGTATGTAAACTTGGAATTTATTTTCAGTAAACTTGGAATTTACTAGCCCCATTTCAAGTGCTCAGTAGACATGTGTCTAGCGGATACCATATTAAATAGAGCAAATAGAAAAAATTTTCACTATTGCAGAAAGTTCTTTTGGTCAGTGTTGTTCTAGAACAATGAATTAAAGTATATTATTGACCATAATCTATTCTCTTGAATGAATACTTTTTGGATTCATTTTCATAGACAGTTTCCTTGCCTGTGTGACACACATAGTCACACATAGCCAATGCTCTTTCACCAAGTTTTAAAGGCACCTATTCTAGGCTATATTGCAACTCACAAATAATCACTACTCCAAAAACAAACAAAAAACTCTCTTCTGCATTCCCATGAGTTTGGTGCAAACGTAATAAAATGTGTGTTCACCAAAGGCACTATTCCTATGTCAAAGACTAATACCCCATACACTAGTAATTCTATCCAATTGTAATAAGAAATATTTCCCAGCACACAAACACACAGACACAAACATACACACACACACTCCACGCATACACTTCAATACACACACGTTTTAATCTCTCTTTTTTCTTATGTGCTTATGATATCATTGACATCTAATAGTATCATTTTATAGATACATTTTATTTAGCAACTTATTTTTCTGGCATAATATCTGTCACTAATTTGCAGTTGGTTTTACAACTTCCTCAACAGTACTAAAAGGGTCATTTGTATTTGCTTTTATTCTAAGAAATATAATTTTGTCTGTTTCTGTCATTTGTGCTCTTGTCTTTAGTAGTAAAAAAATATTTTTATATTTATGGTATTTTTAAAACATTTTTATATTACACTTAAATTATATATCTATGGTAAATATTTTTAATTTTTATATTTGTTTTATTTGTTTATGGTAAATTATTTTATATGTATATATTTATGGTATTATTTTTTATTATATTTATGGTAAATCTTGGAATTACCTGAAAATTATGAGAAGAGTCCAATGAGTTTATGTCGTCATTTGCTAAATTTTATCAATAACTCATTGTGGACTAAAAATATTGTTCAATGGCCCTAATGGAGTCCAATTTTTAAATAATTATATATTTTATAATTCTATTTTTATTTGGCTGTTTTTGTGAAATCATTACACTTAAAAATTCAATTTCCTAGAACATTTGTGTCTGCATTCTATACTGCCACCAGAGTCTCACTTATTATTTCTACTAACAATGTTACTGAGAAGGATCAGTGTTTTGTGTTCCTGTTTCTATCAAGGTTTTATGTTTCAGTAAACAATTAACAGAGCTATTGACCCATTTTTGTCAATAGGAGGTATGACAAATCAATTTAATTAAAGCAAAAATGTAAATGTGATATGTATTAAAATATAAATAGTATACATAATACATATAAATTGAATATATACTATGGGTATATATATATATATATATATATATATATATATATATATATATATGATATATTTATAGCTGTGATAAATTACACCCTCTTAAAAATGTGCACAACCTTTTAAGAAGATGAAAAATATTAAGTAAAACTGAATCACAATCTCAAATTTCTAATTCTTTGAAATATCTATTAAAATTATTTTTTCCATTACCTACCTACCTCATGTGACTCACTTATTACATAATAGGACTCAGAATAATATTGGGGTGAACAAGAAGGCTACCAGCGTTTCTAATCTATGTATTTTTTTTTCATTTTTCTTCTCAGGAAGTTGTGTCTAAGTCCTCAAGTGCAGGGAGTCAATGATGCAGAAGATGCCTGCATGGGGTAGTCGCAGGAATCTAGAACGAAAGCTACAACATCTATTTCTAGGATTGAGGTGGTAGGTGTCTCAGAAGTGAGATAAAGTTTACTAAAGATTTAACACAGTCCACTCAGGGATGGAAGCATGTAAGTGTATGCATGAATGTATGAGGGCACATAGTAGTCAACATACTGACATGATGTACCAGGGGAACACAGGGCTAATCCCTAGAGCGGAATGACTCTCTTCAAGATGGAGTGAAAGTTTTTGGACCACGGAAAGCTCCGGGCAATGCAGCTGGGGACATACACTCCATGGTGTGCTAACTCCCCACAGCCACCCACACTTATCCACTACCAACAGAGGTAAATAAATGTAGATCAGTGAATTGTTATTTGCTCAGCTTAATTAGAGAGAATATCATTATAATGCATTCACACACCTAATATATACAGTAATCCTTCATTTTCTTGGCATTGTCACAGAGAGAAATATTTTATATAAAGAGACTTTACATGTAACTAATACAAGTAACAAAATCCCTTTAAAATTTAAACATGTCATTAAAAATATCTCTGTGAAGTTTATTCTGCACTCCTCGAGTTCCTCAAATAGAATATGCTGAATATAGTTTTTCCCCCCTCTAATGATACTACATGAAGAATATCTACGATTTTGCTGTGCTTTAGAAATTGATGACTTTGGCGACTCTTGATGCATGAGAGACTCCTTCCCTCTCCACTAAGTGGCCGCAAGTAAGTTCTGTTTCTGCTTTTAAGTTTTTCTGGCTCCTCCTCTGTGGCCAGGCTGGCTTCAGTTGAGACTTCTCACCAGAATGACCGCTTGAAGTACTGTCTGCCCACCCTTCTTTCTTTCCCTTTCTTTCCCGTCCACCATCTCTTTTAAATTAATGTTCCTAATTTGTTTGAGGCTGGCAAACAGGTATTCACAGATGTAACAGAAGTGAGTGTGTGTTAAGAGTCCAGTGGTCTCTGGGTGATGGTCAGTGTCTTTCCTGGGGAGTAAAGTAGCAGATTTAAGTAGCTGGTTCCATTATAGCTGTCCCCTGGACTTCTTCTCTCTTTTCTTTCTGTGTTCTGAGCTATATTTCAGAGGATGGAAGTCACCCAACACTTGATTTCTGGTTAGATGGTATAGTTTTATAGATTATGAAATACATGTTTTTGTTACTACTATATCCTTTTGTAAAATAGTAAATATAACATGAGAAATCAACACTAAGAGAAAAAGCACAAAGCACATACCCTTAACCATATGATTTCTGGAATTAACAATTTTCTTGGCATTTGTTCCATTTAATGTTTCCTGTTATTGGTGTCGAAAACATTTTACTTAAGAATGCTAGGTGAGGAAAATCCTATAGTGTAAAACTCTCTTTCCTCCTTGTATTTTTATTCACCATGTACAGTATTTTTTAAATTTGAGGAATCACTGCAGCAGGTTGTAACTGATGTATGGAGTTCAAGTCTTTCCTACTGCATAAAAAGAGAAATAGCACTGAGCAGTGACTGCTGCAATGCATTGTTTTTTGTAATATTTCGTTTATACAAAGCTTTGGAAACCCAGCAGGCTCTGAACCTTCTACACAGTGAGACAAAACTCAGACCAAAATGCATTTAATGTGCTCATTTCTTTTTTCTTTCTTTTCAACACATTTCCAGTTGAGCAATCGGTTTCATGCCCCAGGGTGCACTGTAGGGCTACAGCCCTAGCAATACAAAGTGCTGGGATCAGGATTGGATCAGGAGGTGGGAGTAGGAACTGCAGCCCCTCTGGTCCCTCTCCCCAAATTACTACCACCAGCAAGTAAATTCACTCACAGGAAACTGGATGTGTGTTGGGGAATAGAGGAAGGGTGCACGTGCGCATGTGCATGCATTTCACTGGAAAGAACAGTAGTTGGTCTCAATCACTAAGCCAGCCTCATCATAGGTATCCAGTCTTCTGCTGGGCACGGAGGAAATGCTCATATCCTGGATCTATGGGCCACTCACCATGATGCTATGCCTTCTGGAACATGCTTGGAAGGGGACAGGGATGATATTAAATATAGACAAAGGTTTGAGAATAGACATATCTACTGGGAACTCCTCCTGAGAGTAAAAGGAAATTAGGGTTTTTTGTTTGTTTTTTTAAAGGTCTACTGACTTCAAACTACCAAGGGCATTTCCTTAACTTAGAAATACTTACATGACTGTCTGCATTACAATTCTTTTGTAGGAAATCCCCAGGTATGAAATTTCCTGGGATATAGTTGGTGAAGAATGTCTTTTGCCTTTACTTGGTACTATGAAGCCAAGGGACTCTTTTTTGGTAAGGAGGATCAAACACAGAAACATCATGAACTCACATATGATCTAGCAACATCTTGGGTCAGCCTCTCACAGCCTACCTCAGGTAGCTTGGCTTGGAGCTAAATGTTCTTTCCTGCAGTGTTTGCCTTTTGAGCTTTGCAGACAATTTTGGAGAGGGGTGAGGTTTGGGGCATAGCTGAAGGAAAGATAAAGTTTATGTACATGACATGCTCCCATCAGACAGGAGGAAGCATTGCATGTATAAATTAGTTTTATTTGAATTTTTCTGTTTTCTATACCTTTACCTCTTTTCCTCCCATTTATCAATGACAGACCTATATAACAGTACAATTTGAGAACCAGTGAGTTGGTAGCCATTAGTATCTTTTACCAGTTGCTCAGAGACTTAGACTTCATAGATGCAATTCTTGTGAACAATACTAATGATCATCAAAGAAATATGTGGTCACTAAGGAGAAAGTGCTGGGCATTGGATTTCTTGGCCCAGGCAATTGGACCTAGGGTGTGTTTATGTGTGTGTAAACTTCTGATCTAAACTAGGACCCAGAAAACTTAATCTAGCCTTTAAACACATTTGAATCCAGCTCATCTTCAGGCTTTCAGCTGTTCTTTCAGGATCCAAGAATTAAAGACATAGATCTATGTTAATTAATTAAGTAGAGCTATTCCCAAAAATAATTCACTCATGTAATAGTTTAGATCTGCAAGCAAATGCCTCAAAGCTTATATGTTTTCCCAGGCCCCGTCCCTGCCATCCACTTAAGCTGCTAGAGATAAATGGTGCAACCTAAGTTATAACTTAAACTCTCTAGTGGAGTTAATTTCAAAAAAAAAAAAAAAAATGAGATTAATAATTTTCCTCCACATTAACAATTTTCCTCATTTAAACTAAATATCTATAGTCAAATATCTAAACATAAAGCTGTTTAATAATTTTATTAATATTTTCATTAATTATATATCATGTAAATTATACATAATAATATAATTAATAACTGTTAACTAATTATTATTAATATTTATCTACACAATGGAGAATTTTATAAGGATTTTAAAAAGCAAAAATATGTGAAGCTTTTAAAATTAAATTTATATCATAATAAACTTATGTCATTTCATAATAATCTTCCCTTTTTTTCTCCATTATATCAAATCCTCTAATATTTCAAGTTTGAAAGATACCAAAATTCAAGTTAAAATCACTTTTTTATCTCTCTCTGTAATAGAGTGCCTTTAGGCATTTTCTTATAATTCCAGGGAATATTTCAGGTTGACATTCTAGCATCACAAATCAGCTCTCTGAATGATCAGATTTCTGGTAGCTTTCTCTTCCATAATCAGAATCAATTAAATTAACATTTAACGTGTCATAGATACATTACCCTGCTCTTCCATGCCTATTGTGACTGCCTTTATAATCAGACATTTTTTTCCTACCTCACTGCCTCTCATTATTTAATTGTTCAACTTTGGTAATTTTTCTCCTTTGCTCTAAATGATCACTGATTAAACATCTCTAAGTGAGGACTAAATACTTAGGCTATCACTAAATTGTCTTTCCTTGGTTTTAAAATTTTTAGTCAATGCAACAGAAATATTGACCCAAATTGAAAAAAAAAACAAAAACTTTTATAGGCCCACAGCCCTAATTACAACATCTGTCACCTAGATCCTGAATCCTCATGAACTGCCTCTGCCCTGTGCTGTGATGATGATGATGATGATGATGATGACTGATAATAACAAATGTGCATCTAGAGCTTACCATGTGCCAGATGCTGTTCTAAGTGCTTTATATATATTAACTCATTTAATCCTCACGGTCATCCTTTGAAAGTAGATATATTGCTATCCGCATTTTATAGATGAGGAAGCTGAAACCCAAGAGGTTTAGGTTAGCTAACACCATCACAGTATTAAAGCCTGGGAGAGCTTCAGACTTCCTGTCTTAGCCATGCCTTGTTAATCCAGCTGTGGAGCTTTTCTGAAGTTCTCCTGAAGAATTTACCACAAAAATTACTAGGGAGCAATGTAAACTTTTCTAACAGTTTTGATAGGGAGACAAAGACAGGCTTACACTACGCACCAATAGCAAACAATCTAAAAATACAAATTGGGTATTTATATTCTCTGAAATCCCTTCCTGGCAATCCTATTCCTTACAGGCATTTCTCTGCATTGGTCTCACCCCAATGCAGCTCTCATTTTTGTCAATAATCTGCAACTTTTGAGTTTCCCTGCAAACTCTGGTGTTCTCCTCAATTGTACAGAACATTCAGGTCTTCTCAGTCTTTGTTACCCCATTAGCCTACAAAAAAAAATCCACGTGCTCAGTACAACCTGCCTTCCCCAGAATAAATTCCAGATTCTCAGAAAATAATAATGGTATATAGTGAGGAGAATTGTGTTTCTACTAGAATTTGTTTCTATGTAGTTACATAGCTTTTGTAATTATCATTGTGATGGCTCATTAAGTTATCTCCCGCTGATGTTCTACAATTAATAAACCATTCTTTTATTGCGGAATATTTTGGTAGTTTTTAGTAGGTTTTGTTGTTTTTGTTTGTTTCTGTTTTGTTTTATATAATAATGCAATAAACATTTTTATTCATTTGGACTTTGCCTCTGTTGAACTATTTCTTTAGGAAAATTCCCAGAAGAAAGATGACTGGGTCAAAGGGTCCGAGTATCTTTATGTTGCATTATTTTCCAAGTAGGTTGTATCAGTTAACAGAGCTCTCACTTGGGTGTAAGTTAAAAGTCATACCAAAACATTGTCAACATTATTACTATAACATTCCTACTATGCTGAAGGATGAAAATATTTTCCTCACATATTTGTTTTCTATTTGTATTTTTTCTAGTATAAGTGCTTTATCTACACACTTGGATCGTTGCTTATATGGTGAATATTTCCTTTGTTATTTGTTTTGGTTTTGGGTTTGAACACCATTTGCACACAAAGACCAACAACTTTTTGTCTGCTGTACTTGACACAAGCATTTTAACTCGTTTTACTATTTTTCACTTTAGTGAAGTTTTGCATTCCAAGTATACTTCAAATAGACTTTGAACTGACCAGTCTTCTCCTATGTGATTCTTCTTTTTGCTTCAGAGCTAAGAAATCCATCTCATCTAGAAATCAGATAATTTTATTTTCTCCTTTAAGATAATAGTTCTAGGTTCGTCTCTTTCATTGACTTGAATATATTTTGGAGTCTGTTGTTGATATTTGGTATTGAAATAGGTTTTAGTTTTTCCAAATTCTCAAAATCACTGCTTTGTCAAGGGCAAATTTTTGTTTTTTCATGACAGGAGAAACCTGAAGGGTTTGGTGATGGGAAGTGTGTGAACACTCTGGTTTCTGGGAGGGATGGAACAAAGAGTGGTAAAAAGAAGAGCACAAAAGCCTCTGCTGGAAATATGGAAGACAAAGTATCTATTTTATGGTCTGACCTTTGGTAGTCCCTGTGCTGAAATTTTCAATTAGGCATGAAACCTTGAGTTACTACCTGTGGTAAGGGAACTAGATTGATGGGTTAAACCACTTCAGGTAGTTTAGAAAAGTAGCCTAAGGATATTTTACTCCAGTATGAAGATTTTAGATCAAAATTTATAAGGAAAGGAAACTATTTAAACCAGGTAATTGAGCATAATTGTAGGTTTAAAGAAGAAAGGAGAACCTGAGTTTTTTCTTTTATCAACTGCAGACATAAAAACAAACCAAAAGAAAAATACTTTGCTAAAATTAGAATAAAATAAATCTTTGTTATACATAAAAGATCCTCAGAGTGAATTTTCTGCTACTTTTCCCTAATGACAACTTTTAAAACAAGTGTGGTCAAGTCTCATTCCCCAGCATCTGCTAGGGCAGAGTGTTAAGTCTCATGAGGCCTCTGGTTCCTCCTAGACCCGAGAGTAAGCCAGCTAATATATAGTGTCTGTGCAGAACCAGGAGTTAAAGGGTCACAACAATCAGAAGATGATAATGGTCACAAGACAAGTAGCTCTGGATTTTCCTCTTTTCTTGCCCGCCCCCTTTTTTTTCTTATGTTAGCTTCATAAGAATATCATGCTTGGTTTTACCTAAAGCCAGAATTCCTCTGCAAGGTAAAAAATACAGTTAAGTAACTGAAGGAAGCTAAGCTCTCTCTGAGAATTCAGATATTTTATATAGCTGTTATCCTTTAACTTCCTCTCTATATCCACAAATTCACAGCATACAAATACCGAGTTAAGGCACAAATATATTTCTTTAATAGCCTGACTCCGCAGTAAACAGGGATCCTTCTCCTATCAAAGAATTCTTCTTTCAAAGAATTAGGTCTACAGCCAGAAAGTCAAATTAACAAGTATAGCTTTCTAGTACCTAAAGTAGTCTCTTTGGCTGGGGCGTGGGAAAGGGAAACAAAGGGGAGGGACAGGATAGACGACAGAAATCTACTTCCCGGGGCGCCTGGGTGGCTCAGTCAGGTAAGCGTTCTGACTCTTGGTTTCAGCTCAGGTGGTGATCTTCCAGTCTTGGGATCAAGTCCTGCCTGGGGCTCTGCACTGAGCAGGAGTCTGCTTCAGATTCTCTATCCCTCTGTCCTCCCCCGCTCATGCTCTCTCCCTCTCTTTCTCTCTCCCTCAAGTAAATAAATAAATAAATAAATAAATAAATAAATAAATAAATAAATAAAATTTAGAAAAAAATTCTACTTCCCAAGTGTCCTCTGTACCATCACTGATATCAGAAGAAAAGTTGTCCTTCCCCCTCTACTAAAGCTAATCTCTTGACCCCGTGATCCCATCCACTCCTGACTTTTCTCTATTGGCTAACCCAATTTGCTTATATCACCTCATACTTCTTCTTTTTGTATTAAACACATGTAATGGGGTGGGAGAAGCAAAAAGTGATGATAATAAATAAAGAGAGAGAACTTAGATTTATTGAGTACATGTTTGGACTAAACAACTTATGTACGTTTCCTTCTTTCAGTATCCTTCAAAATTACAAACCATCACATCAGTGCCATGAAATACCATTTCTAATTCATTTTGCAGATCAAAAATCAGAGAATCCAGGAGTTTAGGTAACTTGGACAAGGTTACACTGCTAATATGCTGCACTGTTGGTATTTATTTATTTATTTTTTTAAAGATTTTATTTATTTATTTGACAGAGAGAGACACAGCGAGAGAGGGAACACAAGCAGGGGGAGTGGGAGAGGGAGAAGGAGGCTTCCCGCAAAGCAGGGAGCCCGATGTGGGGCTCAATCCCAGGACCCCGGGATCATGACCTGAGCTGGAGGCAGACGCTTAACAACTGAGCCACCCAGGCACCCCTGCATTGTTGGTATTTAAAGTCAAATCTATTTCACTCCAGAAACGGTGCTCTGTACCACTTAGTCTTGCCAAGCTGCAAATCTCCTCTGTCATAAAACAAAACCAAAAATCTTTGACCCTGCTACCCCTTCAGCTTCTATCTGCTTAATCCAAATGTCATCTGACAAGTCCGGATTACCCACTAGCCAGCACAGGTCCCTGCCTCCTTGCCACACCTCTAGCTTTCTGTCTATAATTCTATTAGGACCATCATTGTGCAAGCCTGACTCCTCTTCTGGGTTCTAGCAAAACAAAGTTTTTAAGATAATGAGTTCAGATGCTAGACTCTGAATTCATATTCAGTCTTGGGCTGACTAGCTGAATGAGCCTGATAATGTTACTTTTCCTCTTTTGCATTTTATCCACTGTAAAAAGATGAAAAGTAAAAATATTTATCTCATAAACTGAAATAATCTTAACTGTCATATAGTAAGAGCTCAATAAACACTGACTACTCTTTTCAGCTGATAAACTACAGGGCAGTGATTGTGTGATATTTGTGCATCTATTGCAACTAAAAGTTTGTTATATTTATTTAATAAAATTTTGAGTATATTAATATAGTTAAAAGGAATCTATACTCATTGCTTTTAATTTATTTTCTTTAAACCCTTGTAATGTGGCTTTTACTACCACCAATCCACTAAAATTGTTATTTTCAAAGTCATTAGTAACATCTTAACTGGAAAACCCAATAGTTCCCTGTCCTTAATTTGTTAAATATTGGACAGTAGTGCCAATGCCCTACTTCCTAAAAACTTCTCCTGCTCCTTACCAACAGAATAGTATCCAAATGAATATCTATACATCTATATCTATCTTTCATTGCCAAATCTGTTGATTTAACCTATATATCCTTCATGACCAAATCTATTGATCTTACCTCCTACAAAATCTCTGTAGTCTACTTTCCTCTACTCACATGCACTGCTGTGCATCTAATCCTAGTTTTTATAACCTCATACCAAGGCTACAGAAATGATTCCTAATTAGTAATCTTATAGCCACTCTTTCCCCAATCTCATCCTTGTATTACACTTAGGCTAGAATTTTCTTTTCAAAATACAAATGTGATTATACCACTCAGGCATGAAACCCACCAATGCCTTCCCTTTGCTCTTAGAATAAGGAACAACATCCCTAATGTGGCTGGCCTGGCCAAATACAATCTGACTCTTCCCTCACCGCTCCTGCTTCCTAGCCAGCAGGCTTCCTTTTGCTTTCTGAGCTCCAAGCACACCAGCTCTCTTTAGGTTCATTTATAATTCTATTCTCGCCAATGGCCCCCGGGGTAAGTGGAGTCCCTCTGCACAACCCCTCCCTCCCCACCCCCCACCTTTTAGCCATGTTTGTTCCTATTTTATCTTCTTATATTTTCTTATTTATCTTCTTTTAGTTTCCCAGGATATTCTTCCCTGGGGTCCCTGATTAGATCATTTGCCTCCATTAAACACTCTTAGAGAATGCCATTCCTTTCCTTCAGAGAAATTACCACAGCTCTAACTTTATATATATTTGTCAGGTTATTTGATTAATATCTGTCTCCTGTACTAAACTATAAATTCTGGGGCACCTGGGTGGCTCAGCTGGTTAAGCCTGTGACTCTTGGTTTTGGCTCAGGTCATGATCTCAGGGTTGTACGATGGAGCCCCACACCATGCTCCACACTCAGCGTGGAGTCTGCTTGTCCCTCTACCTCTGTTTCTCCTCCATTCTCTCTCTCTCTCTTAAATAAATAAAATATTTAAAAAAAAACCCTGCAAAAGAAACAGTCAAAAAAAACCAAAAGACAACCGACAGAATGGGAGAAGATATTTGCAAATGACATATCAGATAAAGGGCTAGTATCCAAAATCTATAAAGAACTTCTGAAACTCAACACCCAAAAAACAAATGATCCAATCAAGAAATGGGCAGAAGGCATGAACAGACATTTTTCCAAAGAAGACATCCAAATGCCCAACAGACACATGAAAAAGTGCTCAACATCACTCGGCATCAGGGAAATCCAAATCAAAACCTCAATGAGATATCACCTCACACCAGTCAGAATGGCTAAAATTAACAAGTCAGGAAATGACAGATGTTGGCAGGGATGCGGAGAAAGGGGAACCCTCCTGCACTGTTGGTAGGAATGCAAGCTGGTGCAGCCACTCTGGAAAACAGTATGGAGGTTCCTCAAAAAGTTGAAAATAGAGCCACCGTATGATCCAGCAATTGCACTACTGGGTATTTACCCCAAAGATACAAATGTAGTAATCTGAAGGGGTACGTGCACCCCAATGTTTATAGCAGCAATGTCCACAATAGCCAAACTATGGAAAGAGCCAAGATGTCCATTGGCAGATGAATGGATAAAGAAGATGTGGTATATATACACAATGGAATATTATGCAGCCATCAAAAGAAATGAGATCTTGCCATTTGCAACGACGTGGATGGAACTGGAGGGTATTATGCTGAGCGAAATAAGTCAATCAGAGAAAGACATGTATCATATGATCTCACTGATATGAGGAATTCTTAATCTCAGGAAACAAACTGAGGGTTGCTGGAGTGGTGGGGGGTGGGAGGGATGGGGTGGCTGGGTGATAGACATTAGGGAGGGTATGTGCTATGGTAAGCACTGTGAATTGTGTAAGACTGTTGAATCACAGACCTGCACCTCTGAAACAAATAATACATTATATGTTAAAAAAAAAAAAAAAAGAAGAAGATAGCAGGAAGGGAAGAATGAAGTGGGGGAAATCGGAGGGGGAGAAGAACCATGAGAGACTATGGACTCTGAGAAACAAACTGAGGGTTCTAGAGGGGAGGGGAGGGGGGTGGGGGGATGGGCTAGCCTGGTGATGGGTATTAAAGAGGGCACATACTACATGGAGCACTGGGTGTTACACACAAACAATGAATCATGGAACACTACATCAAAAACTAATGATGTGATGTATGGTGATTAACATAACATAATAAACACACACACACACACACACACACAAAACCCCTGTAAGTGCCATGAGAGTAGTGGCATGTCTAATTTATTTCACTTTTATACACCTAGCTTTCACACCAGTGCTTGGCACATTGAATGAGCTCAAAATCTTTCATTAAATGACTGAATCATCAATCAATGAGTGTACAATTTGATGTCTCCACCTTTGGGCATTCCTTCTGTCATTTTGCTATCTTTCTTTTCCTCATCACACTCCAAATACAGGCGTTCTCTAGGTTGTTTACTCAGTCATTATTTTTTATCTTTTCATAATTTCTCCCTTAGTAATATCATCCTTTCCCATAGTTTTAACCACCACACCTGTGTGATTCAAAATATAAATAATTAGAATCAGTAATATGTAAATGAAAGAAGTGAGTGCAACAAAACAAGGAATCCAAATACCATCTAACAGCAATGAGGAGGACCTTATAACTTATGCACCCCTTTAATTCATTTAGGAGACTCTACATCTCTCCAAGTGAGGCAGGTACTAGTCCCCATGTGTAGCTTCAAGAGGGGAGGCAGATGGATATCAGACCATGCATAGCAATACTGATGCGTGAAGAAGCAGAACTCCCAAAGGGCAACTCTTTCCAGAGGTCAGTCCCAAAGCCTCCCCACTCAGGATTATGTATTTGATGGTAATCACAAAAACAGGCTGCTACCTGTTTTGCAGCTTTGTTTCAGTAGGCTCATTCTTTCTAATTTCCAGGCTGTGGAATTATCCATCTAAATTTTCTTCACATAAATGCTGCTTGATGAATAAAAGTACAGTGCAGATTATGTCCCTTAATGGTACTGCTAATCTTCTGTAATAGTGGTGGGTGATGATTACTGTTTATGTTATTCAAGGTAAAAATGGATTTGTATGTGTGTGTGTGTGATTTTGATTTGGAAGGGAGGAAAAAAAAAAGAAATGGGACAGCTGAGTCAGAATGCTAGATTGAAGAAATGGATTAGCACTGATTATTTCTGATTATTTCACTCCTCTACATGAGGTAAATGCATTAGAAAACCATGTAATTTTCATATTTTAATATTTGATTTCTGAATCGCTGCAAGTGATAAGTAAAAGAAAAGTGCAGCAGATGTTATTTTATGTTCTGTTTATGAAGTAGAGACAATTCCAGAAAGTACAGGGATTACTGGCATAAAAGCAGTGTTAAGTTCCATTGTGTCTCTTCAAGGTCTCTACCTCCCACATAACAGAAACAGAATTATCATCTTCAGACATTTCCAGCCATTATCTCTGTTGGCACAACTTAACTGTGCCCACCTAATTCCCTGCCCATTTCTGTTTCTGTTAATTTGGCTGCCAATTATAAAATCATGTGGATAGGTGAAGTATAAACAATGGATTAACAGTTTGTAGACCAAGAATCATTGCTGTCCTTTTTTCTTCTTTTCTTTTCTGTTCATAACCCAGCAGCCCCTGGGAAGTAGGAGTGGGAAGGATTTCTTATCTGAAGGTTCTATCCTTAAGTCCATACTGCTAAATATTCTTCTCTATCATAGCTACCCAAGTGTGGCTCATGCCAGCAGCCATTTTAAAGTGGAATTTGCTTTCTCTTTAGTAAAAAATGAGGGAGAAAGTCCATGCAGAATAGATGCAATATATATATTTTAAATTTTTATATATTCATTTATTTAGTGTCTCAGTCAGATGAGCTCAGTTAAAATCTTTGTTTATCTGTCTTTTCAAGCCTTGATTACTAACATTTTTTCATAACACTTTTTTTCCCCAGCATTTAGTGTTCTTGGTCACTTCTATTTGCAACCTACCCAAACTGGGTTTTCTTTCTGTTCCTGTAACTATTGGTTTTACATTATGACTATTTCCCTTTAAGTCATTTAAAAAGAGCATCTCACCTAGGAGATTCTATATGCTTCCTATTAAGGCAGATTTCAGTCCTCTGATGTGGCTCAAAGAGTATATGAATATAAGTCCACAGCTGACAAAAGTAGCAAATAAAGAAAGAGGAAGAGCTGCTTCTAAAAGGTACTTCCTCTCAAGAATTGGTCTCAAAGTCCTCCTATGTAGGTGGTGTTGATGATAATGCAGGAGCATGTCTGGGTGGTAATCAGACGCACAGGCTTCGCTGAACTCTATTCCCTGACACATCCTGATTGAGCAGCTGTCCTATTTTGGGCACATTGCTTGCCTACCTATAGCCTTATATGACTGCACCTCTCCAATTATCTCTTTTGCAGGGTATTGTTTCTGAAATACACCAGGCTCTTCAGTCTCTGGTTTATAGGCTACTACTGCCCTTTCTTTTCTTTTCTTTTTTTTTTGTTGTTGTTGTTTTGTTTGTTTTTACTTCTGCCCTTTTCATTGCATGTTGCAGAACTGAGCTTGATGAATTCAAGTACTCATTTCCATAAAGCTGATGGCTGACTTACCTACCTGTGGGTGTAGACTACACCAAAGAGATGATTTTAAATCATGAAAATCCACCAGAAGGGGGTGAAAATGTCAAAAATCTATCATAGTCATAGTTCTTTCTTTTTTCCCTACTCTTTATCTCACTCTCCACCAAATTCAGAATGAAGGAAATACTGAAAATCCAGATACTTTGCTGGGATTATAACTCCATGGGTCCCATTTCTACACGTTTCTGATTTGAGGCTCCTTAGAAGCGCTGGGATGCATGAGATCATTATCTTGCTGAGTGAAACTATAAAGTAAACCTCTTTGGTTCAGTTGTGTGCAACAAAGACAGTACATGTTGGGGTTAGCCAGGAAGCTGTATATTATGTAAATCCAGCTAATTACCAGGTGCCAAATTACCTCTGCAGCGTTATGGTTGTAATGACACTAAACCCAAAACCTCTGCTGACATGAGGCCTTTATAGCTCATCTAGGCCAATGGATGGTATGCATGTGTGTATGCGTATGTGTGTGTGAGAGAGAGAGAGGGAAAGAGAGAGAGAGAAAAGAGAAGAGGGAGAAGGAAAAAGAGTAACAGAGAGCCATTAGTGAGAACAGAAGGAATTTGAAAGGCAAAGTAAGTGTATTTATAAAATTGGAGACCTAAATGGGATTGAATCAGTGTTTCCATCTCTTTACCCATGGTGCATGGCTATAGAAATGTTATTTTCCTAAGGTTCTCAATTTTCCTTGATTCACATGACTTACACAGACCTTAAAATGGATAATGATGGATCATAATTAGAGACAGAAGGAGAGTCAGACAGGGAAGCAGCTGGAGATGAGAAGTGATGGAAGGGCACCAATCCTCAAAGTGCTGAGGCATTTTAATCACCTCAGACTTGGCCTCAAGCGCTAGCACCTTCAGAGACTAATAACTGTGATCCTTAGCAAAAGAAAATTGGGTTTGTGACATCTTGAATAGGAAAAAAATGACACTTCTTGTTTTTAGGTACAAATGAGACACGAGACACGTGGGCAGCCCAGAGCAAGATAGCCCTATAGGAATTTCCTCAGGGGTAGGTAATAGATCAACTTACTTTAACACCGACTAGGTCCTAAAACTAGTCTCCTTTTCCCACATAAAGAGCTCATGAAGAGAGCAGCACCTGAATATACTATTTGGGAGAACTGAAATGGAAGTATTCTGGCTAAAAATCATTTGAAAAGATTTCCCTATAACCCTTTTAAATTTCAAATGTTAAAAGGAAGGAATCAGAAGATAACAACTGTTGATTCAGTGACACACACTATCTAAAACATTCACTTCCAACCTATGACCAAAGCCATTGATTCTACCCACTTTTGTTCTCCTCATGTGAAAGAGAAAATCCAGTCAGAGAACAAACCTTCTGAGTTTTGTATCCATTTTCTTTCTGTGTCTCTGATCCCCATGCTGAGTAACTGCCTCACTAGAAGATGTCTTACTTTGGCATTTGAGGCAAGTGTACATGTGACTGTAAATTTACATGATTCTTCCAAGAAACATAAGTGATATAAAAAGCATACTTAATCTCAACTTAATGTCTTAAGATTCTTTTCCTAGCTTTGTAACTTAGAACCTGGTGTGCTAACTTCAGTTGATCAAACTATTTCATGAATGAAATGAGTGTGCATTTTATACTTTCAATTGCCCCAAATGTGTGTGTGTGTGTGTATGTAATATGAAGCAAATGACTTAAAATGCTCAACAACCGTGTATCTCTCCAAAAGAGATAACTTAAGTCTTTCATGCTGGGGATGCAAGGAATTAGGTGCCTAAGAGTTAGTAAATGAGAAGACAGAGGTTAATAGGCAAATTTTGGTGTGGTACTATTTCCTTGTTTCCACCATCTAACAACAGTCAACATCAATAGAGGAAAGCTTTCTGGGAGTGACTCTCTCAAGAGGAATGCTATTCTACCCCACCCCATCCATTTTACTGCTAGTATGGGTTTTTCTGCTAACCGATCACACCTTCATTTATCTACAGAAAATTGTCCTAGGATGATTACTCGATCTGCTTCACCCAGAGGCAGCCTGTAACCAATGACTGAGTGGTATGAGTATGCGAGTAGGTGGGAGGTCCTGCTAACAAAATCTCCACCACCTTGTCACCACAAAGCAGGCAAACTCTACAATGCAACATTTATGTGGTATAAAGCTGAAGCTAGATGTCACTTGAAATCATATCTTTACCTAGCTTCTCTCCTGCCCTGTCCTAATTTCCTCATTTTATTTGAGGCTTCTCCTAAGAGCACTTTCTAAATAAGTCATTTACATAAGATTCATGTCTTAAGCTTTGCTTTTAAGGGAGCCAGACCTAAGACAAATAGTTACAAATGATGTTCAAAATGTCCCTAAATGCCATTTTGTGTTCTAAATGTAGACTTTTTGTTCATCAATCATTGAATGAACATTTTAAGAATCTTATGGTGATGTTTACTGCCAGCCAGCAGTTAAACTTGGATATTAATATTACTGTTTTTGGTAGAGCAGGGTTTTTGAAATTATTTGAATATTTTACTGCTTTTCCCCTATATAATTTTATGAGAATTAATAGGAAACTGAAAAATTAAAGTGCTCATAATAAAGACAAAGAATGTGGTCTGAAACAAACAAACAAAAAAACACAATAAAATTAAAGCCAAGATAAAAATCATTACAGCTCTACTGAAATGGTGAGTGTTTTAGCCTCATTCCGACTAAATAAACATGAAGTAGAATATGATCAGCTGTGAAGGAAACAGACAAAAGTAAAGAATATCTACAGAAGGTTTGGAAGTACAGCTTTGAGTATTTTGTCTAAAGGAAGAAAGGATTATAGTAAGTCTCCTTTTTTAAAACGTTTTTTAACTTTTGTGTTTATTCAGGGTATATTATATATGAATGTAGGCAACCACATAGGAATAGGAAATTAAAATTTTAAGAATGGAAAACTAAGAAATCCAGTGGAAAGGGGAGAGGAAAGCAGAGCCTGGCAGGCCTAGATGTACACCCAGACCTCTCTTCAAGCCCCTGCTACTGAGACGACTGGCAGGCAGCCTCCCCCTCCTGCACCTTTGGCTCTACTGTAGCAATTGCACTGGGGCCATGCTTCTGCTGGGCTACTCCCTGTTAGAGACTGAGTCCAGCAGACACAGCAGAGCTGGGACATTTCTGCCCAACGCAGGGCTCTTTTAACACACAACCTTTGTTCTAGGTTTCCCCATCAGCCTCGTTGAGGCTTTCTCGGGAAAGCACTGTAGTCCTTGGGGTCTGGGTGGCTCAGGTGGTTAAGCGTCTGCCTATGGCTCAGGTCATGATCCCAGGGTCCTGGGATGGAGTCCCGCATTGGGCTCCCTGCTCAGCGGGAAGCCTGCTTCTCCCTCTCCCTCTGCCTGCCACTCCCCCTGCTTGTGTGCATGTGCACGCGTGCTCTCTGTCAAATAAATAAATAAAATCTTAAAAAAAGGAAAGCATTGCAGTCCGAAGCTTCTCTTACCCAATATTTTTTCCTTTTCTCTCTCCTTTCACAGATGTCAGATCTGATGATACACTGAAGTTTCTCCCAGCCTCCCCATACCCCTTCTTTCTTCATCCTTTACAATTGTTTCTTCCAATAACTCTCATGTGCATCTAATCTTTCTTGATAAATTCTTCTCTGAAAACCCAAACTGACACAAAGAGGTATAATTTAAGAAATAAAAATATACATTATTCATTCACCGCATCTTCTCAAAGAAATACTTTCAAAGTAATTTTGCAAGGTATAGATAGTGGGCTTATAGTTTTTTGCCATCAACCTATAAGGTTAACAATTTAAGCAAATAGAACCATCTGAAGAATCAGTTTCTTAATTGGATATCTGGTTGTATATCTTCACAACTAGTTTAAATACAACACAAAATCCAACCTTCAAGAATAGCCAAAATCCAGAGCACTGACAAAACTAAATGCTGATGAGGATGTGGAGCAACAGGAACTCTCATTCATTGCTGATGGGGATGAAATGGTACAGCCACACTTTGGGAGACCATTGGCAGCTTCTTACAAAACTAAACTCTTACCATACAGTCCAGCAATCCTGTTCCCTGGTATTTACCCAAAAGAGCTGAAAACGCATGTCCACAAAAGCCTGCACATGGATGTTAATAGCAGCTTTATTCCTAATTGCCAAAATTTGGAAGCAGCCAAGATGTCCTACAGTAGATGAATGGATAAATTGTGGCTTATCTAGACAAAGGAAGATTATCCAGCAGTAAAAGAAATGAGCTACCAAACCAGGAAAAGACACGCAGGAAACTTACATGCACGTCACTAAGTGAAAGAAGCCCATCCGTAAAGACTATATACAGTTATTACTCCAATTATATGACATTTTGGAAAGGCAAAACTATGGAGACAGTAGAAAGATTGGTGGTTGCCAAAGGTTAGGAGGGAGAAAAAGGTGAATAGGTGGGAGCACAGAGGCTTTCAGGGCAGTGAAGCCACTTTGTATGATATGATAATGGTGAATGAAATGATAAATGTGTCTAAACAAACAGAATATACAACACTAAGAGTGAACCTTAAAGTGAACTTTGGACTTTGGGTGATTTTGATGTGTCCACATAGATCCATCAGTTGTAACAAATGTACCACTCCGATGGGGCTGTTGATAATGACGGGGGTTACGTGTACGTGTGGGCACAGGGCATACAGAAACTCTCTGTAACTTCTGCTCAGTCTTCCTGTGAACTAAAACTTCCCCAGAAAAGTCTATTAAAAGTGAGAAGAAAAGAAAAAATCAGCCTTCATACCACAAAAGAAAAAGTCCTCAGATGGTAAGAACTCATTATGAATCACATGTGCTTCGGGAAGTCTATTTTATTCCACTGGGCTTTAATTTTCTTACCTAGAAAATCAGACTTAATAGTCTTTATATCACAAATATTTATAAAAATAAAATAAAAGTGACTTAATGTCTATGGGAATGCTTAATAATCAATAAATGATAGTTTCCCCCAGCTAAACACTTGGTTATCTGACCTCAAGGACAGAAAGTCTGCAGGCCATTATATATACTTTAAAATTAATGAAGGTAGGAGGGAAAAAAAAAAACGCATTTGAACACACAGAAAACATATTTTCCTGTGTTGCCATAACCAATGCTCGCCTCCCTTATCTCTGAATCACAAAGAATCTGATTGCAATGTGAATATATATTGTATGTTTTCTTTCCAATTCTCAGACTTGGAAAGAGGACAGACTACTAAAAAGAAAAAGATTCTACTTTAACCTATCAATGAAAAAGCAGGAACTATAAATTCGAATACTAATCCTCCCACAGATTTATCACATACCCTTAAGTTACTGAAACCCCTAAATCTGGTAGAAAATTGTCAATGACTCCTTGTAATATTCTCGGCTTAAATATTTTAAAAGGCAGTGGCCCATGTAGTAGAGCCTCAGTGAGCCTCTCACAGAGGAGACTGGAAGTCCTTTAGGCTGGGACACAGGGAAGGATATTAGAAAGGAGGTGGAAACTTTTAGAGCAGAAGAGATTAGAAGATAAGAAACTGAAGACTTTTGGGGTCATGGTAATAAACTGTGGAGGGCACCTGATCTTGCCTCCAGATGAAGCTTTCGTTACCCAGTTGCTGGTACTGGCGGTGACGCACACCTCCCAGTTGAGACTCCATTACTTGTCTTTAGTTGAAGACAGCCACCTCGCCCAGTGTCAGGCCTTCTCTGCAAGGCTCAATACAGGATACCAAATGCTTGGCTCACTTGACTTTAGCTGAGACTTAAGCTGGGAAGTGCTAGTAGCCCCAGCTTCAGACCTCTCATAAGAATTGCTGAGGCCTTGGTCACATCTGCATTACAGTTCAACTTCTCCTGCCAATTCCTGCTTCCAATACCGCCACAGGGGTATTGCTTTTCAGAGTGTCCCCCAACAACTCAACAACTAGCTGCATGCAAATTCTGTCTTAGTCTCTGCCTCCAGGGAACCTAACCCAAGATCTCAGGCCTGTCAAAAAGCATCAAAAGACAGAGTGAATGAATTCAGTTGAGTGCCACAGTCATGATGGGCCCCAGGAATATGCGTAAGAAAGAACAGGTTTGGACAGATTTACTATGCAGAAGACAGCCACCACTAGTACATTAGTGTTTGAGCACCTGTAAGCATGTGTATTTCGTTTTGAAGTTGAAATATATCCTGTGGCCTAGATAAAAACATATATATATATATATACTTTTCCTTAGATCAGTGGGCCTGCATAAAGAACTTACCCTAGCCTAAAAAGTGAATATAAGTAACAACCTGATGAATAAATAAACAAATAAATAAATGGAAAGTAATACAAAAACATACTTAAGGGTTGAATCCTAGACCCTGTCATGAAAGGCAGCCTCAGTGCTTATTGGCCAGTCAACATTGGACAAAACCACCCTGACAACTGGAAATCATCGTTTATTCCAATTGCTTGCAATTGTCTAGGGCGATTTTTCTAATTTATAAGTTTGCACATTATTTACCAACAACTCAGTTTTCTGGGCTGCAGATGCAACGTTTATGTTCTTCCTTCCTTATATTACCATAAAACTCCATTTTATTCCCTCTGCAGTCCCTTCTCTGTTCCCCTCTATTAAAAACAATTTATTTTTTTCTTGTACAAAGCATACTTATTTTTTTAATTTTTAATTTTTTTTGCTTAATAAATATTTATTGAGAAGATGACTAAATGATATAACATGGGGTCACTCACAGATGTAGGAAAGATAATTAAAGACTCTCCCCACCCTATTAGAGGCCATCAGTCACCCATCCACATCCAGCCAACTTCTGAAAACATATGTATTTATTTTTTACTTTGGTTATATAAAGCATGCTTAAAATAAGGATGTAAAATGCCCCTTCAGATCTGGTCCTTTATTTTTTTTTTGTCTTACTTCTAGTCTTTATTAAAGTTTGTCAGTCTTTTAATTCTAATGGAATGCCCATACTGTGACATAACAGGGCCTAAAGCAATGAAAGTATGATATGCTAAAGACTTGCTGCCTTCTCTCCAAGAAAATCATAATAATTAGTAAATCATGACTAAAACTGTGTACATCAGTAGCAGATGTGATACTCTATATTCTATGCCTATTTCTTTGAAATTCCAACTTCACAAGTCTCAGCACAAATCTTGAGTCAGCCATGGTCTTCAGTTGATATTTATTGTTTCTCCATTTCTCTCATATTTGGCTAATGCCACTCCTCCTTACAGAAGGGTCCTTTGGCTTATTGATGTCCATCATAACATTCCAAAACAAAAGGGATATCTGTTGAGCAAATATTATTTTTTTCCAAATTTCAAACTAATCACAAAGAGTACAAAAAAGCAAAAATGATGTTCAAGGGAGTGGAGGGAAGAGGAGCTGGAGAAAGGGATGTTACCAGTGTTAAAACTGTGTCATTATATGTCATCAAATTTTAAATCCAATTTTTTGCCACATATTATATAATACATATTATGTATTTGGGGACAGAATATGGGTAGCTGAGGGGCACCTGGGTGGCTCAGTTGGTTAAGCTTTGCCTTCAAGTGCAGGTCATGATCTCGGGGTCCTGGGATCGAGTCCTGCATCAGGCTCCCTGCTCAGCAGGGGAGTCTGCTTCTCCCTCTTCCTTCTCCCTCTGCCTCTGCTCATGTGTGCTCTCTCTCACTCACTCTCTCTCTCTCAAATAAATAAATAAAATCTTTTTTTTTTTAAAAAGAATATGGGTAGGGCGCCTGGGTGGCTCAGTTGGTTAAGCGACTGCCTTCGGCTCAGGTCATGATCCTGGAGTCCCTGGATCGAGTCCCACATCGGGCTCCCTGCTCGGCAGGGAGTCTGCTTCGCCCTCTGACCCTCCCCCTTCTTATGTGCTCTCTCCCTCTCATTCTCTCTCTCTCAAATAAATAAATAAAAAAATCTTTAAAAAAAAAAAAAGAATATGGGTAGCTGATATATAACTTTTCTTCCAAAGGAATGTTGCTGAAAGTAAGTAAAAGACATTTTGAAAAACTGCATCATTTGTAGGGATTAGTAGGCCATCTCTGCAGCACTGGCTATAAAAGCAAATGCCTATACCTTGTCATTCAGAGCTAGGCCAACAGCTTCTTAAAAGAGACTTAGATGGTTTTAGACAGAGAGGAATTTCTTTAATAAGAAGAAACAACATCAGGCAGTGACTTTGGACTATAGGTGAGATAGGACTTTATTTCCTTGGACAAAGGCTGCACATGTTTATATTTATTGAATACTTTTCAATATTAACTCACTTCATCCTCCTAATCACTCTCTGAGGAATACACCATTATCTCCTTATTATATAAACGAGGAATCAGACACTTGGAGGTATGATATAACCTGCCCAAAGTCCACAGTTATTAATTGTCAGAGCTGACATTTGCACTCAGAATGTCCAATTCTAGAACCCATTCTTTTCAAAAGAACATATTGCAGGGGTGCCTGGATGGCTCATTAAGCATCTGCCTTTGGCTCAGGTCCTGGGATCGAGCCCCACATCGGACTCCCTGCTCAATGCGAAGCCTGCTTCTCCTTCTCCCACTCCCCCTGCTTATGTTCCTGCTCTTGCTATCTCTCTCTCTGTCAAATAAATAAATAAAATCTTTAAAAAAAATAACATATTGCAAAGGCAAAGTCAGAAGGGCAAAAACACATGCCCCATTAAACAGAAGGCCAGGAAGCAATCAGCATGTTCACTAACCTGAGTTCTCATTTGTAATAGGAGAAAAATATCAATAGATATTGTTTTATAATCTAGTCTCTCACCTTGCCCAAAGATTGTGAGCTCCATTAAACAAGAAATCTAGATGAGCTTTATCTCTAGTACCTGGACAGAACTTGGTACATAAATACTCAATACACATATACCTGATAAATAAAGGAACTTGATAAAAAAGAAATGTCAGTATAAAACTCTGAAATTTTATCCTTTCCCTCCATGCTTGTACTTTTACTTAAAGCATTTGCCCTATTTTGTCAGTAGTATGTGTTGTCTCAGGAACGATTTTGACTATAAGCATGAATGTCAAAAGAAGAAGCCAATGTTCATCTTATGACTTCCATATGAGACCCTTGAGACCCAAAACTGAAATGAGAGCCTTGAGAGAAAAGTATTTTTTGAGGCTCAAAAAATGAAGCATAACTGATTTTCCTGTATAACACTGAGAGGCAATAAAAGCTTGTTCAAGGTTGAGTTGTGGGGAAAATCTTCAGAACTAGGATAAGACAGAAAAAGAAGAAAAATATAAAAGTGAAGTTAAGATATACAGATGGTCAACTGAGAAGTTTCAGTACATGTGTAATTAGAATCCCAGCCTGAAAGAGAAGAAAGAAAGAAAGAAAGAAAGAAAGAAAGAAAGAAAGAAAGAAAGAAAGAAGAAAAGGAAAGGAAAGGAAAGGGAAAGGGAAAGGGAAAGGGAAAGGGAAAGGGAAAGGGAAAGGAAGGGAAGGGAAGGAAGGAAGACAGACAGACGGACATGAAGGAAGGCAATATTCAAAGAGATGACGGTTGAGACATTTCCAATACCTACATTCAAAAAGCCCCCTACAATCCCATGTATGATAAACTAAAACAAACAAACAAATCCTCACTTAGATATATAATAGAGAAACTGAAGAACATGAAACACAGATGGGAAACTCCCATAAGCAGCCAATGTGAAACTATCAGTTATCTCTGGAGGAAAACTATCAAACTGACAGCTGACATCCCCACGGCAACATTGGAAGCCAGGAAAAAAAAATGGTATCTTCAATATGTTAAGAGAAAATAACTGTCAAGTTAGAATTCTAAATTTGCCAAACTAATTTTCAACAAAGCCCAATGTTGCATTTTCTCCACCAGCAGACATTCAGAATATCCTCCAAGTAAAGTAAAATTTACACCATAAATAAGGTATGGAAGGACAAGAAAATGGTAAACATGTAGGTTAATTTAAACACATCAGAACAGTACAAAAAATTACAATTTGGGGTCCTTACTGTCAATTTGGAGCTTCAAAATCATGTTTTTAATTCATTTGGTCTCATCATAGGTATATTAGTGTCTTATTATGGATGTTACAAATTGCCATGACTTAGTGGCTTAAAACAACACACATTTATTATATTGCAATTCTGTTGCTCTCAGTAAATCAGAGCGTGGGTAAGGCAGTGTTTCCACTGAGAGCTCTAGGACAGCTTTAGGAAATAATTTCCTTGCTTTTTCTAGCTAAAAGTCTCCCTCTAGGTCTAAAGGTTGCCTATCCTCCTTGGCTTGTAGCTACATTCTTTCACCTTCAAAACCAGCAAAGTTGGGGTGAATCTTTCTCATGCCATCTTTCTGGTTCTCCCTCTTCTGCCTCCCTGTTCCATTTATAAGGACTCTTATGATGACATTGGTCCTAGGTGGATAATCCAGAAAAAATCTTCCCATGTCAGTCACCTTAATTCCAACTGCAACCTGAATTTCTCTTTGTCATGTGACATATCATATTCATAGGTTCCAGGCATTAGGATAGGAACATTTTTAAGATGCCATTATTCTTCCATTACAATATACTTCTAATTCTTTTTACCAGTTTTTAATATGCAGTGATCCATGTCCAGTCATATAGAATTTTTGTATTAAGGTAAACTTTGCTTATAAACTAATTTTTTAAATCATAAAAATATTAGTAACAAAGTAGCCAATAAATAGAAAAGCAGACAAAGAGGTTTGGAGACTATTTCATAGTTTCTTCCAAAGGCAAAAATATTTTTACTCTATAGTTCAGCAATTCTACTCTTAGGCATTTCCCCAAGATAAATGAGAAGATATGTTCACAGAAAAGCTTGTATGTGAATATTCATAGCAGCTTTATTTATAATAGCCAAAAGCTGGCAACAACCCAAATGTTCATGAGCAGCAATACAGGTAAACAAATCATGGTATATTCAGAAAAAGGACTAAATTACTAATGTACTCAACAATATGGGTGAATCACAACTCTATTTTTTGAATGAAAGAAGCCATATAAATAAATACAAAGGAATACATACTGTATGATTCATTTACATGAAATTTGAGGACAGGTCTAATAATACATGATAGAAGTCAGAAGGTTTTGGCCCCAGCTGGAGGTGGGAAAGTGACTGGAAAGGGCCAAAAGGGAATTTTTTTTAGACGCGTGCATGGTGGTTACTCAGGAATATACAATTGTCAACATTCATTGAACTTAAGAACTGTGCAATTCAAATAATCTATCCAAGCTCCCTGGTAACTATCTAGATAGCATCTGAGTAACTTCAAACTCTACCTGTTTTGCACAGAAAGTTTTAATTCCTTTGCTATTAAATTTACTCTCAGACATTCTTCCTCTTGTTAAAATTACTTCTAGGGAATCAGTAGGAAGATCCATTTATTTTTGGATCTAAACAAAGTAGCCAAACACATATATTGTCCCAATTTAAACATCATCCCATGCACATAACTATTTTCAGGGAATAAACGTCCTTGCCTCTCTCTCATGGGCTGATGCTTTATGTATTTCTCTTCCAAATTTATAATCCACAATGACTGTACTCAGCGCCACAGGAGAGGAGTGCATTATTGCAGGCTCATTACCTTTAAAAAGGTGTGTATCTATTTCTCATTAATTAGAATGAAATAAGATCAAATAATAGCCCAATTCATGATAATTTCTGTTCTCGTAATTGACATCATCAAACAAATGAATTCAAGAACAATGAATATTTCCAATTAGAATTTCTTCAATCTTATTTACATTCAATTTTCCCTTATAAAAATTTAAATTCAATCAATTTTTATTTACTGAAAGTATATCTGTAAGAAGCTCACACTAATTAGATCTGAAGTACAAAATTCAATTATATAAGGTAGGTCAGGTTATATCATTTGTCAAACTTCAAATTATAAGTAACTTTCAGATAGTTTCTTGTTATGAGCTTACACTTTTTGTGTCAAAATCTTTTGTATAAAAAAGTAACTTTTAAAAAAACTAAATGCTTTGAACTTCACATTTTCTTATCCTTATCAATCTATGGAACATTATTTCACTTATTTTTTCCAAAACTAAGGGTGATATGGCAGGTATTTTGTTTTGAAGTATAACTGCAACACAATCTTACATTGGTTTCAAGTGTATAACATAATAAATTCGACAACTCTATATATACATTATTCCATGCTCATCACAAGTGTAGCTACCATCTGTCACTATTACAATACCAGTGATTATATTCCCTATGCTGTACCTTTCATCCTGGTGACTTATTGTAACATATCAGTTATAATTATCTTTCTGCTAATTCCAAAAATAGTACTTTTCTAAAAAAAAAATCCCAAATAAATCCTAATTTTTCAAACTTTAACTTGTTTTTCTCTTTCATTTCATGCTTCTGAACATTTAGTAACATCTGGAGCCATATATTTAGTTTTCAACTTTGAAATTAACTTAGAAAAAACTATGGATCTCAATTTACCAATGAATCAGTAAAGAAATAGACACTCTTTTTTTTTTCAGTTCAAATTTATCCTCATAAACATGCACAAAATTAAACCAATTAAAGAGTGAGCATATGCACATATTGACTAAATAGATGTTTTCTTTTTATCCCATAACAAAAGTAAAAAAAAAGGTAGTCTTAAAAAGACATACATTTATATGTGTCTATACTATCTTACCACATAAAACATACTTTGTACAGAGCACTTCTGAGCTGTGGAGACCATTCCGTGGGAGGAAGGAGCCTGGGAGTCAGCCCACTAGTGTGCCTGTGTCAGATCCCTCTGGCCCAGCCAGACCCAGTTTAGCTTGTTTAGGCTCAGTGGCCATGGGCCATGGTTCCCAATGAAAATTATATGACATAGAATATTTGGGGTGATATCCTCCTGAAAGATCTTCAAGAATTACAGAAGACAAAAAAACACTAATGCATTTGAGAAAGTGGTAAAGTTTGAGGGGAGTTGAAAAAATCCTGCTTCCCTGATCTGTAGCTTGGCTGGATATCTGTGAACATGAATAGCCAGGGGCAATGAAGACAACTATGACCCACACTGTGAGGAAGAAGAGGATGAGGACCCTGGGGGACACAGAGGACTATTAAGTGGGAGTAACCTGCAATGTGGAGCAGCAGGAGGCTGAAGCCTTTGATCCTGATGAGTACCAGTTCACTGCTTGATCTATAAAGAGTTCAAGGGTGCCCTCAATGAGCACGCAACCAGCCTAGCCTCTGTCCAAAAGGCCAGTGATGCTCACTGCCATTAGCACATCCTCCCTATGGCACTGGTATCTCATTTAGTTGCTAAACTTAGTTAATTTCTACTGGCAAGTTGCAGAGATACTGGACAGACACAAGTCTGATTCTCCTCAGCTGCTCACTGAGGCTCAAGTTCAACCCCAACCCTCAAAACATGTCCCTACCGCCCACCCCCCTCACCACTGCAGTGTGTATGCAGTTTGCGCAGAAGGAAAACCTACTTCCTCTGGCTTATCAGCAACAGTTTTGTTGTAGCTTCTGGGAGCAGCACCGTTCAGTACTTGGATGGCATGGGTGTGGGAGTCTTCTTATAGCTCAGGACTGTCCACTCCAGACACCAGAGAACTTCGTGTCTCCATCGCTGCCTGATGAAGAATTGAGAGACAAATACAGGGGCTACCTCTTCAGGGACTATGTGGAGAGTCATTACCAGCTCCAGCTGTGCCCTATTGCAGATTGCCCCCTGGTTGTTTAGGTATAGGAGCCCAGAGCTTGCTAAGTACAGTCCAATCAATGCAATGAGGTCTTCTGTTTCAAGTGTCGTCAGAGGTATCACACCCCCACAGACTATGCCACAATCCAGAAATGACTCTCAAAATGTGCTGATAACTCTGAAAGAGTCAACTACATAGATACTCACACTAAAGACTGTCACAAGTGCAACACCTGCATTGAGAAGAACAAAGGCTGCAATCACATGTGATGCTCCAAACGTAACCATGACTTCTACTGGATATGTCTAGGAGGTTAGAAGACCCACAGCAACAAGTACTATGAGTACAGTTGGTACAAGCAGAACTCTGACACTGTCAACCAGAGCCAGGAAGCCCAGGCCAGGGAGGCCCTCAAGTAGTACTTGTTCTACTTTGAGAGGTGGGAAAAGCACAAGAGCTTACAGCTGGAGGCATAGATATACCAGAGGATTCATGAGAAGATTCAGGAGAGGGGCATGAATAATCTGGGGACCTGGAATGACTGACAGCACCTACAGAATGCTGCCATGTTCTTGGCCAAGTGCTGATACACCCTGCAGTACACGTGCCCGTATACGTACTACATGGAGTCCGGACCCAGGAAGAAGCTGTTGGAATACCAGAAGGCTCAGCTGGAGGCTGAGATCGAAACCTGTCATGGAAAGTGGAGTGTGCAGACAGCTATGACAACAGGGGACATAGAGAACCAGATGCACATAGCAGAGCAGTGGAGGAAAAGGCTGCTGAAGGATTTCCATGACAGCTAGGTTGGGACATGGACATGCTGGAGTGAGGAAGATGTGGCTGCGAGGAATCCTTAGGAAGGATTCATCCTCTGGGCGACCTTTCATGACCCCAGGCAACAGCCGGGGCCCCACTCTGGGAGACACTGGCCACACACACTTAGTCAATTTCTGTTTTCTTCTCATCTTTTCTCTTTTTGTTTCTACCAGGGTAGAGTCTTTTTAAGACTTTTAATTCCCACTGGATGGTTGTTGAGAGGAAGGGAAAAGTTTTTTTCTGAATGACTATTAATAGTCAATACTATTAATTAGGTCTTTACAACTTTGTAATTTTCAAATTTGTATAATTATACCCAAAAAAAGGCAAACCATAGAATTACATAAAACCCTTTAAAAATAAATTGGCATTGGAGTGTTTAAAAAATACTTTGTACAGACTTTAATGATATTTGTTGAAATGAACTGAATTCACATTGCTATTAACGCACACATATATTTTAGACAATAGTGAATTTAAAAACATTTAAAAGCCATCTTCAGACTGAGGGATTACTTATTTGCCAGAAGGATACTGAGTCCCTCAGAGAAATATAAACTCACAAGTCTATTTTCTGTGCTGCCCAATATGGCGTTTTCTGCAATTTCCTCTAGATCTGTACAAATCTTAGTCCGTAGACTTAGACTCAACTATTATTGGGAAGGATTCATCCTCTGTTTGGGGAAAACCAGTTTAAATTTGTATATAATAGAAAACCTTCTCTAGACAATTCAACGTTAGCACAATTTTCTCCAGGAATCAAAGAAGTTAAAAAGAATTACCTCGTGGACACTGTATATCTACTTTGTTAATTAAATTTCTTATAAGTCATCCTTAACTCCTTTCTATCATTGTGAATTACATTTACTTAATTTTATTCTATTCCTAAATAAATCCAATCTGACAATTCTTATTTGTCTCTCCTAGAATACTTTAGTTAGCTTGTCACTATTGGGAATCAAAATAGTTGTAATTGTACCTATTGTATAATTACTTTGTATTTATACCCATTGTACACTCACTGGCCATACTACCTTGTCTTACTATTTGCATGTGAAAACAAATACTCTCCCTATTTGAATCCAGACCTTTAACAGGTATGGCCACTAGAGTTCTCTGATTTAAGAGAAAAGCATCAGGATTACCCTGAGATCCACTGTGATAAAGCCCCTCAATTCCGCATTAATCTAATGTAGATTCTTCCACTGTTAATGAGAAGGTACTTAGGACAGTTGGAATTGAAGTGAATGTTTAGGCCCAGAAGTTCCCTCATCATTAAAATATCACAGTTGCACTTCTTTGTGTTCAATGTCCCCAAATTATAGTTTATTCTGTTGGATACACTGCCTTTCTGTAACCCCATCCACATGTAGCCTAAATCTAGGAGCAGTTATTTCATATCTAACCAGATGCTAACAGATGAAAGTAAATAGAGATCAAGAAAGAGAAAAATCCCATCAGCCCAAGACAGTGTGTGTGTGTGTGTGTGTGTGTGTGAAAGAGAGAGAGAGAGAGAGATTGATTTCAGGCTAATTCAAAACTGTTTATCAGAAATAATCATAAGACCGTTTAAAGCATGATAACCTTGAGTGCTCAGCAATCACATGTTTTGCTCAGCAATCACTTATTGAGAGTATCTACCGTATCACTGCAATAGGCATTGTAAGGGATACAAAATCTATTAACTGAGTTGTAAAGTAAGTCCACAACTGACTAGCTATTTTGGTCTCTAAAAGAGCTCTTGGTTGACTGTAGCACTGGAGATAAAAGTGGAAGCCCACGGTCATGGTGCCAGTCCTTGAGTCACTGATTAGTAAATAATGACAGATTGCTTCATGGGATGAGAGCAATGATTAGAAGGGATCACCTTCTGGCAGCTTTGATGACTGCTCACTTTCCCTCTAGATAGACAACTTGTCCCTAAGAATTTGAAGGCAATTTTTTGTTGAAAACTATTTTTATGAGGTAAGCATAATTTCAGCAATGGAAAAATAAAGTACAGGAGATATAGAAAGACAGATCTTCCCATCTGTGGTTCTGTTCTGGACACGATCTCTGTGGTTTGAAATAGATAACTATCAATGTACCAGTGTACCAATGTACATTCCCACAAATGGTGCACAAGGGATTTTTTGTTTTTTCTCTGCATCCTCAACACATATTATATCTTGTCTTCTTGGTAATATACATTCTTTTTTTTTTTAAGACTTATTTACTATTTGAGAGAGAGAGAGAGAGAAGATGGAGGGGCAGAGGGAGAGAGAGAATCTCAGGCAGACTCCCTGATGAGCACAGAGCCCTGTGGGGCTTCATCTCATGACCCTGAGATCATGACCTAAGCCAAAATCAAGAATCCAGCAATTAACACACTGAGCCACCCAGGTGCCCTGACAGATGTGATATCTCCTCGTGATTAGTGATATTGTCTTCTTTAGAAAAATGCTGTTCAGATCATTTGCCCATTTTTAATCAGATTATTTGTTTTTATTTGTTTGTTTTTGCTATTGAGTTGTATGTTTTCCTTATATATTTTGGATATTAACCTCTTATCAGATATATGGTCTGCAAATGTTTTCTCTCATTTCATTGGTTGCCTTTTCACTCTGCTGATTGTTCCCATTGCTGTACAGAAGCTTTTTAGTTTCATGTAATCCCACTCATCTATTTTTGCTTTTGATGTCTCATTCAAAAAATCATCGCCAACACCAATGTCAAAAGCTTTTCCACTGTTTTTTCTTCTAGTAGTTTTATGGTTTCAAGTATTACATTTAAGTGTTTAATCTACTTTGAGTCAATTTTTGTGTATAATGGGAAATAAGAGTCCAAATTCATTCTTTTGCTTGTGGAGATCAGTTTTCCTAACATCATTTATTGAAGAGACCATCTTTTCCCCATTTCGTGTTCTTGGGAACCTTGTCAATGATTAGTTGACTATAAATGCATGGACTTATTTCTTAAACAGTTCTCAAGAAATTCTTTTTTAATTGCTATTAAAGAGAAGTACTTGAAACTGGTGAACACAGACAACAATTCCTGAAAGTATTTTAGTACTAGTAATGATTGGATTAAAAAAAAGAAAAACTTTAAGAGAATTACACCTAAACAAAGCTTATTAATTGCAGGTCTTCCACACATCATCTAAATTAATTTTCTGAAAAATATGCCAAAAAAACCCTATTTTTTAACCTTTTTTTTTTTAAACTGTCAGGTGAAATCTGTAAAGCTCAAATGCCATTGCTTTTTTTTAGAAGGATTCTTGAAATTTTCATATAGTTCCAACTGATGTCAAAAGCACTAAGTACCCCAAAAGAACCTTTTAAAATGATATTTTCCTCCCAATTTTTAATTCTTGAAGGATTTATGTGTTTCATATAGTCATTAACACTTCTGAGTGCCAAAAACATTCTTAACAGTGACTAGAGTTGAAAATAGATTTGTTTTTACTGTTATTCTAATTTATATGCCTTTGAAATCAAAGTATTTTAATTTTTCTGTCTTTATTCTTTTTTTTCTATTACTAATTATCAAGCATAATTTCAAAATGTATCAGAGGAATGTTGAAGAATACTTTTCATAGTTTACATTCCTCAGATGGTTCAAAAGAAATACATAATTCATGAGTAGGACTTTTGAAAATTAATCAATTCCACTTAATATATAAATTCAACAACCAAACTAGATCAACGAACCTGTATTAAAGGTAGGTTATTTTGCCTGAAATTTTCTTTTAGAAATCATGTGCCTGACCATTTGGATTTTTCCATTACAGGATCAGTAATCATTTACAGGAAAAAATGAATCATGAACTTTAATGGCAGGTCATCATAAACTTATTAAAATACCAGGTTTTCCTGAGAAAAAGGCCAATTGAGTCCAATCCAAATTTTCACATTTAGAGGAAAAATATGAAAAAAAAAGTAATAACACTTTTATTATAAGCAGTCTAATTGATGTGCTACTTTGAGTACATGGAAATTCTTTAGAATTGAGATATTCTCATTAATTCATCTCTCATGTATTAAATGATTATTGAATGCCTCCTATGAACAAAACATCATGTATATGTATATGTTCTTTAACCCTTAGAGTAACAGTTCACAGCAGTGAGTTAGGTAAAAACTGTTCTTGTTTTTAATATGGAACTCTATTATTCACCCCTATCAAACATGAATAATATTTACCCTATGGAGTATTACAAGTAAATATTCCTTGGTTTTAGAACCAATTCTGATAGACTATGCAGAAAATGAAGAAATGTATAGCTTCACTTCATTATATACTATATAGAAATGTGTATAAGTATTATCTTGATAGAGAGATGAGAGCTGGAGTGATGGTATTCAACACAGTTTCCTGTGTGCTTTAAATTGCAACATAAGGGAAAAAAATATTGCACACAATTCTTTCGGGAAAAAAGATAAGGAAACTTGATTCCATAATACAGCACTTTTCTTGAAGCTAAATTTAAAATACCTAAGGTAGACAAAAAGGGAGAGATGTGTAGGGAATATAAATGAGAAAAACCTGGTTTTATAATGATATTTAAGAGAGAAGGTACAGTGCCATGTCCACAGATTCAAAGGAGCATCTCTGCACATTCCTGCCTTTCTTATTTTTTAAGAGAAAGGGTTATATGCCAGAAAGCTGACAATAAGAGAAGTGTTTGGGAATTCAGTGTTTTTATCTTGAATACAACATCTAAGAGAAATGGAAAGGCTTTATTTTTTTTTATCTGCACAAAAGCAAATTCAAAAGATTATTACTTTTTATCCTCTTGGTGATATTGCCATAGGCTTTAATTAAATATTTCTCCCCTCAAACCTACCCTTTAAATTTGTGACCAAGAATGCTTTAGGGAAGAATGGAAGTTGAACATTCCACTGGACAGGTCATGCTTTTAAAGTTCTGCTGACTCTTATTGATAAAGTGTTAAAAATGAAAAGCTGGAGAGGGAGTCTAATCCATGTAAAACCTGTAATGCTCACTGCAAAGAAAAGGGGGATCCCAAAGTCAGCTGTGATTGGCATCAGCATCACTATACCTCAGAGAATAAAGTCACATTAAATATCATCTTTCCTTTATATTACAGCTTACAAACTTTAGGTTAGTTCTACTATGAGATTTTATTTTTTTTTAAAGATTTTATTTATTTATTTGACAGAAAGAGACACAGTGAGAGAAGGAACATAAGCAGGGGGAGTGGGAGAGGGAGAAGCAGGCTTCCTGCGGAGTAGGGAGCCCAAAGCGGGGCTCGATCCCAGGACCCTGGGATCATGACCTGAGCTGAAGGCAGATGCTTAATGACTGAGCCACCCAGGCGCCCCTACTATGCAGTCTGCATTGTTTCAGCCTTTTGTCCACATCTGAGATCTTTGAAAATATTCAGTCTTAAAGGGGTCAAATTGCTCTCAAGTGTATTCACTTCACCTAGACATGGGTTTGTAAGTTGGAGTGTTTAAAGTTTTGAATGGAGGATACTCCTACCATTTTTTCCCCCTTCAATTCTGGTCACAATTATGCCATGGGAAGAAGAGCTTTTCTATCTAGACTCTTCTTGATTGAGACTTCTGTGGAATGGAGTTAGCAAGACAGTCAGTGAGGCTGAGGTTAAGAACCTGTCTGTGTGTGGGTCCACGCATATGTGTGCGTGCCTGTGTGTGTGTGTGTGTGTGTGTGTGTGTTTGGGGATGCTGATGGAGATGCTCTTTGTAGCAAAGTTATCTAATAAATCTGACTAATATATACCATGTTTATTAGAATCAGTGTTTCACTCCATGACATTTGTAGCCCCTCCTGTCTTCAGGTATTTCCTGACATCCTAGTGTGACTTCTATAATAATCACACTTGATAATAATGGCTAACAATTATTTATGACTGAGTAGTGTTTTAAGTGCTTTACATTATTATCTCACGTAAGACCGATTAATACACTATGAGTTGAGTACTACTATTTGCATCCCAATTTTATAGATGAGGAAACTGAAGCCTAGAAAAGTTCAGTGACTTGCTCTGGGTTGCAAAACTAGTTATCAGATGAAGCCAATATTTAATCCCAGCCATGGCTGTAGCTACTATAACATTCTGCTCTTGATTCCTTCAGTATTTCATATTTGTATTCCCAATATTGTTGCTAATTAATTAGCACTTGTCTCTTTCTTTTTCTTCCTTTCTTCCTCTTTCCCTTCATTCCTTCCTTCTTTTCTTCCTTCCTTCCTCCCTCTTCCCCCTTCTCTCCCTCCCTTCTTTCCTTAATTCCTCTCTTCTATTAATATATATATATATTTATTTATAAGCACGTGTATGTTAATATATTAATAATTGGTAAAAATTCTCTCTAGGAAAAGATAAATTCTTCAGATGTATATGGAGTTAGTTTGTAGGCATGTACAATACCTGGAAATGAGAAAACTGTTTTTCATTAGACAAGATAAGTAATTTTTAATTATCCTGAATTCTTTTGACATTAATAAAGAAGGGAAGGTGGAGGAGGAAAAGCGGCATTGGGGGAAGTGAGCCAGTGAGACTGTGGACTACTCAAGTCCTATAATGTGAATGCCACTTCAAGTTCCCTCCAAAATGTTTAATAAATTTCTATAAAATTCTCAAATCAAGCTGATTTCTAGTGGAAACTGATGAAGGATCTCACCAATGCATCCAAGGTTCTGTTCTAGAGGACACTGAACAGGCACACTTGGAGCAAGAAGCCAGAGAAAAGTATGAGACATTACGTCTTTAAATGCATCAAAGTTTGCAGAGGGCTTTTGCTTTTCAAACATCAACAGAGTAGGGTTTGGGCCAAGTTGAAATATATCGTCAAGGGTGGGGACCCAGACTCCACCCAGACCCAACATGGTAAATCTTGGTTTCCTTCTTTCATTCCCTTCCTTTCTGCCCTTTTTTTTTTTGGTCATTCTCTTCCTCCCTATTCCTCCTGCTTTTCCTTTTTAAATTTTCTTTCTCCCTTCTTTCCTTCTCCTCCTCCTTCTCCCTTTTCTCTAATTTAACAAATAATTTCAATTGCTTTCAAAAATACACAAATTATAACTAAAATTTGGACATTTAAAAATAAAGTTGAGGAAACTCCAGATTATGTAGAAAACAAGACAAAGGGTAAGATATAGCCACAGATATGTAGGTTATAGGAAATATTTTATACAGTTATGCTAAAGTTGTGCTATAAATTTTAAGGTAAGCTCCCTTTTGGCTAAAATAATAAATAAAAGGGATTAAGTGATTATGAGATTTATTTTGAACATAGGAAACAGTGCATCATTTCTTGGAATAGATACTTTTTTTTTCTTCTGTTACATTCTTTGTGGCTTTGGTAGATTGTGGAATGTTACAAATTCTTCTGTTTGGTCATGTGATATGGTATAACCCTAATGCTTTCCATGTTTTAAGATGTTTTCCCATGTTGACCAAGGTAACTAGCCTCTTCCAGTTTTGAGAAAAATCTTCATATGCATCCTAGCTCATCCTGGATTACAAGGCCAGGAAGTGCAGATATTCTGATTGGTGGAAAACTCTTTAAGACTTTGAAACAGTTAACACTGCTTAGCTTTTCTTCTTTTTTTTTTTTTTTTTAAGATTTTATTTATTTATTTGTCAGAGAGAGAGAGAGAGAGAAAGAGCACAAGCAGGGGGAGCTGCAGGCAGAGGGGGAAGCAGACTCCCTGCTGAGCAAGGAGCCCAAGGTGGGGCTCCATCTCAGAACCCCGGGATCATGACCTGAGCCAAAGGCAGAAGCTTAACCCATTGAGCCACCCAGGTGCCCCTGTTTAGCTTTCTTCTAAGAGTAGGTTACTACCATTTCATCTATTGAGCTTTTAGGATGCAATGGGTGAAGAATCCATTAATTCCACTTGTAAATCTTTGATATATTTAAGCCATTTCCAGTGTTGAGATTCTTTATTAGGAAAGACTTCTCTCCATGTCGAACTTAGTATTGGAAGAGTTTACAGTGACTATCTAGGTTCTTAATCTATAGTTGGAAAGAAAGAGTGTATTGTTTTAGATATTTAGAGGTAAACTAATCAGTGCACAGTGTGAAAATGCAGTAAGAAATGAATCTCATCGATATTTTTTACAAAAGAAACAAAACTTAGAATCTCACATGAGCTTTCTCTAAAGCGATTACACTTGAGTGCTAGGTAATGCTGCCAGCACAGCACTTTTTGATGGTTTATGGGAATTCTCTACAATCTTAAATTCTTTCAGCTTAAACTGTACTTCAAAGTTTCACTCATACCCAGTAAAAATGATATAGTTAAGTGTTCAACAGGGAATGAATTATTCATTAAAGCAGATAATGGTATTAGGACTCAACCAAGGAGCTATAACATTAGCATAAAGAATTCCCTATGCCACATTAATTGTTAAAATTGAAAATACACAATACAAAAGATACTGAGTCAGAGATCTTTTTTTGTTAAATTAAATAAACTCAAGTCTTTTATGGTAACTTTTTTTTTTTTTTAAGATTTATTTTTTTGAGAGAGAGAGCACATGAGAGGGGGGAGGGTCAGAGGGAGAAGCAGACTCCCTGCTGAGCAGGGAGCCCGATGTGGGACTCGATCCCAGGACTCCAGGATCATGACCTGAGCCGAAGGCAGTCGCTTAACCAACTGAGCCACCCAGGCGCCCTTATGGTAACCTTTATATCAGATTTTTAATCATGCTACCCGGGGGTTTATAAACCATTTGATTTTACTTATTAATGATACTAATGCAAGAAATACACTTTTATGCAGACTTAATGATAGTTTAGGGTGGTTTAGGTGGTTTTTTTTTGGGGGGGGGGTCTTCTACAAATTCCAAAAATGGATTATTTGGAGAAAAAAATAACCTGTGTGTATGTATCACTTTATTTATTTTCTCCCTGAAACATGTTGATTTGTAAGTGGTGGCTTACAAATGCTTTGATTGAATTTTATAAGAGAAACAACATCAAATGGTATTTTATTCAATAAAGGTATCCTGATTGAAGCATTCAAAATGTATCACTGATTCAAAAATCATGATGTAATACCTAAAATGTGCCAGATAAAACATTAGACAGTGTGAGAGACAGAGGTAAATATGACATGATTTATGCCCTTGAGAACATAACTATTTATTTGAGGAGAACGACTACAAAAAGGAGAGGCAAATTTCAGGAGAATTGGCTTGCAAGCTTACTCATGTGGCTACTGGCAAGCCTCAGAGAAGAAGAGAGAAAAAGAAAGATTAAGAGAAAGGGAGAAAGCCAGCAGAGAGGGCTCCCAAGATGGAAGCCACAGTCTTTTTATAACTTAATATTAAAAGCAACATTCTATCCCTACTACAGTATTCTAACTGTGAGAGGTGAGTCAGTCCAGCCAATGATTATGGGGAAGGAATAACACAACTATGTGAATACTCGGAGATAGGGATGGTTGGGGGCCATTTTAAAGGCTGCTGACCTCAGGTCTGTTATTGCATGACCCTTGCAAATGAGAGTATAACTATGTTAGAGTTCCCCAAATACCAACAGAAAATTAAACAGGAAGTAAATGTAGGTAACACAATAAACATAAAAGACTTGAAGTGTTTGGGAAAGTCCCATTCTGATTAGCAACTTCAATTCAACCCAAGAGAAGTTGTTTTTAACCACTGAAGGAATGCAGTCCATCTTTGGGAACCAATATGACGCCACATTATTTTAATTTAGTGAAGCAAAGAATAAAGAGAAAAGTCATAGTTCTAAACTGTTGGGTTATAAGTCCACGTCCTTCTGCAGATTTTCCTTCTACCTTGAGATTCTGGAGTTGTTTTTATTATGGAAAATTGCTTTTCCTTATAAGAAAGTTATTTGATAAAATAGAAAGAGCAGCAAATTTGGATTTAGAAAACCCGACTTCTACATTTGGCTCGGCCTCCTACCAGCTATGTGACCTTGGATTACTCACCTGCTGTTTTTAAATCCAGTTTCCTCAAGTGTAAAATGAATGGAATAATGCAAAATTGTTAAATGCTATGACCGTAGTACATGCCAAAAGCTATGGGATCTCAGAGAGAGGAGGCGAGGATATTGACAACTAGCAAGGATCATAGGATGAGTAAGGGGTTCGAGAGTAGAAAAGGTTGATTCCAGGTGCTGTGGGAATAGAGAGCTAACTGGGAAGAGGAGAGCGGGAATGATGCCCCTGCTGAGGCTGGGTCATATGAGTTTACTCTAGAGCCAAAGGGAAGCCCTTCCCCATGGCTTTTGGCAGCTCGTTCAATGAGCTGGAAGCAAGGGTATTCATTGTAAATGGTGAGGTTTGCCTAGAGTTGGGATTGCCAAGAATGGTACAACTGGAGATCCAGGAAGCATAATAATCTAGGGTATTAATGAATGGGAAAAGATAGTCCCCTAGGGTAAGCCTTTCCAATCGTTAAATTTTGAATAGATAGCGTTCTAATGCTACTGTGAGACGCTGCTCACAGGGGCCTCTTATGTCAAAAAAACATGGTCTGTGTGCCAAGGCATCTGTTCTCTGTTCCCATTTATGGCTCTAACACATGGCAAATCACATAGATTATACTAATATAGACAATCTAAGTGGCTGAAAAAGCACTTGGCTAGCTATAGGCAAAATTGGTAATCTTATGTTTAAAGTATTATATATCCTCTGTACCTACACTGTTTCATTGTAAGTCCCCAGGCTTTTGGACCACACGTAAGGCTATCACAAGTCTCAAGGTGACCCTTTTTACTTGCCTAGGAAAAACAAGTCTGATTAAAAAAAGGAAAAAAACAGGATCTTCAAGTTCTAAGTTCAATACTTTTCATGTGTATCATCATAATACATGGAAATTTCCATGTTTTTCTGTCCTACCAGAACTCTTGTAAATCATTTCTGCGGAGCATCCACACACTCAGAAGTTAACCAGATAAAGGAACGAAGGCAACACAAATAGATTTGGAAGCTTATCAGATACAGAATACAGTTGATGGGAGAAACAGTCAAAATTAGTAACAGAAAAGACTGCTTTGTAGAATTTGTGAAAATAATTTATTTTTCTTCTTGGTATTTTTGTGGACCCTGTTCTATATTCAAGTTATTAATCTTAAAGGATAAATTTGGAACTGCTGTTTTGTTAGTCTAAAATGTATTCTTAATTAATGTATACAGTATTATTCTACTTTAGGACAATATTTCATTTATTGAATCAACTAACATTGATGAATCCTTAAGTCCAATTATATCCCAAGGCTTTGGGAGTGGGAGGTGGCAATGGCTTAAGGGGGAAGGGATTATGAAGAATAATAAAAAATGTCTCCTGACCTGGAAAATTTATGTTCCCGTTTTGTTCTTTAGTTTTCTACCAATAAAATTGAAATGATACATCTCTGCTCTTAACCCCTGAATTTAAAAAAAACAGAAGCCATGATGAGTATACATTATTCTATGTTTCTCTGCTTTTGTATAAATTGTGTCATTCACCTGAATGCTGTTTCTCCCCTTACTTACCCATTAACTACTCACTGAAGCCATCCCTGATATGTCAAGGAAAATTTAGTCAATAGTTTTTTTTTTTTAATATTTTATTTATTTGAGAGAGAGACCATGCACAACTAAGGGGGAGGGGCAAAGGAAGAGGGGAAGCTGACTCCCAGCTGAGCAGGGAGCCTGACTCAGGGCTAGATCCCAGGATCATGACCTGAGCTGAAGGCAGACGCTTAACCGACTGAGACACCCAGGCAGCCCTAGTCAATGCTTTTGTATCTATTTGGTTTAGAGTAACAGACTCTGAAGCAAAGAGTTGCTTGCTCTGGGGAGTGACATCTATTAAAGTAAGGCAGGAGAAACTGACTCACAATGCAGTTGCAAAGAGGACCTGACCTTATTTGACATGTTCTGAAGCTGGGATGTCCCTTCAGACTTGTTCCAAATTAAGGCAAGGGGCTGAATTATTTATATCCCAGCATGATATAGTCATTGGACCCAGGACACACCTTTAAAGGACATATAATATTGGGCAATGCAGTTCCTTCAGCTGAAGGCATTATCCAGTGAGGGACACAACTATAAGCAGCTATCAACAGCAGATAGCCCCAGCAGCTTAAATATGGGTGCACTGACTGCGAAGAAGAGCTCTTGACGATGCACCACAGTATCTATTATAGGCCTTATAGGTAAGCTATAGTTCATTCATTTAAGCAATACTTACTTTATGTAAGGCACTTTTTCTAGGCGTTTAGAAACACTGTTGATAAAAACAGGCAAATACACTTGCCCTATGGAGCACATGTTCTAGTAAGGAAGATACACTGCCAATGTTAAACATAATAAAATAGAGAAAACTGTATTGAATGTTAGAAGGTAATACGTACTATAGCAAGAAGGAGGTAGAAGAGGAGTAGGAGTTTTAAATAGGTTAGCTAAATTTTATTATTATTTAATGTAATGTTCATACATTCCCTCCAGAAATCCAGTTTCTTGAAGACATTCTTTCTATCCCTCATGCCTAGAATGAAGTCAGTGTTCAATCTGTTACTGGAGTGAATGAGTGAGACAGAATCTGAGGATATTCCTTTGACTTAGAAAGAAAAGCAGAAGGGAAGAATGGCCAACTACAGGGAGTTCTGTCCTTTAGTCCATAAACTGATCTGTTTGTACCTGATTGAACATTCTGTTCATATTAACAACTAGGACAGTGAAATTTCCTCATTTATTTTCTCTCTCTCTCTCTCTCTCTCTTTTTTTTTTTTTTTTTGATGATCTTAATTGCTACCCACACATCATGAGCAGAGCTGCCTTTGTGTTTAGAGTAAGTGGTTGCCTCTGGGGTATGATTTGAAAGAATACATAAAACACCTTTCCCCACACAAATAGACTGAAGCATCTAGGTGGTCAAGTGTTAAAATTCCACTATTAAAGCTTACGATACGGAAAATTAGTAAGCATTGTCATCTCCCTACCCTAAAAGGCAGGGCTCCCTTTGTGTGTTAAGTTACTGAATCACTGAGTGGATGTGTTTTCCTGACTGAGGGTCTCTGCTGTGGCCTGAAAGAGTGGAAAGTATGTGGTGGAATTCAAACTCATAAGGCCTGATTTGGAGCAGAGGCCCTCGCTATCATAAAATAAGGAAAGGAAAAAGAAAGGCAGTGTTTGGGAAAGGAGGTAGAATTAAAAGATGTTTGTCTATGCTCCTGGGAAGTGATGGAGTGAGCTAGTTTGAGTTCTCCCTGGGAGTTCAACTGGTCATCAGACTCTCATACAATTTCCCTGGGGTATCTTATGCAATGTCTCCTCCTACATGGCTTCAGAAAAGAAACCAGTCCACCTTGAAATTTTAGGACTAGGCAACAGCTATGTTTTAGAAATGACTGAAATATTGTGACAAAGGATATGAAAATTGTGTAGCACTTCTCATTTTTCTTTCACACAATGATAGATAAGCCTACAGGAAGGGGTGGAAGACTTTGCTCTCTTAGGAGTCACTGATTAGTAGGAATAAAAAAGATAATTGGCATATACATCTGTAAAAGTTGACTCTATTTCTTATATTTTGTTTATAGAGAAAATAAAAAATATATATCTTAAAATGACAGGAAATTATAATTGAATACAATAATTATTACATATGATAAAACTAAAATATATATATAAATAATTTTGACTCACAAGGGAAGTGAGAGGCGAAGAAAGGGAAACAGAAAGGAAAAGAATAGGGAGGAGGGAGAAGGGGCTAAAGATTCTTTAAATTAAGAGGGATAGCCAAAGACAGAGGTAAGATAAGAAGAAGAGCTGAATACCAATAACATACAAAAGAAAGTGATGGACACAGAGAAAGGAGAATAAGATAGAAACTCGCAGGTGGAGACAGGGTATTTGGGAAAAAGAAAGAGAGAAGACAAACAACTATGAACAAAATGATGTATGCAATGGCAGGTAAATGCTTTTTGTCCCACAGCTGGTATCCATTGGTTTTTGAGCATTAAGTTATCACTATCGTACCCATACTTCTAGCATTTCCCACTGGCTAAAACAGTTAATGCAACACTGGGAAATAGGCTTGCCATCAAATTTAAATTAAAACATGATTTTGGAATAAAGTTTTCTTATTTAAATTTTAGATAGTTAAATATAAATTTTAGATAGTTAGATATAGTGCAACGTTGGTTTCTGGAGTAGAATTCAGTGATTCACTTACATACAACAGCCAGTGCTCATCACAAGTGCCCTTCTTAATACACGCCACCCACTTCCCTCCATCAATCCTCAGTTTGTTCTCTATTGTTAAGAGTCTCTTATGGCTTATTTCCCTCTCTCCTTTTTTTCTTTTCCCCCTTCCCATATGTTCATCTGTTTTCTTTCTTAAATTCCACATGTGAGTGAGATCATACGGTATTTGTCTTTCTCTGATTGACTTATTTCACTTAGCATAATACACTCTAGCTCCATTCATGTCTTTGCAAATGACAAGATTTCATTCCTTTTGATGGCTGAGTAGAAGTTTTGTTTTCTTATGGAACTCAGTAAATTTTACATATGTGTGAAGAAAATACACTTTACTTCTATGGGCCCAATGATTTATTACCAATTGGCCAAAGTCTCTATGATATTAAAAACGGAATTGTCTCATTCCAAAATACCTGCAAGCAGCATTTTACAACCACTACTTACTCCATTGATTTTACCTTTTATTTCTTTTCAAATTAAATTTGCTTTTAGTTTAATTAGTCTAAGGATATTAAAAAATATGCAGTAAAAATTGTTTAGAAATATCCATTATTTATTCTAAGTTCATACCTCTTAAATTGTCCTTGTAAGAGACTACAAGTGCAAAAACAGGTGAAACAACTCAGGACATTGTTTGTTTTGAAATAGTTCTTTGTGGTAGAAGCTGTAATATATGACCTAGATTCTAAAATGAAGAGTTTACTACCTTGTCTGCTGGGAACGCTGCCAGAGGAAAGCCTTCTGCTGTCAGCCCTTTATGCTATGATGGTTACTTTAGATGAGAAGAACCACCTCTCACAAGGTCAGATATTTTCCCAGGGCTACTGCTCAAATGACGAAGATCAATACTGCCCTTAATCCCAGGAAAGTGGGACCTCTACCATCACTGTGGCTCAGGGGCTCCTGTCCTTTGTAGTGCCTTCCTCCAAATATTCTAAGTCCTCCAGTGCCTGGGACCAGCTGGGGCCAACTGTGCCATCTGGGTGGAACTCCATGATCCCAGAGCTAGATGTGGATCAGTGTAGATCCAGTCATAGCTTTTCCTATTCAGGGTACTCATCAATCTTATATCAATCCATCCCAGCCCTGCACAGGGCAGTCCTCTTACCCAACGGAGTTCCAGGACTTATATCTATGGGTCATCCTGAGGCTCCACAAGCATAGCTTCCATCAGAAGAAAGTGGCTAGAAAACAATTTCTTTCACAGTACCATGAGAGATTTGGTCACCAGAATAGGGCTGGGGTGCTGATTTGGGGTGACTTTCACAATGGACATAGAATGAGTTTAGGACTTTGGGTTACCAACAGTTTGCCATCAGTTCTTGAGTTTGAACTGCCTTATAGGCCCTTGTTGGCTTTTACCTGTTCTTAGCTGTACAACACTTGTCTGTACCCAAGAGAAATAGGGATGGCAACAGGCATGCTTTACCCTGTGAATCTCCTGCTGCTAGTACCCAGGGTGATCCTTTAGCTCCTCCACAAGCTCTATGCCCCAAGTTGTACAGTCCATCAGGTATGGCCACAACTCTCTCCTTCAAAGGTTTTCAATATCATTAATTGACAATACCAAAGGGCCCTTCCAATCAATGTCCTCCTCTTGCCTCAAGTTTCTTCTTAGATTTATTTATTTATTTGAGAAAGAGAGAGAGAGCGAATGAGTGAGAGGGGCAGAGGGAGAGAGGGAATCTTAAGCAGACTCCCTGCTGAGCACAGAGCCTGACATGGGACTCGATCTCACAACCCTGAGATCATGACCTGAGCTGAAACCAAGAGTCAGATGCTTAACCCACTGAGCCACCCAGGTGTCCCTTGCCTCAAGCTTTCTTATGTCAGTTTTAAACTGTGTCAGATGAGGGATGAATATTTCTTGCAGGAAAGTGAGTACTCTTCTTGCTTATCCCACAGGCTCCTCACCTATTCTTCCATTACGTATAAAACATATGCAGTTAACTCTGAAAGAGTTCACATTCTGGGTTCAGAAGGATTATGTCCTAAATAGTTCAAGAGAAGACAAGATTAGAGGCTACTCTGTTCTATATTTATGTTATAAAATTCTGAGCAGTAAATATAACATGAACATAGAATGAATTTACCATTCAGATTTTCTGGTGTACCTTGGGTAAGACTTAAAATTATAGTCATCATCAATGAAGCAAAATAACAACCTATGAAAGGGTCACTGGAAGCCACTATTCATAAATAGCATAATGGATGATGCAGCATAATGGTAATGATGTAACCATCATTAAATAAATCATATTAGGGTACTACAGAAACAAGAAGATTTATATTGCATCAATACAGACTCCAAAAAGCCATGACATTGTGAGTAATAACAGTGTTGCTACATTTTTCTCAAAGTGGATGGGGTGGAGAATAAGAAAGTATGCACAAATGACACATTTGACAATAAAGAAGGTAAAAAGAGGATTCCTGGAACTCAACAAGAAGATTTGGAGCCTGGACAGTTTGTAGGTTCTTCACCAATTGGACGATAATCAAATATGTAAGTGACTCATTTCTGTTATTCTAAATCCTCATCAAGAAAGCAGTTATGTATCACATGGGCTTATGAATTTTGTAATCCATTTTTAAAATCAAATTGTTTATATAGACCAGAGCCTCACAAAAATATTTGTCAAGGGCCTCACATTCCCTAAAAGTGACCCTAGCTGAACAATATGCGGATAGGTAGGCTCAGCCTTCCCACTCCAACTTAAGACAAATATGACGGTCATTCCAACTTCAGAGCTTCACACAGGTTTAGCTGAGGCATTTACTGAGATTATATCACAACTGAATTTCTCCATCTATCCTTCCCTTCCCTTCCTCTGCATTGTTATTTTTTTTCTCTGCATTGTTATTGATCACAAGAGCACTCACTGTCTAATAAACCTCAAGCATGCTAATCTCTACATCAAGAGTCTGCTTCCTAAGCCACCTAACCTGTGATATACTATCATATCCCACTGAACCTGGGTCTGTAAAAAAACCCTGACTTTTCCTAATTTGGGAAAACTTTGGAATTAGATTGGATTAGAAACTATGTATATATTATTGAGTTTTACTTATTAAGACTCTAGTGTTTCAGACTGCACTATTTTACATAGACAGAAAGGCCTTTGATAGCTTACTAAAATGAATGTTCTTTGTTAAATAATTTTCTAAGGACCTCCTAAAATGGTGTGAAGCAAGAAAAGTTGAAGAAAGATAAAATTATAGAACACATAAGAGAGGAAAGAAACATGCTTCTATATGTAGAAGCCACAATACGCAGTAGCAAGAACTTAAAAGGGGGTAACAAGGACACTTGGGTTATTTCTATATCTTGTCTATTATAAATAATGTTGCAATAAGGACAGAGGTACATTTATCTTTTTGAATTAGTGTTTTAATTTTCTTTGGGTAAATACCCAGCAGTGGAGTTGCTGGATCATGTGGTAATTCTATTTTTAATTTTTAAAGGAACCTCCATACTGTTTTCCAAAGTGGCTGTACCAATTTGCATTCCCACCAGCAGTGCATGAGGGTTCCTTTTCCTCCACATCCTTATCAGCACTTGTTATTCTGTGTCTTTTGATTCCAGCCATTCTGACAGGTGGAAGGTGATATCTCATTGTGGTTTTGATTTGCATTTCCCTGATGATTAATAATGTTGAACATCTTTTCATGTGTCTCTTGGCCACTGGTATATCTTCTTTGGAAAAAAACCCCCATCTATTCAGGTCCTCTACCCATTTTAATCAGATTATTTGTTTTTTTGGTGCTGAGTTGTATAAGTGTCCGTTAATAGATAAATGGATAAAGAAGATGTGGTATATATATATACAATAGAATATTATTCAGCCATAAAAAGAATGAGATCTTGCCATTTGCAATGACACTGATGGACCTGGATGATATAATGCTAAGTGAAATAAGTCAAAGACAAATACCATGTGATTCCACTCATATGTGGAATTTAAAAAACAAAACAAATGAACAAAGGAAAAAATGAGACAAACAAAAAACCAGAACTCTTAAATAAAGAGAACAAACTGGTGGTTGCTAGAGGAGAGGTGAGTCAATGGATGGCTGAAATAAGGGAATTTAAGAGCACATTTATTGTGATGAGCACTGAATAATGTACAGAAATGTTGAATCACTATATTGTATACCAGAAACTGACATAACACTGTATGTTAATTATACCTCAATTGTTTTAAAAGCTAAGAACCAAGAAGTATATGAACATAAAAATAAAAACTAATAATTAAAACGAGATATCATTATAAATGGTATAGACATTAGAAAGAACATAAGATATATAGTATTATGCCAATAAAATTTTAAGGTAGATGAAGTGAAAATTCAACTTACTGAAACTGACATAAAAAGAAACAGAAAATATGAATAATCTTATAGCTATTAAATAAACTGAATTTGTGATTGAAAACCTCCTTATAAGGGGAACTCTTGTTCCAGCTAGCTCCACTAAAGAATTATTTCATTTAAAGTAGAAATCATTTCAACTTTACAATAACTCTTTGTTTTATGAGGCCAGAATAATCTTCATGTCAAAACTTCTAAATATAAGATACTATAAAAAATTATAAGCTAAATTTGTTGCTGGACATAAATATGAAAATATCTTTTAAAAAATTAGACTGAATCCAGAAATTATCAAAAGATTAACTCATAGTAACTAAGTTGCATTTATTACAGAAATGTAAGATTAAATTAACATCTAAAAGCCAATTAATGTAATCCACACTAATTAATAGAAAAAAAGAAATATATGTGACCATCTTAATGGGTGGAGAAATATATGTGATAAAATTCAATCTCTATTCACAATAAGAGACCTGAAAACTAGAAATAGAAAGGGTGTATAACAACACTCATGGAAAATACAGATTTTAATGGTATGTCATTTAACCTTTTCTTCTGAGATCAAGGACACAAGGATGTCATTATCACTATTTCTACTCTACATTATACAATAGATCAAGGCAAGGTATCAGAATTGGAAAAGAAGGAAACAACTGTCATTATTCACATATAGAATGATTATGTATGCAGAAAACCCAAAGAAACTATAATAGCATTATTAAAATTGATAAATAACCTTAATAAAGTTGCTGGATATGAGGCAAATATAAAATAGAAATCAATCACATTTCCCTCCACCATAAGCTAATATAAATCAAGCATTTTAAATAGATTACTTTTCCAGTAATGTCAAAAATATAAAACATGAATACATCTGCTTTAGAAAACTGCTTGGCAACATTTACCAAAAGTAAATACATGCATACTCTAGGATGAATACTCAGCAATGCCACTTCCAGGTATATAACCAAAAAATTTTTTACATGTATTTATAATAGCACTATTCATAGTAGCCCCAAACTGGAAATCTCCCAAATGCCCATCAATAGTAGAACGGATAAAATAATTGATGTGTTTACAAAATGTAATATATTTGGCAACGAGAATGAATGAATAAAATATATGTAAAGTTATGAGTGAATTTCATAAATCTAATATTGGTAAAAATAAATCACCAAAAAGAATATTTTCTGGATGATTCTAATTATTTAATGTTCAAAAGGAGATTAAAAGCATACAAAGCAGAGACTTCTAGAGTGTTGGTAATGTTCTAGCTCTTGATCTGGTGCTAGTTACAAGAGAAGTTTTACCTTGTAAAAATGTATTAAACTGTTCACTGATAACTTATGTGCTTATTCTGATGTTATATTCAAATATAACAGTTATAATAGTAAATGTTTAAAATTTACTTCAGAAACTGAAAAACATGGGTTGAAAAAAGTCAGTGTCATAAAGATACCAGTCCTCTGAAATATACAGATTGAATACAACCTCAATTTTGTGGAAATTGACAAGTGATTCTAAAATTTATGAGGAAGTGCAAGGGGCCAACAATAAAAAAAGACAATCTTGAAGAAGAGAATATAGTATAAGGACTTTCTCTACTGGATGTCAAGACTCACAATGCTATAGTAATTAAATAGGTAAGGCACTTGGTTTTGGATGGACAAACAAATAGAATAACATAGAACAGAGAGCAAAGAAACATAATCATGTTGACACCGTAGAATTATGGGAAAATCATGTTCTTATTAAAAAATATTGCTGGAAAAATAAAATATTCACTTGGGAAAAACTAAAATTAAAATCCATTCTAGGTGAATTTTAGAACTAAATATGAAATAAAACCAATAAAATTATAGAAAATAATATAGGATACCTACATAATCTAATGTACAGAATCATCTCTTAAACAGTGGCATAAAAATTAATAATAAAATATTTTTAAATTGGATTTTATTAATATTAATAAAATTATAAATAGAAATAAAAATTTTATTAATCTAATAGTGCAAAGAAAAAATATGGAACAAGACAACTGCAACACATAACACTAACAAAGGGATCCTATTTGGAATACATAAAGAGGTCCTACAAATCAAAAACAAACTACTAGACAACTCAATAGAAAAATGGGTAAAATACTTGAATATGCATTTCGCAGAAAAGAATATCTAAGTGACCGTAGTTCACTCAATATTTTGATCAATCAATAAATAAAAATTAAAACAATAGTGGGATATCATTTAACACCCAAGGGAATGGCTACATATGTTGGCAAGGATGTGGACAACTGGGAACTTTCAGACACTGCTTGTAGGAGCATAAATTAATCATTTTGGAAAACTATTAAACATTATCAATGAAATCTGAAGATCTTCCTATTCTATCATTCAGCAATTTTACTCTGAAGTATACCTCAAAAGAAAGGCATTTCCATGTATACCAAAGAGATATGGACAAGAATGTACATAACCACAAAATTCATGATCGCTCCAAAATGGAAGTAACTGAATTTCTGTCAATATTAGAAAGGATGAATAAATGAGGTGTGATTGAACAGGGAAACAGTATGCAGCAATGAAAATAAGTGAAAAATAGGTACATGGGACAACATGAATGAATCTCACAAACATAATGTTGATGAAAAGAGCTTCACCACAGAAGAATTTTATTTACATAACAGGACACAAGAAAAATATAGTGTTTAAAAATGCATACTTGTTAAAACTATAAAGAAATGCAAGGACACAATAATCAAAAATATTGGGAGAGGAGTTATCTTTGGTAGGCAGAAAAATTAGGGACTAAGGTACTACTAAGATTTTTCCCTATTTTAAACAATCCCAGTTAAAGATATGTTATCTAGAATACGGGGCTGCCGCATGCCGTACAGTCAATACCCACCTGTAAGGTACTCTTCACACAAGCTGCAATGTGCAGGATAACTTCCGAAGTTATGCTCAAAAATGACCCTGCCAGAAAGTCCAAATAAACAAAATAGTCTTTTCTCTCTTGCCTTCTCTCTCAGGGTTCTCTTTTATCATAGTCTTGGCATGAATAAAATGTTTGTGAGGGCTCAAATTACTTGAGTAGCAAGAGGTCTCTTAATAAGATGCCATTCACTGTATTTATTTTCTATCTTGGGAAAAACATTTGTGAGGTTTTAATCCAGTAGTCAGTCAAATAAATAAGAATAAGATTCAAAATTTATGTGGTTAATTTTGTGGGTTTTTTTGACAATTTTATGACGTTTCTTACCATGTATCATGCAGATTTTGCTATATAGTACACTAGAAACTTGAGCAGAAGTTATTTATTCTTTTCCTCTAACATTTTATTAGGAAAATTTAAAACACACAGCTAAGTTGAAACAATTTTACATTGAACATTCATGTACCCACCTACTATATTCTACCACTAACATTTTATGTAACTTGCTCTATCACATAGCTATCTACTTATCCATCCCTACACTATAGAAAGCTACCCGGTCTGTAATGTCCAAGCTCTACAAATGCCAGCTACATGGGAGATGTCAGCTCCTTGAGGGTTTCTTGTAACTTAGGTAGTTGATTGTATAAGGATTGACAATGTTCATGGTTCTCCTAGTTTATTTTCTGAGCTTCTCTATGCTCACCAGCTGGCGTTCTTTAGAATCCTATTTGAGGGGCGCCTGGGTGGCTCAGTGGGTTAAGCGTCTGCCTTCAGCTCAGGTCATGATCCCGGGGTCCTGGGATCGAGCCCCGCATTGGGCTCCCTGCTCCACGGGAAGCCTGCTTCTCCCTCTCCCACTCCCCCTGCTTGTGTCCCTTCTCTGTCTCTTTCGCTGTCAAATAAATAAATAAAATCTTTAAAAAAAAAAAAAAAGAATCCTATTTGAAGGAATGCAGCAAAATTATAGAACTTCTATGAATGAACAGAGGAAAAGTTAGTGTAATGTTAGAAGCAGGAAGGAACCAATGGGTAGGTTTTTTGTTTACTTACATAAAAATATTACTATTTCTATATGATTGTGATGGGTAGCATTGACAATTTATATCCAGAATACATTAAAATTCAGATCGTCAGTTAAATATGACTTTAAACTTTTGATGAAGTCACAAGATCAAAGTAAGGCCTATAGCTCTGTGAATGTGGATAATTAATTATGAATCTATGTCCACTTAAGGCTGTCATGAATCCTCAAGGGAAAAATGAAGCCCTGGGGATGCTGAACATAAAAGCTTAGAAACATGGACAGAGAACCCCCAGTTCTGAGACTTTTTAAGCCAAAAGTCAAGAGGATAAATTAACTCTCCATTGATACAAGGTCAATATACAAAAAATCAGTGTATTTCTATACACTAGCACACACCAGCAATGAATAACATGGAAATAAAATGAAGAAGAAATCCCACTAAAAATAGCATAAAAAAAATAAAATACTTAGGAATAAATTTAACCAAAGAAGTGTAAAACTTGTACAATGAAAGCTACCTAACACTACTGGAAGAAATTAAAGATGTGAATATGACCCAGTAATTGCACTACTGGGTATTTACACAAAGAAAAGAAACACACTAATTTGAAAAGATGTATGTCCCCTTATGTTTACTGAAGCATTATTTGCAATAGCAAAGATATGGAAGAAATAACTTATGGACAATCAAGTGTCCATCCACAGATGAGTAGATAAAGAAGATGTGGTATGTATATAGAATGGAGTATTATTCAGCCATAAAACAAGAATGAGATCTTGCCATTTGGATAGATGGACCCCGAGGGTATTATGCTGAGTGAAGTAAGTCAGAAAGAGAAAGACAAATGCCATATGACTTTACTTATATGTTAAATCTAAAAAAAAAAAAAAAAAAGAATAAACAAATAATAAAAAACAAAACAAAACCAGATTCTTAAATACAGAGAACAAACTGGAGCTTGCCAAAGGGGAGGTAGGTGGGAAGATGGGTGAAACAGATAAAGAGGATTAAGAGATACAACTTCTGGTTATAAAATAAATGTCACAGAGATGAAAAGTATAGTACAAGGGAATATAGCCAATAATAATGTTATTATATGGTGACGGATGGTCACTATACTTATCGTAGTGAGCATTCGGTAATGTATAGAATTGTTGATCAATATGTTGCCCACCTGAAGCTAATATAATATTGTATGTTAATTATACTTCAATAAAAATTTAAAAATAAAGAAGACATAAATAAATGTAAAAACATCCTGTGTTCTTCAAAAAGTTAAACAGGGTTATCATAAGACCCAGCAATTCCACTCCTAGTTATATACCCAAGATAACTGTAAACACATATGCTCATGCAATATTTATAGAAGCATTATTCATAAGAGCCAAAATATAGAAACAATCCAAATATCCATCAACCGATGAATACATTAACAATATGTGGCATCTACATACACACAATGAAATATTATTCATTCTGAAAAAAAATGAAGTACTGATACATGCCATAGGATGGATAAACCATGAAAATATTATGCTAAGTGAAGGAAGCCAAATCCAAAAGGTCACATATTATATTATTCCATTTATATGAAATATCCAGAATTGGTAAATCCATAAAGACAGAAAGTAGATTAGCGGTTGCCAGGAACTGGGGAGAAGGATAGGTAGTGACTGATAATGTGTATGAGATTTCTTTTTAGAGTGATAAAAACTATCCTGAATTAGATAGTGTTGACGGTTGCACAACCTTGTGAATATACTAAAAACCACTGATTGCTAAAAATTAAAGTATTTAGGGAGTGCACTTGTTGTGATGAGCACCAAGTGTTATATGGAAGTGGTCAATCACTATATTGTACACCTGAAACTAATATTGCACTGTATGTTAGCTAACTAGAATTTGAATAAAAACTTAAAAAAATTAAAGTATGTATTATAGATGGAAAGATAGAGTTTAGAGGAATTCCTAAATCCAGAAAACAATCTCTCTATTCTCATACTTTGAATAATGTTGACAGGTTTTTATTTTACTCTGTATAACTCTTTGAGAAGAAACCATAGATACTGAATATTCAAAGGTTAAAAAAATCCATTGCCTGTTCTAGAGTATGGGAAAAGATATCTTGTGTTTTCATTTCTCTTTAACAGAATAAGAAATTGATTTCTCAGGTGTTGAACCTGTGCATCCAGACTGAGTGTTTAATACGTGAGAGTGGGAAAGGACACGGAGAGTTTGGTACAAAGAGTAAGGCTGCTGTGTTATAGACCAAATGTTTGTGCTTCCTCAAAGTTCATATGTTGAAACCCTAATCCCCAATGTGATACTATTTGGAGATGGGACCTTTGTGAGGTTATTAGGTTTAGATGAGGTCATAAAGATGCTTCCCCTCCATGATAAGGAAGGGGACGTGTCCTTATAAGAAGAGGAAGAGAGACCACAATTTTCTCTCCATGAGGACACAATGAGAATGTGGTTGTCTGCAAGCCAGGAAGAAGTCACTTGCCCAGGAAGTAAATGTGCCAGAACCTTCACTGTGGACTTTCTGGCCTCTAGAATTGTGAGAAATAAAAACTTCAGCCACTCACTTCATGGTATTTTGTTATAGCAACCTAAGCTGACTAGTACAATATGGAATGAAATAGGAAAATGAGAATGGGAAAAAAGGCCAGGGAATAAGAAATATATTTGTTTAGTAAAACAGAGTTCAGATCAGAGAGAGATTTAAAAAGAGGACTGGTATAATATTAGTTATTTGATTTTTTAATTAAAAATATTCCATGGACCACAAATAAACTGTAGATGGACTGTAGTAACATTGCTCTGTTGATCCAGGTCTCTTTAATTCTCTTCAAAAATGAAACTATAGTAGAATAGATGTGCTTATTAATTTTTATTCATGTAGGAGTCATAGACTATTGTTTTCATTTTGTATATTGTGATATAATTATGTACACACAATTTATAATGTCCTTCAGGAAAATACAATGAAGCAGGCAAAGAAAAGGATCTGTTGAATTCTTTCAATTTGAAATGGTTGTTTTATTTTTCTTTATTTGTTTGTAATGAACTGGGTCATTCAGAATAAGAGTCCAGGGTGAGTGAGAAGTAAAGATCAGAGATTAATGAGGCAGAAAATGAAAATACAGGGCAGAACAAGAGCCTTGCCAATGGTAAACGATATGGCCAAGTGTGATAAGATGGAGAATTCTCTCTCTACATTGGAGAATAAAGCTCCCTTCCATACTGAGCCATCTAAATCAGTACTCTTTCAGTCATTTAGACCCAGTGTCATTTTGCTATTCCTGGGACTCATTCAGATACATACCATTGTACAGGCTAGCAAAGAATAGTAACAAACCTGAGTAAGTCAATAAACAAACTGGAATAATAGAATACTAGACTTTTGCAAATAATAAAGTTCTAAACAGAGATAAATGCAGGCTTACATGCAACCTGACTAGTTTCTCTAAATACATACTACCTTACCCTCATGCCAACTACATTCTTTTCTGATCTTCATGGGAAGCATGTCTTTTCAACTTCAATTCAAAATGATTCTTCCATGAAGCATCACTTAGAAATTTGCTCTACATTTGTCTTCTAAACTCAGCACCGATAGCCATGTGAACTTGCGGTAAATGATTTATCCTCCTAAGCCTTATTTGCTTATCTGGAAAATGTACCTAATGTTTGTCCCAGAAGCATAGACTTGTAGAGATTAAATCATGTCTGTGAAGTGCTCTGCTTGGTACCTGAAAGAGTAAGTGCCCAATTAATGATATTATACTGTTAGTATTTGTTCAATTCTGAGGTTCCATACCAGAAATCGTATTTCCTTTTCTCTTCTCCATATGCATTAAACCTAGTTAACTTCCTCATGTTGTTCTTACCAGGCACTTTCATAAATAACTTTAATCTTTTTCTTCTCCTATAACAGCAGTGGTCTCTTGAGCTCTTTCCAGTCACCTTCTGTATTTTACAATCTCTGCCCATGAATTGGCCCTGGTGTCTCAGTTCCTTCCCTCCTTCCAATTCCCTTCAATCAAAGTCTAGTCCTCAAGCTTTGTGTGTAAGAGGGATTCAAGAATTATGGCAGATTCTTTTCAAGGTGCCAGAAAACTAGCCATGCACCCTGCAGTCCTTGTGCTCCGTTTTTGGGCAGGAGAAACTAAAAGACTAGCGATGAGGCTCTGGAAAGTCCTGAGAGGGTTTCCACAAGAACTGTAAAGGCCTATTCCCCTGCACTGACATCAGTAGTTGTCAGCTCTCACAATCATGCATGCTACACCATCACTCCTCAGAAAGTGTCTTTTTCTCAAATTATGGTAACAGATCAAAGAAATCTGTAAAGCACAAATGAGCATCTTACAACGCGTTCAAAAATAGATTCTGTGTCAAACATAAATACTGGTACTATTTATGTAGTACTGCTTTCCTAGGGAATTTCCCAGGCTTCAAAGCTTAATCATTGCCTTATTAAAGATGCAGATTCCTAATTCATTTGGTCTGAAAATAATCTCAAGTGAATTTAATATGGGTGTTCATGTAACCACTTTGAGAAATGCTGCCTACAAAATGGAGAGTTGGAGTTTACACCTTAAGACAGAAAGCAAAAGCCTAAAGATGCACTTCTACGTGAAATACAAAACACAGCATATAATCAACTTACGTATTTATAACAACAAAACAACTTTTGCTTGTACCTTAAACAATTTCACTCTGTATCATGAGCAGTTAATTTTCATTTAGGCAAGGTAAAATAAAGCACTCCCTTGCTTAACTCAAGGAATGCATTCTTGCAGCACCCACAATGAAAGCGCTGCAAGTAGAAGTCAATTCCCTGTGAGAAATGCTATAAAAATCTGAGGATTGCACACCCCTTTTTTTCATGAATTACAATCCAATGGTGGCTTTGCTCTTATTATCCTTAGGAAATGGTTTGCTTTTGCCAAGATTTTCAGAGAAAACTCTGAGAGATCGATTCTCAAGACATCAGAAGAAAATATCATTAACCACTCAGAAACTTCAGGCAATAGGCAAAGTCCGCTAAATGGGAAAAGTTTTCCCTAGGAAGAACCTCATTATAGTGTTTCATGTGGGTGCTTCAAGGAAGAAACTGCTAGGTGAAAAAATGATTCTGATATTATGGAAGTTCATTTAAAAAGGATTCTGTCTGTAATGAGATGGGGGTGCATGACCCATGGAAGGACTAGAAGCAGGAGCTGAAGCATAGGTGATGGCAGAGAGAGAGAGAGAGAAAGCAAAACTGGGATGATAACCTTAGCAATCAGTAACGTCTCCTGAAATTGAGAGAACGAGACTATCAGGAAGAATGAGAAAAAGATACGACAAAGCATATACATTTTGGTTTTATTTAACTTAGTGCTCTCCCTGTCTCTCTCTTTCTCTTTCTTACACACACACACACACACACACACACACGCCCCAGAATAAACCATCTTTTCATTTAAGGAATTAGTCATTTGTTTAGATGCACAATCTCATTTTATAGTTTTTTTTTTTTACTTCCATGCTTCACTAATTGTTTTACTGTTTATATAAATATTTTTATTTTTGCTCTTGCTTTAAAATGCAACAGAGACCATTGAAAATTGAAAGCATTCAAACACCTTTCTTTTTCCATCTACATATAAAATTTTAATCTTTTCCAATCTGGCTTTCATTTCAACTGCCTCTAAAATCTCCCCAGAGCCAGCTAGTATTCTTTTTCTGGACAATATTGGGATTTTGGTTTTTAAAATTTTTTTGCAAAGTTCTACCCTCACCTCATTTATTTTTAACCTTTACTTCAGAACGTTAGCCACCTTGTTCCCTCTAAAAAGTTATTTTTAATCTTGATTTGGCCCTTTTCCTCTTGAACTCACTTAGCTATCTTTTTTTTTTTTAAGATTTTATTTATTTATTTGACAGAGAGGGACACAGCGAGAGAAGGAACACAAGCAGGGGAAGTGGGAGAGGGAGAAGCAGGCTTCCCACCTAGCAGGGAGCCCAATGTGGGGCTCGATCCCAGGACCCTGGGATCATGACCTGAGCCAAAGGCAGATGCTTAACGACTGAGCCACCCAGGCGCCCCCACTTAGCTATCTTTATTAGAATGTTTTCTTCAGCTCAGGTCATGATCCCAGAGTCCTGGGATCGAGCCCCGCATCGGGCTCCCTGCTCCACGGGAAGCCTGCTTCTCCCTCTCCCACTCCCCCTGCTTGTGTTCCCTCTCTCACTGTCTCTCTCTGTCAAATAAATAAATAAAATCTTAAAAAAAAAAAAAAAAATGTTTTCCTTTTTCCTTTCTTTGCTTTTCTTCTCCTCTAATAATTCCTTCTCATTCTTTCTTTGTTCTTTCTTTTTTTCTTTTCTCTCCTTCCCGCTCTTATTTTTCTTCCTTGTCTTTCTCTTCTCCTTCTCTTTTTCCTTTTTCTTTGAGGCTCACAAGGAGATTTCTATTCATTCCTTTTTGCACCCATGAAGAGTTCAGTTCATTCACAGGACTCCCAAATGTCCATTTTCTACCTTGGCACTTCACATTCTCTCTATGCCTATTATCTTCAGTTTATTTTTCTGAAAGATATCTCCACTTTCCTGTCCAATTGAAATCTAAAATGAGTCAAACAGAACTTTATAATCTATCCATAAAATAACATGCCACTTTTCCCCATTCTGACGTTGGCATCACCATTCCCCAGATTTTTAATACCTAAAGTTTCAGTCATCTTTTAATTTGTTCTCTTTCTTCCATGGCCTACTTATTAACAAGTAGATTGATTCTTTCTTTTGAGCATCATTTATGTCTCCCTTACTTTTCTGCTTTTGTATTTATGACTAAATCTCTAACTCTCACCAACTCATATCTGAACCATTATATGGCATTTTCCCCAATTTCTTTGCCTATAAGAGTGAAGAGTCCAGAAACCTAGTCCCATGAGAACACATGAGCAAAGAACATTATTCAAAGAAGAGGGAATTATGGGAAATGATATAACTTCTCACCTCTCTTCCAAAACTGGCATTCTATGGTATCTACCTTTTTTTCTTAGGTTCATGCTTTTGCTATATTTATATTTTTCTTTACTCTTACTTAGTTTTCTAAACCTTCCAAGAAACAAAGGAGGAAGATTACAGTATTGTGAGATATTGCCAAACATCACCAAAAAACAAAACAAAATATAACAAAACAAAAACAAACAAACAAAAAAAGCTGTTGGTAAGACAAAGGTTTTTGCTTACCTAGGCAGGGAGAGTAGTGCCTTGACAGTCTTAGTAGTATCTTAGAGAAAAAGAACAAATTGGGGATATTTAATAAGATTTTGAAGTCTAGCTTAAGGTGGATTTCCAATCCAGGGATTTGTTTTAGATTTAGTAACAATCATTAAATAATAATGTAGGGTTTATAGATATAGCAAGTCAACCATTTTGAGTCAAGAAGTTCTAAGAGTTAAGGTATAAATAGTCTTTGGATCTTTCTATTAAATAATTGATGGGTCTTTCAAGAAGTTTTGGGGGAACAAAAAGTCATTTGTAGCTTTTATCTTCCTGGACAAGAGTTTCCTGAGATAGTAAAGTTATGTTGAACTTTTTTCATAAAGAGTCTCCATCTCTTCATAAAGATTTTAAAACATTTACATAAGGTTTTAAGATATATATTACAACAGCAAAAATAAAATTTTATGAGAAATATGGGCCTAAAATCTTTCACCTCTTGGAAATAGGTGTTTCTGTTTTTCTACCAATGTCAAGAAACTTGTGTTTTCAGCAGTTTCACTTTACAGGAGAATCACATACCTAAATCAAAACACACAAGCTCAAATGCCTACATGGGTCAGGACCAAAATATTAATGTGTCAAGATGTGAGTTCCAAATAGGAGTTGGTGAGGACTGTGGGAATGAAGGAACTAAGGAACATTATCTATTTAAAAGCATTCACATCCAAATTAAAATATTTTAAAGCACGTTCTGGTCAAACACAATCTATTTTCAGGCTAGCTTCTACTTGAAGGCCGTAATTTTGCAACTTTTTTTCAGTTGGAAGGATTGTGAGAATCTTAGAGATGTTTGATACTGATTATAAAGTCAGGAAAATGCTTACAAGTTTCCCAGGATCCATCCAGCCAATTAAAACTAGGTATGTGTAGATCCAAAGTGTAGACAGAGCCCTGTGACTAACTATCCACAGTTAATAATAGGGCTAAGTATAACAAAGTTTTCTAGTGACAGGGAGAATCATTATGTCAATCATTGAAGCTCAGAACAAAGTGAGAGGATAAAGAGCTATAATAACATTTAGAGAAAATCATAATTCTTTAGCAAATAAAATTTCACAAGTGCTTTTATTTTATTTTATTTTTTTTGAGGGGGGAGAGAGGGAGGGGGGACAGAAGAAGAGGGAGAGAGAGAATTCCAAGCAGGTTCCATGCTCAGCACTGAGCTGGACATGGGGCTCGACCCCATGACCCTGAGGATCATGACCCAAGCTGAAATCAAGAGTCAGATGGTCAATGGACTGAGTCACCCAGGTGCCCCTATTTTCACATATTTTTGTTTGTTTTTCTACACTGATAAGGATTTAAAAGCATTTGAAAGCCTGTGCCTTTTCACCAAATCATCAATCTTCACTGTAGATTTGAAAGAAGCCAAGTCATTGGGGAAAACAATGTTGGCAAGCCCTGTCAATAGACGGATGAAGTCAGCTATTACTCTCTAGCATGATTCCTGGTGTGAGCACTTAAATGATCATTTGGTTTGGTTCTTGGTGCCAATGAGTTTTCAGATCTGGCCCTTTTGGTATATGCAGCTTCAGGAATTATATATGACATGCTGATTATATTTTTCAGCAGGCAAGGCTGTAGTGATCTGCTTTGTCTGAGATCAGTCTCATTGTTATCATCAAGAAAATCCCTCAGAGCCTTCAAAGGCAGGCTGCAGTCAAAAACCCAAACAACTAAGATATGGCATAAAAATTTAGTAAACCCAATTAGACTAGGACTGTTAGTAGAGGTAATTTTTTAGTCATGTGAATGCCCCTTCTCTCTGGTCACTCTGTTTGTTTATGTTATGGGATAATCTAGAAAATCATACAGGCCATAGTTCTGTTAAGAGCCTCAATCAGTGGGCTCTATATGGTTTAAAGCATTTAATATTCCATTTAAGATAACCCATTTCAGGACAGCTAGAAAAAAAAAAAAAAAGCAATGCTGAAAGTCCACCTGCCAAGTGAGCAATCTACATCTTTTGGATATCGCTGCCTTAACATTTGCTAGTGGCCTCCTTGAAATGTGGAGAAAGAAAGTATGCACATCCTCAGCAGAAGCAATGATGGCCATGTAACTGATTCAACACTATCCATTTCCAACAGAAAACCTACCTCTATCTCTGAAATCTAATCATGCAACAAGGGCCTTTCAATATGCCAGCTTTAGAGTGTAGGGGGCAGTGGAAAGGTGGGTAAGAGGGTTGGTAGCTGTCATTCTAAGTCAAGGAAAGTCTATTAGAGATGCATGCATTCTCTAATCTGACTGCTTTCAGAGGGCTGCATGATGTCTCCTGAATAATGTACAAAGGAAGTAAGAAGCACTGCTGCTTCATGATGACCCCTGAAACTGACCTGTCATCTGAGGTTACTTCACTGTCTTCAAACTGTGGCTCTCCTCACAGTGCTAGCAGTGATATCCATTATATGAAGTCACCTCAATCTTCCCAATGTATTAGAGTTTACTCTATTGACCACATCCCTCACTTATTTTTGGTAATATAAAATAGTATTCCTATCTCTCAGATAACTTAGAGCCAGATGGAAGCATTTTATTCTTCAAATTAAATTTTAGTGAATGAGAGGTGAACCACAGGACTTTGGTGTTCTCCCACTTATAAACAGGCCAGAACAAAAACACACACATAATTGACAGGAAACTGAAGAAGATAAATAATATAACTATCTGTTATTTTTATTTATTTATACACAGATCCTGCCAGATATTTCTTTTAGACAACGGGTCTGAAACCATCTATTTTAGATCCAAACTAGAATGATATAATGTAAGTTTGGGAAGAAAAGTTAGAGAGCATCTAATTAACTGATCAGTTCATAGATTACACAACACATTAATGGAAGAATCAGATGCTATAATTCAGGGAAGGATCAAGTGACCCAGCCCCAGAATCTCCTGCTTGGTCATTTTACTCTACCGTATTCTCCCAAACTCCTCTGACCTGAAGGCCAAGGACCTTTGTCCTCTCAATATCAAGCCTAGTGTCTGGCCCAGACTAGTCTTTCTGAAAATGACATGAAAGGAGCAGCCAAAGAGAAAAAGCTCCTAACTGTATGAAGTGTGTTGAGGTTATAATTATGAAAGTGAATTACTGATTTAATCTACAGTTTGACATAAGACATTAAATTCCTATTAGAACAGAAAATGCATAGAAAAATACCAATTCGGGCACCTGGGTGGCTCAGTCGTTAAGCGTCTGCCTTCGGCTCAGGTCATGATCCCAGGGTCCTGAGATCGAGTCCCACATTGGGCTCCCTGCTCAGCAGGAAGCCTGCTTCTCCCTCTCCCACTCCCCCTGCTTGTGTTCCTGCTCTCGCTCTCTCTCTCTGTCAAATAAATAAATAAAATATTTAAAAAAAAAGAAAAAAATACCAACTCAATTCATATATCTCGAAGTATAATTTGGGAGTTACTTGTATTAGACTACCCTCAGTGCCCCCATTCTAGGCTTATTAAAGCAGAACATTTAGGATTGGGGCTTAGGAATGCATATGTTAAATGTGTTTTCATAGATTATTCATACTGATTCATATTCACATTCAAGTTTGAAAAACACTTTATTCAGCTGTTAAGGCTCTGGCAAGCTTCCTCACATAATTTCCAGTGAGAAGTTTCTTTTATCTTACTTAAATAATTAGACGTGTGGGCAGGGGATGGTAATAGTGAGTGCATGTGTAGATGGGGACATTTCAATCAGCCAGAGTCAAGAATTCCCTTGGAGGAGGGGACAGAGAAAGAGTGACCACAATTTCTGGCTCTAGGGTTGTCTCCTTGCCTGGGCCTGATATTCCAGTGAGTCACAGGGAGTTGGGCATAGCAGCAACCCTGGCATTTTACACAAACTGGTTTCCCTGATGTTCTAGATTAGGACAACCCCCACACCGAGGGAGCCATTTTCCCCTTTTTTCAGTAATTAACAACTAAGTCATTTCTTACTGTTGGCTGGACTTTGCATTGCATATTTCAAATTATCCCACAGTTCTTAACTATGTTAAAGAAGTAATTTTAAGTTAAAACATGAGTCACTCTAAAGGTAATCCTGTATAAAGTGTAGAAATATTTCACTATTCTAAAAATTTTCGGGGGCACCTGGGGGCTTAGTAGGTTAAGCGTCTGCCTTTGGCTCAGGTCATGATTCCAGGGTCCTGGGATCGAGCCCCACATCAGGCTCTCTGCTCAGGCCCTGATTGCCACTCCCCCTGCTTGTGCTCTCTCTCTCTCTTTGTCAAATAAATAAATAAAATCTTTCAAAAATTTTTATATATTTAGTTAGTTAGTTACATGTATCTTTCTAACACACTTACAGGTTTCACTGAGGTATAGCTAACATATAATAAACTGCACATATATAAATGTATCATTTGGTAAATTTTGATGTCAGTATACGTCCACGAAACCATATCAAAATCAAGATAGTGGACATATCCACCCACCTGCAAGATTTTCTCATGTCATGCTTTTTGCAATTCTTCTCTTCACTCATTTCAGCCCACCTCTACTTCCATACATTTAATCACTCCTAAGCTTTTTGTCACTATGGATTAGTTTGTTTTACCTAAATTTTGCATAAATGAAATAATATAATATGCACCTTTTACTGTATGGCTTCTTTCATTCAGCATAATTATTTTGATATCCATCCACTGTATATAAATGGTCCATTACTTTTTATGACTGAACAGCATCCCAGGGTATGGATGTACTATAGCTGCCTTAAGTATTCATTTCTTGATACGTCTGGCTTGTTTTCAGTTTTAGGCTATTACAAATAAAGCTACTATGGACATTCGTGTACAAGTCTTTAAGTGAGTATATTATTTCTTTTCTCTTGGGTAAATTCCTAGCCTGGACCAAGCAGCAGATGTGTATTTAATATTATAAGACATTGCTCAATTATTTTCCCAAAGTGATTTGTATCATTTTACATTCCAATCAGCAGTGTATGAGACTTTTAGTTTTTTCACATCCTCACCAACATCTGAAATGGTCTTTTAATTTTAGCTATTGTAATAGTTGTATGGTGGTACTACATCATGGTTTTCAATTGTATTTCCTTGATCATTAATGATATCGAGCATCTTTTCATTTGCTTATTTCCTATCTATGTAGCTTCTTTGGTGAAGTGTCTGTTCAAATCTTTTGTCCATTTACTTACTGAATGTTTTATTTACCTATTAAGATCTGAGAGCCTTTTATTCATTACAGATAAAATCCTTTATCAGATGTGTGCTTTGCAAATATTTTCTCCTACACTGTAGCTCTCTCTTCATTATTCTAGAAGTATTTTTTTGCAAGAGCAAAAATTTTAATTTTGATGATGTCTTATTTATCAATATTTTCTTTTTGGGGTGATACTTTTGGTATCATATCTAAGAAATCAGTGTTTAACCAAATGTCACAAAGATTTTGTCCTCTCTTTTCCTCTAGACGTTTTATATTTTTAGGTTTTATATTTATGTCTATGATCCTTTTTGAGGATTTTTTTTTTTTTTTTGGTGCTGTTTCTTTGGAATATTCTGAGGTATGGATCAAAGGACAAATGACTTTTTCAAAGTTCTACCTCAATGTCCACATTTTCTAGGCAGGACTCATGGTATTGTTAGGCAACAAGGAAATTAACAAAAATTCAAAATCTATATGTAGTGACAGAGGCTAAACCCGAACCAAAACCATGGAATTTATTTATGAAGGTAGGAATATAGGGTAACAGTCACGTAAGTCCTTTCAAGTTATAGTTTCTTCACCTTTTTTATTCCTATTGAAAAAGCTATTTTTCATATTTCTCTAGCCCTGATCTTGATGGAGGTATTTGGAGAAGGCGAAAAACCAAGGTTGGAAGAAATGGTGCCCAGAGTGGCTCCCTGATGCTATTAATATACATTCTCTATCTTCTACACTTTTGAAACAGAAGGAGCTCCCTGTTCTTACCCCTTGTCTTTTGTCTCCTCAGGCTGCTAACCTACACACTGAGAAACCATGGGGAACAAAGGGGTGTTCAGGGACGAGGGCATTAGCCCACCAGATGTAAAACAAAGGGAAGTTGTGAAATACCTCCTACCACAATTATGAAAACATAAACCTAGCAACCCATAAATTTTTTCTGAATGTATTTTAAAATATTTAACTTTATACAGGTACTCAGCTGCAGTTTCTATACATAAACCTTCAGCCAAAATAGCATTTTCATTAACAAGATTGACTGCTAATGAGAAAATGTCCGTACAACATTGTTAAATGAAAAATTCAGGTATGAAACAGTATGTAGAGTTATGAGGCTGATTTGTAAAAAACATTTTTTCCATGCATATTAAAAGACTATAAATGTATACAGAAAAATGATCAAAAAAATATCTTCCAGTGGTAAGAAAGTAATTTTTTTGATTTAATTCTTTGTGTTTTCCCATTACTTAAAAAATATTTTCTAGCAAGTTATTTTCTTTTATAAAATTATTTTATATGAAGCAGCTAAACAGCCTTAAAAATCATACTGGAACAACAATGGCAATTATATAACCAGGGGTTTGTGAAAACCTGCTAAACAGAGAATTTTCTTTAATAACAAAATGTATACTGTGGTATACATATCAGCAAAGCAGTGAGACTGTGGGCTCGATATGAAAAACAGAATGCTAAAAACATATCCATTAAAACATTAAATTCTACAATGGAAATATTCTACCTTTATCGCTTGTTATTTGGATTGCTCAGCTCACCTTAGGCCCTTGTTAGAATTCCAAAGGGTTTGTTGCAGGAGGAGAAGCTCTCCCACATCATTATTTAATATCCCTCTGTGTCTGCACATGTTTGAGTCTATAAAACAATTCTGTTCTAAGATACTGAAGATGAGCTCCTGAGGTTGAACAAAAGGATTCGCTTGTCTCACCAGAAATTCAAAGTCTTTATGAAACAGAAATCTTGCTTCCTCTCAGTAATAGAGTAGCCATGAATCACAGCGTCACGCTGGCTTGATCATAATCTAACACTTCATGCCTCAGACAATAACTTGATTTGTCAAGAGAATATCCCTATGAGGGCTGCCAATAGTATTGATGCCCACTGAAGAGGATATAATTAAGCCCTCGGGTGAGCTAATTTCGTTTTCCTTTTTAACAATGTGGGGAACATTCATGTAAAATATGAAATAGAAGGTGCTAAGAAACCTTGCTGTGTCCAAATCCAGAGCAAGGGTTTAACCTCTCTTCGATCTGATAAAGGATGTTTACAGACATTCAAAATAGTCTTCCCTGAAATACCCCATACTTACAGTATATGAGTTTGTTTCTACCAACTAAGCACCATCAGGCTTTCTCCATGTATAACAGTTTCTTCCAAATTAACTACAGAAAAGCTCAGTGCTTCATGTTTGTTATCCGCTTCTATTATGGCTTGAGGACAGAGAAATTGATTCTGAATCACTCTACCCCTCACTGCGAGCAGTTTGGAGTAAAGGTATTTGTCGATTAGGGCAATTTCTTAGAAGCTTGTTATTTGCTTAGGAACATCCATTACCCAACAGTTGGAAGTATAAGGAGTTGAATCAGCTATATTTTTAGTTAAAATAAAAATTTTATGTTGGGGCGGGTAAGTAGCAGATTAATAGTAATCTTAATCATTCCCATGTTGGGACAAACTCTGAAGTTGCACAAGGGAGGTGCTGAACTATGACAAATAAATAATCTCTACATCCAAAATTCTCTTCACCTTTCACCTTTGCCCACCCTCCATAACACTAAGTATAATCCCTTTCAAAATGCAGGGAAGGAGTTCACTATATATATTACATAACTTGGTAAAAAATATTGTATTAGTAGGAAGATTATAAGAGCTGCAAAGATTACCTTGAGTTCTGCCCCTAACTGATAACCAATAAGATAAGCATATTGACAGAGTGACTTGTACCTCTCTAAACCCTGGGCCCATCCTTAGTGGGATACACAGACTGCCGCTCATGCCAGAGCCTGTGTTGAGAGCAGGGTGGAAAATAGCCCCTGCATAGAAGTCCTCACAGTGTGACGGGCAAAGCCAGATTGGTTAGCAGGTAGGAGGAGGAAAAGGATTATTGAAATGTATTTTACATTTATTATCTTATGGTCAGAGTTTATCCAGGGGGTCATTTTGTTCCTGACATATATCTTCAGGTTCTAGAGGTTCCAAAACTATCCTACAGTCAGAACTGGTAAGCAGAACCAACCAAATCTGAATTTGTTCATGAGAAAAGGCACAAACAGAGTGAATTTAATGTACAGGTCCTCACTTGCCCTTGCTGATTATTTTATTCTCTTTTTCCCCCAGTGTTCTCATATTCCCAGATTTCCAGAGCTTTTAAACTACTAGGTTCTCTCATTCTAAGAGGAGATATTACCCTAAATTCCACTAACATTTTCATGCATGTGTATAATAGGTTTTGTCCTAGGATCACTGGAATTTTCAAAAGGAACAAATAGAGCAAATACAAACAAAAATGATTTGTAGCACCTGGGTCAGAGAGAACTTTGAAGGCAAAGGATCTTCGCTAAACTTCCTACCTCAGGATACCGAGGACTTCTCCAGTCCCCTCACGTAGGAGATCAGCTATGATCCCCTCATTGGTTCTCCACGGTATTTTATTCTAAAACGTAATTCAAGATTTGGGAGGCCACACATGTAACAAAGAGAACAAAGTGAGTTAGCAGTTTTCTCTCAGTCCAGAGTGTCTGAATAAATTGGGAATCCTTTCAAAGATCCCTTGCAAGTAACAGAATACCGAACTAATAGTGTTTTAAGTGAATAGGGGTTTGTTTTTTCACGTAACAAGGAGTCCAAGGCAGTTGCTGGCTTTACGCATCTCGAATCCACGCATAGATAGACTTTTCATTGTCATATTTCTTTTTCTAACTTCACCTTTTTTGTCACAGACCAATCCCTGAGGCTCATAAATTAGCCCTAACCATTTCCCGTGTTCTTATATTTATTTATCTCTCCTTGCTTCTATCAGCAAGAAACCAACCAATACTACTAGACTTTTCTCCTTGAAGGAAGAATAAAGGGAACAGGAAGACCAGGAAGTGGCTAATCATGTTTAACTGACTGAACATGGACTGCTTCTGCTGGGAAGTGGGGCTCTGTGGCTAGTATTGTCAGGAATGGGTTAATGGAGTCCTCTTAGGTAAATTGTAAATGGGGCACTTTTGTTACTCTAGACAAGTGAGTTCCTGTGTAGACAAGCACATGTTCATCCCCCATACTTTCCTGGGTCTTTCATCATAGGAACCCAAGTTATTATTTTTTTTTTTTTGAAGATTTTATTTATTTTAGAGAGAGAGAGCATGAGCAGGGGGAGGAGCAGAGGGAAAGGGAGATAAACTCCAGCAGACTCCATACTGAGCACAGAGCCTGAGGCGGGGCTTGGTCCCATGACCCTGAGATCATGACCTGAGCTGAAACCAAGAGTCAGACACTTAACGAACTGAGCTACCCAGGCACCCAAGGAACCCAAGTTTTATAAGATGCTCCACTTAACAAACTATTTTCAACAATAAAAAAGAATGAATTATTGACATATGCAACTACTTGGGCAAATTTCCAGGAAATTATGTGAGTGCAAAACGGCAATCCTAAAAGGTGGCATACTGTATGACTTCATTTATATACTATTTTTGAAATGACAAAATTTTAGAAATGAGGAACATATGGTTCTCCATTTGTGGTTCCCAGGGGTTGGCATGTGGGTGAGGTATGGAGAGGGAGGTAGATGTGACTCAACAGAATGTCCAGATGAGGGATCACTGTGCTGATGGAAATGCTGTGTCTGTTAACTGTATGAATGTAAATATCTTGGTTGTGTTCCTACTATACCTTTGCAAGATGTAATTGTTAGGAGAAACTGGGTAAAGCGTACATGGGATTTCTCTGAATTATTTCTACAACTTCATGTGAATCTACAATCATCTCAAAATAAAGTATTTAATTAAAATTTTAATCACATTTGTTTAGGACAGTATAGAATAAGTAACTTGAAAAATTTGAAAGAGCAAAGTAGACAGAAACTACTTTATTTCCTAAAATGAGAAAATTGCTCTTAAAAGTTACATTGCATAATGTAACTACATCCTTTCTTCTAAATTATTTATCAAACCTTACATTAACCATATTAGAGGGGAGGTAGGTGAAGGGATGGGTTAAATGAGTGATAGGTATTTAAGGAGGGCACTTGTAATGGGCACTGGGTGTTTGTATGTAAGTAATAAATCACTAAATTCTACACCTAAAACTAATATTACACTGTATGTTAACTGGAATTTAAATAAAAGTGTGAAAATTAATGAAAAAAATAAACAAAAGGCTTATTTTTTCCACCTTGCTATGGAAAAATTTGTATGACTACCTCTATTTTCCTCTTAAAATTCTACAGAAAATCAATTCATTTGGGGTATTTTTGGAAGAAATCATCTCTTAAACCATAAAGCAAAAAACTTATTAGGAAATGTCTTTAAAAGGTCTTTCAAATATTTCAAACATGTCTGGTACTAAACAGATACCATTTGATTTAATAGTGTTACCAACCTCATATGTCTTAGATAAATGATTTTTTTGAAAAATGTTGCTTTTATTGAGTAGATATAAAAGAATCTGATTAAGAAAAGAAGAAAGCCGGGGTGCCTGAGTGGCTCAGTCGGTTAAGTGTCTGGCTTCAGCTCAGGTCTTGATCCCAGCGTGTCAGGTTCCCTGCTCAGTGGGGTGTCTGCTTCTCTCTCTCCCTTTCTCTCTGTGTGTGCTCTCTCTCTCTCTCTCTCTCTTACTCTCACTGTCTCCCAAATAAATAAATAAAATCTTAAAAAAGAAAAGAAGAAAGCCATTAATAGAACACTAGAAAGTATAAGAATTAAGAAATGAGAAGAAGTCAGTGAATGGGGGAAGGCAGAGGAACTGAGAAAGATTACCATAAGTACAAGGCAGAGACTGTGTTACACACTATGTTACCGTGAACATAATTTCTTCATATTTATTCTCCACCTAGCTGCTTCTTTCTTCAGCTGTATTTATACTGCTTTTAAAATTATCCATTGAGCTTAATTTAAAATTATTTTAAGTAAACATATCACTGAGGTATGTCATTTATAAAGACAAGTATACAAATTCTAAGTGTATAGTTTAATGAATTTTTACCAGGTGAGCCCAGCCATGTAATCACCACTCAGATCAAGAGGTGTATCACCAAAACCCTAGGGGCCTTCATTATTCTCTGTCCCAGTCACAAACCAGCTCCCCAAGGGTAACTAATATTCTGACCTATATGACCATAGATTATTTGTATTTGTTTTTGTATATTATATAAATGGAATTTAAAAGTACAGACAAAAATAAAACGAGATTACCTTTTCCACAATCGACATTCCTCCTTAAGTGTTTCCTATTTTGGCTTTTAAATTAGAATGCTTTAATTCATCTTCTTTTTCTCCTTCTCCTCATTCCCTATTTCATCAACAATTAGCTCTGGTATAGGTTACATAAACATCTTTCAAATTTCTCCTGACTCTGTTACTATTGGCACTGATTTAGGTGGTTATTAAAAAACTTTTTGGGAAATCAACATTGAATACCCAAACTAACTGTCCCCCTGCCCTCAGTGTTACCTCTCTGCCTTAATATTTCTCCCTACTGCTTCCAATACCATCTTTCTAAAACACAAACCTAACCAGACGTTCATTTGCTGGAAAGCAAGCCATATCTTTGCTTTGTCTTCAGGAAAAAAAAAATCAATCATTTTAACTTTTTTGCAAATCCCTGTCTCTGGCATATTTTTCTATGTTCACTCTGCCTACAAATCCCAGCATGCATTGTAGTCCGGGCATATGGTATTTTTTGCAGTCTCCAAAACATTCACTTTCACATATTTCCAACTATTTACATATGTTCATATTTCTTCCCAGGATGCTTTCCTACTTATTTATTTGCCTAGAGAAGAGTCTATTCAACCACCAAAACTCAATTAAAATACCATCACTATCCTTGGTCTCACCCTCAGAGACAGTCCGTAGCAGCAAGACACTCACTCCAATGGAATCTATAGCTACTTCTATGTAGCAGTTTTAAAATTGTACGGTTATTTCTAGGCATGTCTCTCTGCTCCATAAATTGGGAATTTTTCCTACTTTTCCTATCTCCTCCAAGTTTAGAAAAGTATACAATAAATAGTTTCTCTATTTGAATGAAAGAATAGTAAAAAAAAAATGACAAATAGAAGTGAAATAAAATTCTCTAAAAGCATCTAGGAAGGAAGAAAGCAATATGCCCTTACACAAAAAGGGGCATTTAAGCTGTCTTAAAGACTGTACAGAATTTAGGTAAGGCTGAAAATGAGGTAGACACTGATTTATCATTACTGAAGATCAGAAAACCTTCTTGGAAAGGTGTACCTAGTGGATCCTAAGCATCACTGAGAAGGGGTATCTTAGACAATAAACTGCTTCCTTGGAGCTGACCAAGACCCTCACCCAGCACCTCAGCCACCCAACACAGACACTGGCCCTGGCTCCTGGGTATATTTTGACAAACTGAAAATCATACAACAAGCATTGGCCTGCCTTCTGTTTGCAGGATTTGTCCTTTGGCCCTTTACAGGTCTCCATTTAATCACCTATATGGTGGGAATAACATGTCCTTTTTCAAGTGGGTTAATGTAATCATCAAGTGAACTAATGTTTATAAAGTGTCTGGCAGAACACTTGGCAAGTCGTCAGTGCCCTGGTATTGTTAGTTCCTTTTCTGTCCCCCCAGTGCATGCTTGTACTTTTTCCCTTTTTATACAACTGTGTGTTACATGCTGTACACTGTAGTATCAGGCTGAGGAGACAGGAGGGTGAGGGTGAAATACTGTGTGCATTAACTGTGTAGAAGACTGTGTGGAGGAGATTGTAACATCAGCCAGGGCTGAGCACCAACAATAAATCCTGCTATTGCAATGTGTTCTGCTGACCCCTGAAATTCCCTGGAGGCCCAGTGTGGCCTGGATTGCTGACACAGGCATGATGAGAACAGTGCTGCTCAGTGCAAAACAGCTAGCCCACTTCCCCTGATTTTGCACAGATTCAGAGCACCATACTCATTCCATCTGATTTGTGCTCAGAAGAGATACAGAGGAACAAATGTCTCAAAACAAAACCCGCATGCTAAGTCAGCTAGTTTTGAAGCTCCAAAGTTACACATAAATGAATCCATTCTTGCCTATACAGTTTCTATTCCCATGCCTTTCAGCAATACTGTCTAAGCATCTAATGCAGACACAGCTATATCTAATACTGTGAAAACAGAGGGATCCCCCAAAGCAACGGAATGACCAAGATTTGGCTGCTCAATACATCTACTGCTTGAAAAGAAATATAAATTCTTTTACCCACTGCATGTTTTTCTCTGTATGATACCACATAGATTCATTTACTTGACAAATACTTTTTAAGCATCTACTATATGCTAAGCACAGTGTTACATGCTAGAGATTCAGTGGGAAACAACACAGATCAGGCCTGGGATCATAAAGCTTAGTGTTAATCAACAGCCAAGAGTTGATCAACAACTAATCTGAGAAACCCCCTTGTTCAGAGAACCCGTAAAATGTGTAGAGACCAAACCACAGAGAAAGCATAATTATTTAGCAAGATACATATTGAGCTATGGCAATTAGATACCATAAAAAAGAGAATACATAGAAAATGCGAAATGATTTGTTTGTAGATTTGCTATAGACACAGATGCAAGATGGTCTGATTTGGGTCATGAGTGATTGCAGATAAGGACACTGGGAGCAGAAGTAGGGGTCAGAGGCAGAGTGATATTATCAAAGAAATATCAAGAAATTATTATAATTTATCATAAATTATCATGATAATAAAGATATTATCAAAGAAATAAGATAGCAATAACCTGTATTGATTTTCTATTGCACATAACACATTGCCACAGACTTGAAGGTGGGTTAGCTGGGTCTACTGCTCAGGGTATCAGAAGGCTGCAATCAGGGTCAGTTGGCTGATTCCCACCTGTGGCTCAGGGTTCTCTTCCAAGCCATGTAGCTGTTCTTTACCTAGGAGCTATGAAGTCATATACACTGTGCCTTCTGGCTAGCAAAAGTCTTTCTGACACTTGACCTTGTTTTAAAGATTGTATCTCATTAGGTCAGACCCACTCATGATAATCTCCCTTTTGATTATAAAGTCAGCTGCTTAAGAAATAATCACAGGAGTGATGGAGCGCCTGGGTGGAGCATTTGGTTAAATGTCTGACTCTTGGTTTGGCTCAGGTCATGATCTCAGGGTCATGAAATGGAGCCCCATGTTAAGCTCCATGCTCAGTGTGGAGTCTGCTTAAGACCCTCTCTCCCAGATGAACCATGAGAGACTATGGACTCTGAGAAACAAACTGAGGGTTCTAGAGGGGAGGAGGGTGGGAGGATGGGTTAGCCTGGTGATGGGTATTAAAGAGGGCACGTACTGCATGGAGCACTGGGTGTTATACGCAAACCATGAATCATGGAACACTGCATCAAAGATGAATGATGTAATGTATGGTGATTAACATAACATAATAAAATAAAATAAAAAAAAAACCCTCTCTCCCTCTTCCTATGCCCCCCCACATGTGCTCTCTCTCTCTCAAACAAACAAATCTTATGTATATATACATAAGATTTATTTATATATATATATGTGTGTGTGTGTGTGTCTGTGTATATATATATATATATACACAATCACAGGAGTGATATTCTATCAGATTTATTGACACTAACTACACTCAGATGGAGGGGATTATGCAGGGCGTGGCCATCATGGGACAGGAATCTTAGAGGCTATGCTAGAATTTTGCTTAAGGTCACACAGAAAGTCATCAATAAAGGAGCTCTCCACTGTTAGCTGTCTTTATCCTTCATATGCTTGTTTGCCCTGTGTGGAGGAGACTTGCAATATTTAAGAGTAAGACTCCAGACGTGGACCACTTAGGTTCAAATGCTGGCTTTACTTCTTCATAGTTCTGTGACCTCAGGTAAGTTACCTAACCTCTCTGATGGCAAAAATGGAGTTCACTCAAAGGATTTTGCTTTGATCCTCTGCAGATAATATTAAGTAAACTATGATTAAAAGTAGTACAAATTTCACCACTTAGTACATATAGAGGAAATTTCTTAGTTTCTGGTTGTGATACCTTTTCCTTGGGAATTAAGTAAAGGTGATCAAGTACTAGTTCGTTTATTAATAGCAAATATTATGATTAGAGTGAAAAAGTGATGACCTTATCTCATTCTGTACTGAAGACCACAAAATATTTCACTATATTAGGCTCTAATTGACTGATCTGTTAAATTAAATTAAGCAGTTGAGCCTATAAAATTTATATCCCTGCTTCTAATGAGCAGGTTTTCAGAATAACTAAGTCAATGAGAAAACAGCCTTCTTTTCTTATACATAACCTTGGAGGGATGGGACAGCAAGGAATGTGTCTCCTACTTCTGATGTCTGTGGAGAGGGGTGGCTAAATTGTAATTACAGGCTGGTGCAATCTAAGTGGCGTCCTGCTGGTTTCAAAGACATACTTGATCCTAGCTCAGTTCTTTGTTTCATTCAAATAATAACATTGACATCTTCCAGAAGACACAATCTTCACACCCATCAAGATCCATTGGATTTCAAAGAAGGAAATGTCATCTGTGAATGCACTCTGCTTTGGGGACAAGGGTCGTATAGTGGGCCTATCTACAAGTGTGCCTGACTGTCCACTGCATCCATAGTTTTTCCTTTTGTAAGTCTCTGACTAAATGCTCCATGGGATGGGTCTACATAGGAATGCTATAAAGAATTCAGCTAGGATATCATATTCTAATGCATAAACCCATGGAAAGGGCTATGTAGCAGCTATTTTCATAGTGCATGAAAATGACTAGGTCTAGGGCACTGGTCCTCAATCTTTGGTATGCAGGTTCTCATACAGAGCCCCTGGTGTGGCGGGGCTGACTTTGGGTATAACGTAGGTAGTCCTGAAACTGTACTTTAAGAAGTGCTGTTCTAAAAGATAGCAGGCAAATTAGGTGGCTGTAATTATCTAGACAAAGGCCATCTGGGCCTAGGCTACAGTGATGTTGGGGATGGGGTGAGGTGGGGCTGAATGTTTTTTAGGTATTGGTTAGTTCAGGGTATCCTTTTAAAGAAACAAAAGTTCATGCCACTCAGAACAGATATTTAGCAGAAAAAAATTTTCTCTCCCCCTCAATCTCTTTTAGCTCTGAGAGCCTGCATTTTATCATTTAGACATGGAACATCAGAGAATTCTATAATACAAGGTAACAACATAATGCAACTAAATAACACAATAATGACTCCCTTAACATATATTTGTACTATTACTTATATCTATGTTCAGCTGAAAAAAAAGCCACTCAACTCATAGAAAAACTTCTCAGCTTACAAAATGGCAACAAATCTGAGTGAACTACAAATGCTTAAGAAAAAAAAAAAAAATATATATATATATATATATTCACAAAGTAAGAAATCCACTTATTTTGAAATAAAAGTATTTTTATGCATCACCTAGAGAGAATTAAATTGCCTCTTGGTCATTCTTAGTATTTCTCATAGCAGTCAAATTTCCACCTTGAGAAGACCTTGAGGCTGAAAAGTTAAGAATGGAGAAAAAAAATAAAAGAGACCTAATTAATTCAGATGCTTTCCTTGTGGTGACAAATACTGGGAAGGCTCCAGGGTATACACTCTTCACTCCTTAAGCATAAATTTGATGTTTATCTCCACAAGAGGGGTCTTTTTTTTTGTTGTCTTTTCCTTAAGGGTAGAGCTGCTCAGCATTCCAGAGGCCTGGTATTATGGCATCCCAGGGAGGGTTATAACAGAACAGCCGATGGACCTTTTATCAGCCTGTCTCTTCTAGAAGCAACCTGTTCTGGAGCTGCTGGAGTTTCAGCATTTGGCAGTATCGTGTGAAGAAGGCCAATGGTTGAAAGACACTAGGGAACTTAGCTCATGATCCAGAGCTACCTCGTGCAACTTTAAACTAGCTAGGTGACCTCCCTGTGCCTCACTTTCTTCAACTTGAAATCAAAGCCTTTAGGCTAGATGAGACCTAAAGATCTTTCCATCTCTGCCATTTCATTATCCTGTCATTTAAAGCTAAATTTTAAGTGTGGGGAATCAGAACCATCAGGAATCACAGTATACAACTATTAGAATGAAAGCCCCAAATTCCTGGTAATATGTCTGCCCAGACAATTCTCGACATTGTCTTTCTTGCTCTATACACTCTCCATAATCCCACGTTTTCCTTAGCACAAAGTCTTTGCATATTCTCTTTCTTCCTTCTGTAAGACTTGCCCAGTCCTTAGCCTGGCTATCCTCTGCGTTCTAACACTAGTATTACTTTCTCGGGAAGGCTTTTACCTGATTCTCCCAATGTAAATTAGGTTCTCAGTGAGTATTCCTATAACCATTTATTCTTTTCCTTTATGCCATTGGTGAAGTTTATACTTTATATTTAACTGTGTTTCATTTGTTAAATATCTTTTTCTTCATAAGATTGTAGTCTCCTGGGGCGCCTGGGTGGCTCAGTTGGTTGGGCGACTGCCTTCGGCTCAGGTCACGATTCTGGAGTCCTGGGATCGAGTCCCGCATCGGGCTCCCTGCTCGGCAGGGAGTCTGCTTCTCCCTCTGACCTCCCCCCTCTCATGTGCTCTCTCTCATTCTCTCTCTCAAATAAATAAATAAAATCTTTAAAAAAAAAAAAAAAAAGATTGTAGTCTCCTGAAGGACAGAAATGGGGCCAACTATGTTCAGTACACAGTCTGTCATCCAGCGCTTGAAACATAGTAAGCCATCATGAATGAATGAGTAAATGAATCAATCACTGTAATTCCTTTCCCCACTCCAACATTTGAAATAAAATGCTACCTTCTCATCCCCTACCTCAGGCATTAATGAATGAGATGTGTCCCTATGTGTCTTTTGTCTCTGCTCATGAGGGTGCTCTGAAATCTCACCTCCTTTGATGTCCCCCTATTCATGCCTATATCTCCTTGTAATTTACGCACAAGTTTCCCTTTGTCTTTTAACCCCCAGGGATTAAAAAAGGAGACACACCTCTTCTATATTCTCCTTATGTATTTCATGAATAATAAGATTCCCTGCTGTATTAGCTTTCTATTGCTGCTGAAAAAAATGATCACAAACTTGGTAGCTTAAACAGCACAAAATTATTCTCTCATAGTTCTGGAGGTAAAAGTGGATCTCAGTGGGCTAAAATCAAGGTGTCAATAGGGCTGTGTTCATTCTGGAGGCTCTTGGGGAGAATCCATTTCTTTCCCCTTTTCCAGCTTCTACAAGCTACCTGAATTTCTTGGCTCACAGACCTCTTCCTTTGTCTTCAAAGCCAGCAAAGGCAGGTTGAGCCCTTCGCACACTGAATCATTCTTACCTCTACTTCTGTAGTTATAACTCATATAAGAGAACATCTGCAGGTTCCAGGGATTAGGACATGGACCTCTTTTTCTGAGGGGTGAGGGACATTATTCTACATACTATACTTGTACTTTCTCCCAATCTCCGTTTAGTACAGAGGCTGAACCCTCAAAAGTCTCACTTTTACTCCTTTTCCTTTTCTCCTTCACAATACTTTAAAAAATATTGACCCATATGAAGGAAGGAGGCTATGCCATAGGCACTTGTAATTTATATATATGATTTTCATAGTTTAAACTCTTTGCTAAAAACTGGAAAGTTCATTGCATTTTGCACTATAATTTTGCTGACGCACAAATTTTAATCAAAGCCTTAGAAATATGATTTTTATGAGAGAGTCAAATTAGTCCATTCTACATTCAATGTCTCTATTTAACATGGTTCTTTCAAACACTGTGATATTATATGGTAAAAATTATATTCTGTAGCATCGCCATGTTTGCAGCATTTTGGAAAGTCTATTGTTCTTCAAAGATATAGTGAAAAAATATAATTATCTGTGTCTAAGAAACACCAATACATGTTAATTAAGTTTTAGGATATATAATTCACATCTGACCTTATCATTTATCGTAACAGCAATCCTGCTAGAAAAGTTTTACAGACAGGAAAGAGAGATTCAGAGACTATCTGTAGTTTACCTAACATCAAATACCTAATAAAGGGTGGAGCCAAGATTTGAAACAATTTTGGTACATAAAGTTCTTTCCACTACTTCAAATATCAAAATGTATTTATGTGGTTTCCTTTTGTTAATTTTGTCCTATAAAATCACTGCAGCTTTCAGGTGGCATAAGCTCTCAGCTTGGCAGCTCGGGTCCTACTTAGTGTTAACACTTTTCTTCTGGAGACCCAGGTAAAAGCTTCAGACAACTTTAAAACCTTCAGACATGGGACAAAAGGTCCTTTTTACAGCAAAAGAAATCTCACATATTGGCAAAAATTATTTTTCTCAGGAGACCAGGATGAAGAAAGAGCCAAAATACAAGTAGTAGATTCAATTTTAGTTGAACATCAGTTTAGAATTAAGAAGGAAAGCATTCTGGAAAAAAAGAAGACATCTCTACAGGATAAAAGTATGGAGTGGTTATTAAGTAGGAAGGTGAGCTTAATCAAAGAATAACAGAATCTAATTAGCAAGGGCATCTCTGAGACCTCAGAAATGACTGTTGAAGAGCAAGCTATGTAAGCTTGATGGATTTCCTACACTGACTATGGCATGACTGACATCTTACCCTTTCTGTAAAAGCCAAGGAATGAATTAATTTTAAATACAAAGTTTTCCAAAATTATCTATTTTTCTAGCTAGTCTTCTATCCGTTACTAAAATATAATTTTCAAAAGATTAAAAAGCATAGCCAACATGTAAGTATAAAAGGAATACATGTCAAAGATTTTAAGTCATGAAAAAACCAGCAAGAAACGAGTTCCAAATACATTTGGGGAGATAGAGATTTGTATGCAATTTAACAAAGAACTGTAAGGATGAGACTGCCGTGTTAGATGCAAAGCGGATGTTCAACAGGGCAATAAATTGTAAATTTGGAGTTATTTTTTCCACCAGTAAGAAATTATTTTTACTTTTATTGTATGAAAATGTTTAAGTTAACCTCTTCTCCTTGGAGCAGGGTTTCTCAAATCAGCCGGCACTACTGACATTTTGTTGTGGCGGGCTGTCTTGTGCTTTGTGGGATGTTTACGGGCATGTGGGAATGTTTCCAGTCACTGTCATATTCTCCTGACGAGCAAGTAAAATTATTTTACAGAGATCAAGACTGTCAGAATTTAACCAAAACTTGAAGATAGGCAAAAAGAGATTACTGGGTCTTTTTTTAGTGCTGTGCTGGGCCTGCATCTTTGAGTTTCTTTTGACTGGACTATTTATTTAAGTCATATGAAAAAGATTTTCGTTTCCAGATCTTTTTGAATATCAGAATTTTGAATTAGGGATTATGAAACTAGGATGATAATAATAATAACAACATAACAACAGCAACAACAATATCTGATATTTAAAAGTTCCTGTGAGGCAAGCCCTGTGTTGTGTTACATGTAATTAGATCATTTTGACCCTCCCACAACCTTTCCAGGTATTTTTATTTTCATCCCTATTACACTGATGAGGTCTAAAGAGTTAGGCACTTGCTCAAGGTCATGTAAGATTTAGACTTAGGAAATTTGATGCTGGCCCCAGGTTGTGAAGTAGGATTACATGCTAAGCCCTAACAACTCTGTAGCCTCCCATTTCATACTCAGCCTTTCCTTTTTGCTCTGCCTGTCCATTAATCGACCAAGGACAGGTCAAGAACATCATGTTAGTAAGTGAAGGGCAGGAGTATATTATGTCCCTTCTGCATTGCCTAGATATTTTCAGACAAATGTGACTTAAATGAGTTAAACTGACTCATTCTACTCAGGTTCACAGGCTTCCTTTGCCAAGTTATTTAACATATCTTAAAGCTTCCTATCAAGAATTTCATAAGCACAGATAGGACACTCAGTATGAATATAGAGAAAAGTTGGTGGTCCATATTCCATCTCTTTCCAAATGCATTTTCCTGCTGATACAGGCTCAGGGAAAGTTATAATCCAAATGGTGCTTTCACAAAATGCTTCTCAAATGATTTTATTAAAAAAATTTTATATTGGAAAATTCAGTTGAAGAACTGACCCAAAGACAACCCAACTGGGAATAATACAGTGACTAGAAAATGAGCTGCCTTCCCCTTATGGAACATTTATAAGCAGGCTTTTCATATGTGCCATTTGGGGATTATAAATAAATAGTCTGTCACTATGCTCATAATTTTCAAGTACTTTTCAAATCAGTTAAGATGTGTTTTGTATTCTCACTAAGCAATGCATCAGCGTTATGTCCATGACTACAGAGAGAGATCAGCTAACCATATAGTTTCACCTCTATGTTCCCTAAATTTTAGTCTTCAGTTTTAGGATTATGAGGTAGTTATCACATTTATATCTTTGTTTTCTGTGTGCCTTGTATCTTTTTTGATCCTCTATCTTTTGCGTGAAAGACATTATTCCAATAAACTACTTTAATTCTCTTCTTTCTTTTATTATGTTTGAGCTATTTTCTTATTGATTGCCATGCATTTTATAACTAACATCTTCCCCTCAAACAATATCAGCTTAATTTCAATGGTGTAACAAAAACATTGCTCCATGTAGCTCTGTTCCCTCATCCCCCCTTTGTACTATTATATGATATTACAAATTGCAATCTTTACACATCATAAACCCACCTCACTGTTTTATAGCCAATACTTACAACAGTTGTCTTTTAGGTAAGATAAGAGAAGAAACAAGTTACAAAAATTACATGCTTACTCTTTTATATTTACCTATGTATGTGTCTTTACCAGTGTCCGTTATTTCTCCCTTTGGGTTTGAGCTTTTGTTGACTGCCCTTCATATCAACCAGATGGACTCTATTATTTCTTGTAGGGCAGGTCTGCTAGTAACAAATTATCATCTATTTTTACTTCTGTTTATCTGGGAATGTCTTAATTCCAATTTTGTTTTTGATGAATAGTTTTGCTAGATATACAATTCTTGGTTGGCAGAGTTTTTATTTCATCAGTTTAAATATATTATCCTATGGACTTCTGTCCTCCACAATTCCTGATGAGAAGTCAGATGCTAATTTCCATGATGAATATTGGTACATGAAAAGTTGACTTTTTTCTTGCTGCTTTCAAGATTCTATTTATAGCTTTGGCTTTTGAGTTTGACTATGATGTATCTGGGTGTTCATCTCTTTGAGTTTATTCCACTTGAAATCTGTTGAGCTGCTTGAATATACATATTAATTTTTTATCACACTTATGAAGGTTTCAGCAATTATTTCTTTAAATATTTTTTCTGTCCCTCTCTGTCTTCTTTCGAAACTTCCTTCATATTAATGTGGTTACATTTGATGGTTTCCTAAAGGTTTCTGAAAATCTGTTTATTTTTCTTTTCCTTTTCCTTTTTATTCTTTAGACTGGATATGTGAAATGATCTATCTTCAAGTCCACTGATTCTTTTTTCTCCCACTTCAAATCTACCGTTGAGCCCCTCTAATGAATGTTTCATGTCCTTAGTGTAATTTTCAAGTCCAGAACTTCTATATGGATCATGTGTATAATTTTTACCTCTATTTATATGATTTTGTGAGACATTTTTCCTCACACTTTAATTTTCTATGCATGCTTGTCCTTAGTTGTTTGAAGGTATATATCATAGCTGCTTTGAAGTTATTTTCTGTTGAGTCCAAAATGTAGACCATCTCAAAATAAGTTTCTGTTGCCTTATTTTTTCCTGTGTTATGGGTCACATGTTTCTGATATTTCCTTTTTATGATTCAAAATTATTTTTTGAAAATTAGAGTTTTGCTATTTTTCTATTAATATAATCCACACCCTCCTGAGGCATATTGTTATTATTGTGTACTTGCTTATTTACTTAGTGACTTGACTGGACTAGCTCAATGAAGTTTTCCCTCACAGTGTGCATTTGGAGATCACATTTACCATTTTCCTCCAAAGGTTAACATCTTGAGAACTATATTATGATATCACAACCAGCATACTGACATCGATAATACAGTCAAGACACAGACTGTTCCTATTACCACATGAACTCCTTCGTGTTTGCCCTGTCATGCCACATCCATTTCTTTCTTGCCCCTACTACTTCCTTAGTGCCTCAGAACCATAATCTGTTCATCATTTCTAAAATTGTATCACTTCAAAAATGTTATAAAACTGAAATCATATAATATATAACCTTTTGACATTGGCTTTTTAAACTCAATATTAATTCCCAGGAGAATCATCCAAGTTGTTGCATGTATTAGTAGTTTATGCTTGCTATTGCTGAGTAATATTCCTTAGTATGGATCTGTCAAAATTTGTTTAATCAATCACTTGTTTAAGGAGACCTGGGCTTATCCCAGTTTGGGGTTCTTACAAATAAAGTTACTATAACCATTTATTATAGATTTTTATATGAACTTAAGTTTTCAGTACTCTGGAATAAATGCCCAAAAGCACAATTACTGGGTCATATGGTAATTGCAAGTTTAACTGTATAAGAAACTGCCAAACTGTTTCTTAGAGTAGATATACCATTTTGGATACTCCCTAGCAATATATACATTTTCTCCACACCTTTGGTAGCATCTGGTGTCACTATTTTTATGTTAGGTATAGTTCTAGGTGTGTAGCAGTATTTCTTTGTGGTTTTAATCTGCATTTCCCTATGGCTAATGGTGTTGAACACCTTTTTGTGTGCTTATTTGCCATCTGTATGTCCTTATCAGTGAAGTGTTTATTCAAGCCTTTTGACTATTTTCCAATTGGATCATTAGTTTTATTCCTGTTGAGTTATTAGAGTACTTCAGATATTCTATATACAACTCTTTTTTTAATCGAGATATGTAGTTTGTAAATATTTTCTCCTACCTCATATCTGAGTCTTTTTTTCTCTTTAAATAGCTTCAAAGAGCAAACCTTTTTCTTTCATTTTTTAAAAGATTTTATTATTTATTTATTTGAGATAGAGAGAGCACAAGCCAGGGGAAGGGGCAGAGAGAGGGTGAGGGAGAAGAGGACTCCCCACTAAGCAGGAAGCCCAATGCTGGGCTCCATCCCAGGACCCTGGGATCATGACCTGAGCCGAAGGTAGATGTTTTAACTGATTGAGCCACCTAGGCATCCCTAAGAGCAAATCTTTTTCATTTTGATAAGGTTCAAGTCATCAATTTTAATTTTATGCATTATGCTTTCAGTAGCAAGTATAAGAATTCTTTGCCTAGCTCAGACCTTAAGATTTCATCCCATGTCTTCTTTTCCTAAAAGTTTTATAGTTTCCCATTTAAGTTTATGGTCCATTTGAGTTAATTTTGGTGTAATGTGTTAGGTTTGGTTGAGAAAAGGCCATTGATGTCCAAGTTATAGTACCATTTGTTGAAAAGTCTATCCTTGTTCCACTGAATTGCTGTTTCCACTTTTGTCAAAATATCAGTTAGATTTATTTGTTTAGACCTATTTATTTATTAATTCTCTATTAGATAATTCATTGTTGTCATATTTTCTTTTACCCCTTTAAACATGATTTCCTTTACTTGTTTGGACATTTTTACAATAGGGGAATAGAAGTCTGCCAAATATAACAACTAGACATACTCAAGAGAGTTTTGTCTCTTTTCCTCCATAATGTAAGTCACATTCCTAATTTTTTTTGCATCTCATATTTTTCCCCCAAACTGGACACTTTTCATAATGTATTATGGCAACTATGGATTCTAATCTTCCTCCCTGAATATCATTATTGTTGTTTCTTGTTTGTTTAGTTGTTTGCCTGTAATAAATCTGTAAAAACATGTCTACTCTGTGCTCCAAAATCTCTGATGTCTCTGCTCAGTTTTTTAAATGTTTTTCTTTAAAGCATGACTTCCTAAAGGCTCTTCCCATAACCATCTCATTTAATGTTTGGCTAATAATTGGATAGAAGTTGTTCTCAAACACTTTGAATCAGTAAAGCTTGTGTCCTCTGCTGACAGTTCTGGGCTGTGCATATGCATGTCCAAACTAAATAAACCTATAACCTCTGGTTAATAGAGCTGACCTAACTGGTGTTCCCAGACTCACCTGAGTCTGAGAGGACAAGTCTACTGTTAGTGCCATAGGGCATGGGCAATGCTCACTGTTACAAATCAAGAGAGTCCCTTTGATGGCAGAAGAGATCTGTTACTACTCATCACCTGCCCTGCCCTGGTTGAACCTCTGCACTAGTCAAGCTAAGAGGAAGAGAGCAGTCCCAGGTCAGAACACCACAGATCCCCATTCTTCTTTAATGAAACTCAATAGCTGTAAAAGCATAAATACTTCTCTTACTGTTGATTGTTTTGATTGATTTTCAGAGCACTGAAATGGTTGTTTTTGTCAATTTTTCTCAGATTTATAGTTGCTTTTGTGGAAAAAGAATTTGCTAAGCTCCTCATTAGGTCATAGCCCAAGGTTTGCTGTTAAGTTTTGTTAGGATGAATCAGGGCTCTCTTTAGTCTAGAGCTAATTTAATCCTACTAATAATGCAAAGCTTTCTCTTTTATTGAGACATAATTCACATATTGTAAAATTTACTCTTTTAAAGTGTACAATTCAGTGGGGGTTTTTTTGGTATATTCATGCGATTATGTAACCACCATCACTATCAATTTCAGAAAATTTTCATCACCCCCAAAAAGAAACTCCAGACTCCACACTATGTAGTAGTAACTTCACATTTCTACCTACAAACAACCCCTGGCAACAATTTATCATCTGTGTAAATGGATGTCCCTGTTATGGAAGTTCCATATAAATGGACTCCTAACATATGGTCTTTTGTGTCTGCTTTCTTTCACATAGCATACTTTCAAGGTTCATCTATGTTGTATCATATATCAGAATTTCATTCTTTTTTAGGTGAATAACATTCTACCATATGTATATACCCCATTTTGTTTATCCATTCATCAGTAGATGGTCATTTGGGTTGTTTTTACTTTATGGCTACTATAAATAATGCTGTACAGATATTTGTGTACATGTTTTTGGGTGAACTCATGTTATCAGATTTCTTAGTCATATACCTGGAAGTGAAAATTCTGAGTCATGCAATACTTCTCTGAGGGTTCCATCTAATGTCACATATTGTATGAGATCTTTACATTCTGTCTGTTGACTCAATGAACTATTCTTCATCTGTATGAGCTCCAAACATTGTTTGCACCCTTGCCTTTCAGTGTTTTTTTTTTCAACAACTTTGGGTAATTTCTTCCCATGAAGGCACAAATCTATACTCAGCCAAAAATATGAGGGAACTCCTCTGTAGATCTCCAGTGCTTTCTGTGTTCCCTTCCCTCCTATGAACTAAACAACTTTGCCTGACTTCTGATCTCTTTCTTCTCTACTCAGCAAGGATGTTAACCTTTGTTTGGGTTCCTCTGCTCTGTACTTCCTCCAGGAATCTGCAACCAGACTATTAGCTGGGGCAAATACAGGATTCAGCTTGTTTATTTGTGTTTCTTCCCTTAGAAATCACAGTCATTTTCTGTCTGCTGCCCAAAGTCTGAAAACTGCTGTCCTATATACTCTTTTACTGGATTTCTAATTATTTGAGGAGGGAGGATAAATCTAGTTCCTGTTATATTGTGCTAAGAAGCAGAAATCTCTGAGTTTTATCATTAATTTTAAAGAGCAGATTGAAGCTCAGAAAGTATATTCATCATTCATCACTTCTTTATTGATTACCTACAAAGTTCTCAGAAGTGTTCCAGGCCTTGAGAATTCAACAGTATAATAAGACTTGATTCATATCTCCAAGGGGTTCCAACCTAAGAAACTATAAAGACCTTAGAATACGTTTTTTTAATAGTAGATAACCCAACTGGACCTTAAAGAGGGTCTTCAATACGAAAAGATAAATAAACAAAATAAAAATTACTTTCCTCAAAGCCACTGATTGTTCTTAAACCTCTAACTTTTCCATCTTCTCAAGTATACTTATGGGGTATCATATATTTTTATATATACTGGTGGTTAATAATTGTAGTGATTTTCAAATAGGAGAGGGAAAGTAATTTTCTCTTCCCAAAGAGAGAGGGAATATTTATCAGACTCAATAGGAGAAGAGTTACTAAAACAAAAGAAAACAAAACAAAACCTCTTTATGCAATTATGCAATGCTCCTTTCCCAAGTAGATGAAACATAATCCACTCCTGCTCCTCAATTACATCGCACACATAATCATAGAGATTTGTTGCTCTATGGTATTACTAGCATATCAGTTCTGTTTTTAATAAGCAACCACAAGCCACATGTACTGCATAACATGGGGGAGTATAGGTGGAGGTGAAGCTAACTATAATAGAAGAGTACAAGGGAGTTTTCTTGAGGGATGAACCTATTCTGTATCCTAACTGTGTTGATGATAGCATAAATCTATATATATGTTAAAATTCACAGACTGATACACCAAAAGAAAAGGTCAATTTTACTTTATGATAATTTTAAAATAAAAATAAAAAATAATTTAAAGGAGAACCATAAGCTCTGCTAGGAAGTTCTATTCATAAGCAGCCTTATGAATTATTACCTACCAACCAACACTAAGCTTTTAATAAATTAAAGTGACACAGAATAACCATCAAGAAATGAAACTCCTTCCCTACTGGATTCAAAATATTTTCTTTCAACAAGAGAAATTTTTCAACAAGAATGCAGGACCCAATTCTGTTTATATCTATGTTCAGACTGAGCAAGCTATTTCTAGCAATATGTTTATTTGAGCGATATATCACACAAAGTTACTTAGATGGTCCATGTAGTTCATCACAAAAGTATTCAAACTTTAAGTAGATTATTCTCTTCATATTAGTCTCAGTTACCAGTGAAAAATTAAAGAAAATGTGTATATTATGATTTTATAGAACAATAAATGATATAATTGACACACAGAATAGATGACTCAGTATTTGTTCTGAACCAAACACCCTTAATATTCTTCTTCAAAGGCCATATTTTCTTTGCCCTGTGTGTGTGTGTGTGTGTGTGTGTGTGTGTTCATATATACATAAAGAGAGACACAGAGAGAAAGCATCCAGTATAATGAAATGTCCTTGTGCATTTTCTCTCCTCCACCTGTTTGAAACCTACTACCTTTCCTTCAAAAGTGATATATCAAAAGTGAGACCTTAATTCTTATTAACCTATTTACTCTTAAGACACAATCAAGACAATGTCAATGGCTTTGTATTTCTTAAAGAGATAATGCTTTAGCTCATAATATAAATTAAAACAAACTCCAGCCGGTCAAGCCTACTAGTCTAAGGTTACCCTTGTGCACTTATCAATGTAATTGCAGTTCAGAAACTATCTTCACAACGATTCTCCTGCTCTCCTTTCTCAAGCTCAGATAATGAGCACACAATAGGATATTCCTCATTAAGAAAATATGAGAACAATGACTGAGAAAAATTGTGGTAAAATGGAAGGAATTTTGAGCTAAGAATTAAGAGAGGCAAATTTTATTTCTACATGTTAGTTCTTTCTAGTTTCCTCATCTCTAAAAGGAAAATAAGTAATTACAGGATTATTGTGAAAACTAAATAAAATAATCTTTTAAAAGTTGATTTGAGACATAAATTATTTTTTCCTGTATGAATTGGGTTAGAAATGTACCCAAACATTATTGTATTAAGTAATTATAGTAGCACCAAATGTAAGAATACATTTATCCCCCTCCCCCCACAAAAAAAGCCTAGCATCCCCAATCAAGTTATAATCAAACCAATTCCAAGAGTTGTTATGGACAACTCTTGTTGTTAATGACAACCTAAATAGTATTCACCTAATATCATTACTCACTTCGGTTTCTGTTTGAGCAATTCTTGGCAATATTCAAAGTTTTGGAAGATACAGATTTTTAATTTACATCTCCAGAAAAATCCTTTGGGTTTTGCATTGCTTAGTCATTAAATCTTTGGTTTTATGTACCTAAATAATTTTTCTTTGTTTTGTAAAAGATTTTTATTACTTATTTTATATATCCAGCTTCCACTATCTTTAAATCAAACAGAAGTCATTGGGATCTAGTCTTGAAAATCTGTCATATAAAATCGATGAAATAGTTTTGTCTTCACTTTAGAATGTCAATATTTATAAACCATAAGCAGCAGACATTTCCATGAGTACTACAAATAGGACTGAGGGTTCAGTCTCTGAGAACTGAAACCTAAAAAGTTAAAAAATAAAACATGACTAAGTTAATCATAGTATTTAGGTGGAGATCTAAGACTATAAACACTCTCTCGCTTTTTTGCTGTTTTTAATACTGTCTACTAATTCTACTAGTTCTACCCTTGTTAACCTTTAGTCAGAAACCCAGTTTATTTAGTCTTTCTAAATATTTAACATAAAAATCACCTATTACGGATTGTGACTTCAAAACTTTTCCAGACTATAAAATTCCTAGTGTAATCATCACTTAACATTTAAGAAATATCTAACTGACCTTGTGCCCTCTCAGGTACTCAGTTTCCAGATATTTAGATTGATGAGTACATATATCCAATAATTTGAACTTTTTCCCTCTATTTTTTTTCACTTACTGTACTGCCTTTGTTTTGGGGGCATGAGTATGTGTGAATTTGTAGTTTTCTAAGTCATATTAAAAATGCTTACCACAATGGGCACAAATTATTTAAAGTGAGATCTTTGGCTACTTTATTAATAGTTTATATAATTTCATCACATTATTCTGTAGAAATAGCATGGATTTGAGAGCCAGAAAATTTCTTATTCAAATCTTAGGCCTACCACTTCCAAGCTGTATGATTTGAGTAAGTGACTTATTTCTGAGCCTCTTTCCTTATGTGAAAAGCAGTGGTTATTACAAGCATTATGGGGAATGAAAAATGGTGATGTGTAATTTAATTATTACAGAAACAAGCAAGGATAAGGTACTCAACAAATAGTAGTTATCATGAAAATTGTCAACACCTGGGAGAAATACAACATCCCCTTCAACAGAACATGTGTTGTGATTTTTGGTTCACTGAATCTGGTCACAGCTCTAAAAAGGCTTACATCAGGACCTCTCTAGAGATTCTGAATGACACACCATTAACAGACTACATAAGGAGTGATTATGTTGGCAGGGGTCTTTACACACATATGATACCACTTTGCAGGACATTACATTCCCCCTGCTTCTCACATTCACTGTAACATTCGGCAACATGGTATGATTCATAGGCAAACACCACAGTTCTGGTTAAGATGGCAACTTGATAACAGACAACTTGATAATCCCTTTCTTATTTCCAGAAGCCCATACAAATGATAAAATGATTGAAAAAAATTAAGAAATGTTTGAAGGCTCTCAAATTTGCCTTGAAAAAGCAGCTCAGCAAAATACTGGCAGACCCACAGACAAGGCCTCATTTCCAAGGCTTGAAAAGCTTGAAAGCACAATTCATCACTTACAAACACTTTGACAGCTGGAGATTTGTATCATTTAAAAGTACCTATTTATCTGGGCGGGGGGGTGTTCTGATTTTGAAGAGTCACTACCCCAGGAAAAAAGTTGTCATCTTCCTGAGGTAACGGGGATTTCCTTCACAAGTAGGCACCAGTGCCAGAAAGAAATCTAGACACAGCCATAGAATGAACCAGTTCAGAATTTATACCACATAAATGGGTATCAATCCAGCTAGCTCTGATATAGTGGTATCTTTCAGTGCAAAAAAGTAAAACCCCACAACCCAAACAACCACAAAGATGATGTCCAAGCTACCTATGAAGATCCTTAAACGGTTGCACCCCAAGCTGCCTATATAAATTTGCACCAAACAAATACTCTAATACTTGAGAATAACTACTTATAATAAGAAGTGGACCAGTAATGACCTCAGTTGCACCTCCCAGGGTCCCAGCTGAACAAATCCGATCAACCAATAGGGTCCATCTGAGAAAATCAAGCGTCTTTCTCCTTAACTTTCTATATTGAATTTTCCGGTTGGCTTGAACATTAATCTAGGTATAGTAGTATTTATTAAGAATTGCACATAATCCATCTGGGCTTACAAGGAAGAAGCCTAAGGTAATGCTATCACCTATTACAAGTCCAATCAGTGAGGATGACCTGAATGCCTTCCAGGCCAAGGAAGGTACAAATCACTCTGTTCTCTAAAGAAAAACAAGATACTGCCTGGTTCCCTCACAGGAAGTAAAATCCCACAGGCATATGTAGTACCCCTTGAGAGAGAATGTTGTTTATAATTACCCCAATCAAAGTGGTTTCTACATCAGTGAAAAGATGTACAGGTCGACACTGCCTCCAATGTGACCTCCCAACTGCCAGGTAGGCCTTAGCATTCCCAAACTGGTTCCGATAATTGAATCTAGTCTTTATTTTAGAGGGACCACCTGAGGGTAGTCAATCTAATCTGTACATTAGTTCATCCCACCAGGGGGGGTGACATTTGTTTGCCTCACAGAATGACTATATTGAGGTTGGGAAAATCATCCAGAGATGTTTTGTGTGAGTGGTAGAAACTGGGGCCATCCCTGCTATTTCCAATAGACTTATTGGAAAGAGAAATGGTGATCAAAGCATGGTCAGAGCCATCTGGTTGGGGACAGAAGATACAGCAGTTATAGTTAAAGCACTTGTGGCAATTTGGAAGAGCCTCACCAGGGAATTTTCCTTGGGGAAGCAGGCTTTTGGGCAGTTCTGAAAGAGAAAGTTTATCGATGCCTCTCCTTCCTCCCTGTTTCCAGTGGTCCTTAGAACACCCTCACTCCACCCCCACTCATGATGCTGGGTTGTTTCTTTTCCTCTAACACCAAAAATTGGCCTGTTCTATTCTAGTAGCTGTATCTTCACCTTTTCTACACTTACTCCCTACATGCACCTTTCGTCCAAAAGAGTCACTAAGAATGAAAAGAGGGATAGAATGAAAAATTATTAGAGGACCTAAGTCTGTGTTATCAGTTAAAAAGAAAATATAGATTTAATGATTTGGGGATGTGTTGACAACATAAGATTAGTGAAAATATAAAGATCTGAAAAGTTTATTTAATTGAATCCTAATTTTAAAAAGATTAGAAATCATAACCAGAAGTACTGAAAAATATATTAAAATTTAATGATGTAATTTGGGTTAATTTTATTTTGTAGCTTTAAAGATCTACATTTTTATTCTGTTAACATATGTGTTATATATGCTATATGTGTTTACCTCAAGAGGGAAAAACAATAAATGCTATTTTTAAATTCAAATGAAATCAGTGGAAAGTCCTATAAATTCCCACAAACGATATAAAAAGAAATCTATTCTCCAACTATGCAGCTTTCTCATCTTTCTGTTTTTTTTTAATTCCTCTGAAATTTTTGTGTCATTATTTCCCCTAATAAGCATATGCCAAAATAAGAATACACATACAAGAGATTAACTGAAGGAAACACCTATGAAGGATGAACAGGGTAGCCAGAGAGAGCCTCCAGAGTGAGAGGCAGGTTTGGCACCTAAGAAAGAAGAGGACCTGAAGGAGCACCAGGTGGGAACAGCATAAGACTGCAGCACAGTTTTACGGACATTCCAGCTGCTGGAGTAGGTATATCAAGTCAATGTTGCTCATTAGAGGAAGCCCCCCCGCTCCTGCAGGAATGGACGTCAATGGTTCCTTGCTTCCCATGCTCAGTAACTGACTGGGAACAGTGAGAGAAAACCTGGCCCCTGTGAAAACTCAGAGGGGGATTCTGGGAGGGCCACTGGTCACCTATACTGTGTTCAGGAGAATTTTGGGTGGCACATCTTATTACTTGTACCTTTGTGAACTGTCTACTCTTAAAATTAGAGAAAAACAACTTTAGCACATTTCTTTCATCTGTGAATTTGTCAGTGGAAAAAAGTTTTGGAGTTAGACAGACCTAAAGCTGATCCCAGTATTGCCATTTACATGCTGGGTGATATTAAACAACTCACGTAAGCTCTCAACTTCCTCAAGAAAAGTCTTTACTAGAACAGTATGGTAGAAACTTTCTAGCATAGTTTCTCAAGTAGGGGATGCTTTTGTAGAAATTCTCCACATGCGCAGCCATGCTTATGTTACGTGAGCCTATTCAACTGGCCATATCTGAAAGCACATGGGGTAAATACCTGATTTACACTGTGCTAATTAAGATGTTTCTTCCAGAAATTTGGGATTAGGTCACACGTGTCCATGTCCAATAACATTTGAACTTGGAAGAAAACAAATTTATAACCAACACTCTCCAGGTACGAGTATGATCAACTTTCATCATGTGCAAATCAAATCACACACACAGAAAGAGAGCAGACTGGACTTGAATACAAGAGGCTAAAGAAAGAGATAATTAGGAAGAGATACAAAGAGGCATATGATTTGGGAATACCTGCCTTTGTGCCTGATTTTCACATTTCCTGGTATCCATCCTGGTCACTTTTCCCTGGGGTCCTGGGGCATACTTCCTTGTTCTTATAATAAATTCCCTTTTATACATAAGTTAGTTTAAATGGATTTCTGTTGCTTTTTACTGAAAGAGCTTTTAATCAAATAGACAGAGTCCTGATTAATAGATGCTTTCCAGAATAAATGCATTTCCTTTAACCTTAGCTTTCCTAGAGTCAGCTATTTTCTGAAACCCATTTTTCCGTTTTTCTTTAACTTTCATTTAGCTGGTTCTGGCCAGATTATATTAACTGATTATAGCAATGTTTGGAGACATGAGCAGTACTCTTATGTACATATCCCTTACTGGAGGTGATTGTGAGGCAGAATAAAAGAAAAACTAATATGTACACCTGAGATCACATCATTAGCCAAGGAATTCCAGAAACTTGGCAAAAAAGAATCATCAGCCTCAGGTCTCCTTGCTCAGTGTTAGTATAATGGTTACCTGAGGAATTTGACTTCAGAAATGTTCTAATCAGTACAAAACATCCTCTATTCAGCAAGAGTAATTAGATACTATTCTTAAAATATAATCTTGATTACTGAATATTGTCTCTTTTAACTTTTAGAAAATGCCAATGAAGTCGTGATGACATTGTGTGCCACGTATCTATAGATGACTGTAATTAGGTCAATGCAACATTGCCAATAGAGGATGACAAATGCAGCCATTTGTCAGTGAGTAAATCTGCAACCTTCATATATAAAGTGGAAGCTACTATTCCCAAATCACCAGAAGGTGATTTTCTAGTAGTGGAGATAGCTTTGTGCACTTTCATTGTGATGAGATCTATCTTTTGCCAAAGGGATTGATAGGATTAGAATACAAGGCTGCTAAGCAGAGCAATATTAACTGGTTTATACACAGACTATTCTCTAGGATAAATCCTGTTCCTACTGTTTCATAATCACCTTCCTTTTTTATCAAGGTATGAGAAATTCATACCTTTTAATGAGTCGTGTTGGCTACTAAGGAAATCTGCATGCATCCATCCACTCAGAAATAATCTCTCCCATCCCTATATTTGCGAAACTCATTGGTTCTTTTATTATAGCCCTCATCACAAATTGCCTCATATTTGAACTAATTCTATGTTTCTCCTTGATTCTATGCTTTTGAAAATCTCCTCCTATGTCTTACTTATATTTGTAGCTTACATAGAATTTACCAGTGCTTACATATTGTAGGTAATCAATTTTAAAAAAATTAAATAATAAGTGACTAATAATATTGATATCCCTTTAAGAGAAGGAATTTAAGCACTTGGAACTTTGGGGGTCATGAGTCAGAAGTTTCTTGCTACTTATAGAAATAAGGCCCAGTTAATTCTTTAAAATCACAGAACTTTTGCAGATATTAGAGAAATAACATAACATGAGCAAAGACTTTATACACACTGACAAAGCAGGTTAAAAGGTGCATCGATGGCACTGAAGCCAGTCAAAGTCTCTTTGTATTAAATATAACTTTAAGTATACTAATTTTTGGAAGCATTTTATGTAAGAATCTGATTAGTTCTCCAGACAAGGTGGATTATACCTCAAAGATAATGGGAAGGATCTGTTTAAATGTCACAGGAGAGGAAGTTATATCAGAGCTTTAATAGCTTTTTAATGCTCCGAATCTGATCATAGTAATTTTAGTTTGGTAATTCAGAGAATGGAAGATATTTGCTTCTTAGAGAGTTAAATGAACCATTTGAAAAATACAAATTCCATATAAGAAACATCTGATGTAATGTTTAAAATATCCTGACATTGACTGACAAAGGATACTTAACAGTAACAAATTTCCTTTCTTTCAGTCTGAAATACTTTAAATTATACTATTTAATTACTATACATTCACAGAAAATAAAATTATAATTGTAAACATATATTGATTGTAGAGTTAGAGAAATTACATAGTAAGAAAACAAATATTACCATTATTTCCACAATCTAGAAATAACCTATCATTTACATTTTACTGGATTTCCATTAATATGTCTTATATATATTTAATATATAATTTATATATAATATAATGTATAATAATATACAATTTAACATAACTGTTTAAAAACTGTAAATAAGTATAGATTCTGCATTTTTACTTAAAATTGTAATGTGAAACATTATCCATGATATTGAAAAGACTTTTAAATTATTTATGTTACTATGTAACATTATATTACATGGATATGCTATATATTTTAAAGAATTTCTCCATTATTTGGCAAATTCTTGATTATGAATATTTTTCATTGATCATTGTCTTTTTGTATTTATTTATTTAATTGAAGTAACATTACTATTTGAAATGATATGGCCATTTTAAAGGTTCTCAACATAATTTACTAATTTGCTTTAGAGAAAAATCATCAAAATTTTACTCCCCTAAATAATCACACACATTTCATTTCTCTATGTGCTTTGACTGCTCTGAGAAAATATTCGTATTCCAAATTTACTTACGTTTGCTAACGGTGCTTTTTTACTTTATTTATGTCATATGTACTTTCAATTAATCAAGAGCCAAAAATTCTATAGTGACTCAGATCCTGGTTTCATTTAGCCAATATCCTCTCTTTATCAAGTTCTACCATTTTATCAATTTTGGTGGTAAAAAGCAAACATAAAAATGTTGCCCTGATCATGCATAGCTTTCTTTTTTAAATAAAATACTGTGAATATTTGGCATTTATTTATTTATTACTATGTTTATGTTTTCAGTAAATTTATTTGGGGAAAAAATCCCTTATATTTATTCCCTAGTGGATAACAATAATGATGATGATGATATATGATACAAACAAGAAGCGCTATGATGTTCTTTCTTTGTGCTAGACTCATAGTAAGCCCTCATATTCATTATTGGATTTGATCCCAAAGTGAAAAAAAGTAATGCAATTATTTATTGCAAAATTTTAAGCCCTACAGTCTTTGGTTTGGGTCTAAAACTATATCTAAAAACTATATATTCTCCCTGTTAGTCAAATCATGACTGAATCCAGACTATAATCCTCTAATCATCAATTATTAGTAGCATCTTTGGGAAGTATATGAGAGCTTATGAGAACACACAATTTAGAGCTGCGTAGTCATTTAGAAGATTATTAGATAAAAATGAAAGGTGAGAATTTTTAGAAGAGTTTGACTTGGAGATAATACAGAAATAATCATAAACCGTGTTACCTGAAGAACCCTCACATCAGATTTGCACCTCTTTTGCATATTGTAATATCTGTACCTTGTAGCCATAAATGTTTTTGCTAGGTTGTTTAAGTAGTTAGCAGTCCCATTTATAAGGTCTGAACTTCAAATTTTCAATTTTATCTCTCATGGAATATAATATTATCTGTATCTAACTGCTTTTTGTGGATCGACTGCAGTAAATCCAGCAAATGCAAATTTAAATAAGTAGCTGGTAAATTCTTACAAAGCAGAAACGTATCAGGGAATTATGGTATAAATGCTTCTGTATAAGTTAGCACCTTTTCTCTGCTCCATTTGCAAACCATATAAAAATTTTCCCTAGAGACAGAGAATTAGAAAACTCCATTTTCAGGGAAAATTTGAGACATATTTGATCTATTGACTATAAATACATGGTAAAGATTGCACAAAAGCCATCATGAAGAAATAAAGAAATGATGAACAGAGGTTAACCCAGTGGTAGAAAACCTCAGAAAACCCTAGGGAAAAAAAAAAAATTCATTTCTTTAAAGTGAGGGACTCATCCTGGATTGCAAAAGTTTATCCCTTCACTGTAACAACAGAGGGAGGAACCAAATTAAGAAGCTGTCAGGAATTCCATTTTATTGAGAAAGGCTGAAGGAGAGAGTTTGCATAGAATCTTCCTATATATTATTGTTCCAGAAATATATCATTTGTTCAATGACAAGTCATAAAAATAAACTGGTATAGCATTAACACAAAAATATTGCAAGGAAAAAGGATGGAAAAGAACAGTAGAATTCAAAAGAGAGTTTACACAAGTAGGTTATACTTTTGTAGTCTTACAGACTTCACCTCCAAAAGGATCATTCCTTCTTTACTACCGCAAGAATAAAAAGTTTCCTTCAAATATGGCCTTTTTTTATAACTAACAAAAAATATAACACTAAAAAAGAAAATCAAAACAATGTATCAATATAAATATTTAAAGATAATATTTTTCAAAGCTTTCCTGAAAGGAAAAAAAACAAAGATGGACTATTAAATTGAAAGCGGAGAACACGAGTTTTCAGGAAAAATGAACACAGAACATTTAACAGCAAGACATATCCTGGTAAACTTATTCAGTTTAAAGGAATAAAAAGAAATCTTTCAGTTAATTAAGCAGGGGGTTCAAGTCACTTCTTAGGGGAAAAAATATCAAACAGGCTTCAGATTTCCCCATAGCAACATTCAATGCCAAAATATAATAGGGACATAACTACAAGATACTTGAGAAAAGATTTTATATTCAGACAAGCCAACATTCAAGTAGAAAAGCTAAAGAAAACCTGTTTGACTTTGCCACAAGTCAGGGAATATTGTTCTTAGGAGTTCTTCCTTGAGGAAAATTATAAAGAATGAACTTCAGCAAACTAATATATGACTTTGAAAACTACCAGAAAAGGATTAGCAGTATGCATAAATTCTATTTAACTGTAGAACAAAGAGTAAAAAAAATAAATGTGAAAATTAGAATGGAGTGGAATAAATCATATAAGAGAAATTTATACATAATTTATATACCAAATTGAATACTAAAAAAGGCAGTAATATAGATTAAAACTGGTTAAAATAAGAGATTTGAGAAGTAAAAGTTTGTGTTATTACCCATTACAATAGGGAGACAATAGCTACAGTCTAAAGAAATACGTTAATTGTCACTCAACAATATATTATAAAAATCTTTCCATATCACCCAGAGAGAATCTACAGCTGTTTTTATCGGTGGTATAGCATTTTTGTTTCCAAATATAAAATGATCCTTTTAAATGAGCCATATTATTGGAGATGCAGGTGTTCCCCAAATGTTAATATTATAAGAAATAGTGCTATGAACTTTTAATGTATGTTTTTATGTATTTGTGTGACTACTTTTTAAATTAAACTCCTAGTAATAGAATTCTTGGGTCAACAGACTGACAAATTTTGGAACTATCTTTTGAAATAAGGAATGGTGATAATTATTTCTCTCAATCCTTGCCAACACTAGATATCATTATTGTTTTCTCTCTTTACAGAATTTCTGAGCAGAGGATATGTCATATTTAAATTTATAATTATTTCATTATTCATAAAAGAAATAAATTCATTATATGTTGCCTACTTGTATTTATTCATTTTTCGAAACAACTGTTTATTCCCTTTGTCTGCATTCCAGGAGGGAGGACAGAAGGGAGGTAAACAGGATGAAGTTTGCATTATTTTCATATTGATCTTCAAGTGTTTATCACATATTAAGACAATTCTTTATCATGTTTGTTGTAAATACTGCCCCTTTAAAAATTTTATCTATGGCATTTACAAAACCATAAATAATTAAATTTTGTGTTAAAATCTATTTTTCTTTTTTCCCTATAGCTTCTGCCTTTGTGTCATATTTAGAAAAAGTTTTGATTCTAATTTTATATATAAACTTCTTTCAGTACTTAATTCTGTAGATTTTCTATAGCATCTGCGATTTATTTTTGTCTCCCATTCTTTTCTGCCTTCTCTAATTTTAACTGAAAATTTTGTATGATTCCATTTTCTCTCCTCTTTTAGCATATCAATTGTACTTCTCTTTCAAATATTTTTGGTGGTTGCTTTAAAGTTTGAAATATCTTTAGAACAAATTCAAGTCCATTTTTTTTTTTTTTCAATTTAAGATCACGCACTTAATGCTTTTTTTGTAATCTGAGTACAGGTGACACACAATGTTACATTAGTTTCAGGTGTACAACACAGTGATTCAACAACTCTATACATTATGCTATATTCACCACAAGTACAGCAACCACCTGTCACAATACAAGGCTATTACAGTATCATTGACCATACTTCTGATGCTGTACCTTTTATTCCCATGACTTGTTCATTCCATAACTGGAAGCCTGTCTCTCCCTTTCCCCTTCACCCATTTTGTCCTATCCTGCACCCTTTGGCAACCATCTGTTTGTTCTCTGTATTAATAGGTCTGATTCTGCTTTTTGTTTGTTTGTGTGTGTGTTTTGTTTCTGGGATTCACCAGATAAGTGAAATTCTATGGCATGTTTCTCTGACTTATTTAACTTAACATAATACCCTTTGAGGCCATCCATGTTGTTGCAAATGGCAAAATCCTATCCTTTGTATAGCTGCATATTATTCTATCATATATATATATATATATATACATATATATATATACACACCACATCACCTTTATCCATTCATCTATCAATGGACACTTGGGCTGCTTCCATAATCTCAGCTATTGTAAACAATGCTGCAATAAACATAGGGTGCATATATCTTTTTTTTTAAAGTTTTTTTAATTAATTAATTAATTAATTTATATTTATTGTGCGAGCAGGGGAAGGACAGAAGGAGAGGGAGAAAGAGAGAGATCTCAAGCAGACTCCATGCTGAGTGCAGAGGCTCATGTGGGGCTTGATCTCATGACCCTGAGATCATGACCTGAGCTGAAATCAAGAGTTGGACACTTAACCGAATGAGCCACTCAGGCACATTAAAGGTATATATATATCTTTTTGAATTAGTATTTTCATTTTCTTTGGTTAATACCCAGTAGTGGAATTATTAGGATCATATGATACTTCTAGTTTTAATCTTCTGAGGAACCTACATATTATTTTCCACAGTAGGTGTACCAATTTACATTCCCATCAACAATGCATGAGGGTTCCTTTCCCTCTATATGCTCATCAACACTTCTTATTTTTTGTCCTTTTGATTTTAGCCATTCTTATAGGTGTAAGGTGATATCTCATTGTGGTTCGGATTTGCGTTTCCCTGATGATTAGTGACATTGAGCATCTTTTCATGTGTTTGTTTGCCATTGGTATGTCTTCTTTGAAAAAATGTCTATTCAGCTCCTTTGCCCATTTTAAAATCAGATTACTTGATTTTTGTTTGCCATTAAGTCATATAAGTTCTTTATATATTTTGGATATTAACTCCTTATCAGATACATGTGCAGATATTTTTTCCCATTCAGTAGGTTGCCTTTTTGTTGGTGGTGGTGGTTTCTTTCACTGGGCAAAACCTTTTCATTTTAACAAGTCCACTTTCAAATAAAACTGTACCACTTCATGGGGAGCATAGGGTGCTTATAATAGAATATTCCAAATCTTCCCTCCATCCCTTATTACATTTGCTATTCATTTCACTTATCCATAAGTGATAATCACCTAATTGTTGTTAATGTCATTTTAGACAAACTGTTCAAATGTTACATCATTTTCAAATAAAAAAATTAAAAATTGTTTTACCTTTATTTATTGCTTCTCTAATATTCGTCCTCTTTTTATGTAGATCCAAGTTTCTGACCTAAATCATCTTCCTTTTGAAAGCTTCTTTCAATATTCCTTGCAATGCAGGTTTACTTGTGATGAATTTGATCAATTTTTGCTTGTTAAAGTAAGTATTCCCCATGAGTTTTAAAGGATAGTTTCGGGGCACCTGGGTGGCTCAGTCGTTAAGTGTCTGGCTTTGGCTCAGGTCATGATCCCAGGGTACTGGAATCAAGCCCTGCATTGGGCCCTCTGCTCAGCAGGAAGCCTGCTTCTCCCTCTCCCACTCCCCCTGCTTGTGTTCCTTCTCTCGCTTTGTCTCTCTCTCTGTCAAAAAAATAAATAAAATCTTTAAAAAAAAATAAAGGATAGTTTCACTGGATATACAATTATAGGATGGCATTTTTTCTTTCAGCAGTAAATATTTCACTCTACTCTCTTCTTGAAAAAAGTCCAATTTAATTATTTTCCTTGTTTTTTATACATAGGGATTTTTTTTCCTTCTGGCTTCTTTCAAAATTTTCCCTTTGTCTTTGATTTCCTATAGTTTGAATACGATATTCCTAGGTGTAGTTTTTAGTATTTTCCTCGCCGGATGCTCTTTGAGCTTCCTGGATCTGTAGGTTGGTGTCTGAATTTAATTTTGGAAAATTAAATTCAGTCCATCATTTCCTCAAACATTTCTGTTATTCCTTTCTCTCTTTTTGCTCCTTTTGGCATTTCCACTTTGTGTATATTACACCTACTGTAATTGTACTTGGTACTTGATTCTGTGTTCAGTATTCATTTTTTTTTTTTATTCTGTTTTCTCTGAATTTAATTTTGGAAAATTAGCAGCCATCATTACTTCAAATATTTCTTCTATTCCTTTCTCTCTTTTTGCTCCTTCTGGCAATTCCATTTTGTACCATGGTACTTGATATTGTGCTCAATATTCTTTTTTTTTTTTATTCTGTTTTCCCTTTGCTTTTTGATTTAGAAAATTTCTATTGACATATCTTCAAGTTCGTGATTCTTTCCTCATCTGAGTCTAGTCTAGTGATGATCTCATCAAAGACATTCTTCATTTTTCTATTGTTTTTGATTTCTAGCATTTCCTTTTGATTCTTTCTTCGAGTTTCCATTCATCTGATTACATTACTCATCTACCTTTGAACGTTATTCACTTTTTTCATTAGAGCCCTTAGTATATTGATCATGGATACTTTAATTTTCTGGTTTTATAATTTCAAAATACCCGCCATATCTGATTTGTTTTTGTGTGTGTATATGATTTTGTATTATAATGTGTGTCTTTTTATTTTTAAAAAATTTTAAAAATATTTTATTTATTTATTTGAGAGAGAGAGGAAGAGCGAACACGAGCAGGGAGAGGGCCAGAGGGAGAAGCAGACTTCCTGCTGACAGGGGAGCCTAAGCCGAGGTTCGATCCTAGGCCCCTGGGATCATGACCTGAGCTGAAGGCAGATGCTTAACTGAATGAGCCACCCAGACGGCCCAAATGTTTGTCTTTTTAGACTGTGTTTGTTGTTGCTGCCTTTTAGCATGCCTTGTAAGTTTTCATTGAGATCCAGACATGATGTATTGGGTAAAAGGTATTGAGGTAGATAGGTCTTTAGTATGAAGTTCATGTTTATCAGACTAGGAATTAGGCTCTGTTTACCGGTCATTGTAGTTCTGGTGTTAGAGGCTAAAATTTCCTCTAATATCTGGTTTTGGTCTTCCTTGTTGTCTTTGGGTTTCTCTATAGAGTCCTTCTTAAATAGGGTCTGAGGCTTGTAATTTCTTTATAAACTTTTTAATTTCTACCATTTCCTTTCAATGTTTTTCACACAATTTCAATCTCTCTACTTAAATTACCAATTTGTTCTTACATATTATCTACTTTTCCATTATTTCCATAACAAACGTTACAGTTTTTTAAAAATTTTCCTGTCATACGATTCCAATATCTTTGTCTTATCTGAGTCTGATTGTGATGTTTGCTTTGTTCATTCAGATTGTGTTTTTATCTTGCCTTTGGTATGTTTTGTAATTTTTTGTTGAAAACTAGACCTTTTGTATTGGGTAATAGGAACTGAGTTAAATAGGCCTTTCATATTAGGATTTATGATAATCTGGCTAAGAAATGGGTTGTGTTTATTGCTTATAGTTGCAGGTACTAAACCTTCAAATTTCTCTTGTGTCCTTGTTTTTGTCCCACTTTCACAAGTGTTTCTCCATTGGTATAGTTATTTTCCCCTTACGTGAGACAGTAAGTTTGCAAGGGGTGGTGCTAAAGTTGCAGAAATATCCTTCTCCCAGTGGGATAAATCCCTCAAAAATTGTTTTTTTCCTGGAGAGTATACCTTTGTTACGGGCAGTACTATGGGCATATTTCATAATGGTCACCCTTTCCCTTTTGCTGTTGGAGCCAGAAAAAAAAAAATCTCTAAGATCTTTACCATGAGAATTTGACAGTTCTAAAGTTAAAGACCATGAGGGGTTTCTGGATGGCTCAGTCAGTTAAGCATCTGACTCTTGACCTCGCTCAGGTATTGATTTCTGGGTTGGGAGTTCGAGCCCTGCACTGGGCTCCACACTGGGTGTAGAGCCTACTTAAAAAAAAAAAAAAAAGAAAGAAAGAAAAAGGCCATGAAAGTATGGGCTCCCCTTAAATCTTCAGCCCTCAGAGATCTCTATCTTATGCAATTCACTCTTAATTTTCAGCAAATTTTCAAAATAAACATTTAAGTGTTTATACCAGTTTGTGGCTCCAATGCTCTAGGGAAGCAAATCTTGGTTGCATTCTGGATTTGCCTGTTTTTCCAGATTTCAGCATGATGTTTTGCCCCACATCCTAGATTCTCTGATGGGTCAAAATTATTTTCAGTTTTTTCTTATTGTAAGGAAAGAGATGACAACTTCCAAACTCTACCTGCTGGAGCTGAAACTGAAAATTTACACTTGATTTTGTATTATACATAGAGTATAATACCTTCCAGCCTTCAAATGGTGAGATCTTAGGGCACCTGGGTGGCTCAGATGGTTAAGCGTCTGCCTTCGGCTCAGGTCAGGATCCCAGGGTCCTGGGATTGAGCCCTGCATCGGGCTCCCTGCTCAGCGGGGGGCCTGCTTCTCCCTTTCCCTCCCTCCCCTTCCCCCTGCTCATATTTTCTCTCTCTCTCTGTATCTCTGTATCTCGAATGAATAAAAAAAAAAAAAAGACTTCAAATGGTGAGATCTTTTATTCTAGAGCTACCTCCTCTTTTTCAGGTAATGACAGAACTGAAGGTTAAATAAGAGGAACACCTTCTACAGTCCTATAGTCAATTAAAGTGTACTACATCTGAGTAATTTTCTTGTCCTTCTTCCTTCTCGCATGCTGTCTCCCTTGATTTCCCACAGGTAACCATGGGATTTATTGTTTAGTGATATCTGCAAATAATTTTCAATACTAATCTAGAGCACATATATAAATCTATTTGTCTAACAATAGTTACATTGGCCTACGATTTGTTTAACAGCTCAAAGTCTTTGTTCACTTCAATTCTAAGCTACTCTTTTCAAATAAAAAATTTAGGAAACTAATGAATGTGACACAGGCTCTCTTTTCAAAAAGTTTTCTGTTATTGCATTTGTATCTTACATCCTAATGCCTTTGGAAGTTCCCTAACACAGATTCTCAAAAGACCACAAAAGTTGGGTAATTTCAATTATTTCACAGTTTAGAATATATGCCCTTTAGTTCTCTAAGACTTTCTTTTATGTCTAAGAATCCAGACCTTTTCTATTCACAGCTGGTGTAACACAAAGGCAGAAGCAGCTTTAGCTTAGTTTTTCTCAGCCTCAGGACTTAGCGTTAGAGATAATTACAATTATCGATTTGACAATTATTAGATTTGAGATTCTGAAAGTTGTAAAATAAAGGCATTACTTCAAAAACATAGCCTTTCACCACATGAAACTCTACACTCTCCACACTGAAAAAGATTTCCAAGAATATTTACCATGTTTTTTTTTTTTTTTTTAAGATTTTATTTATTTGAGAGAGAGAGAATGAGAGAGAGAGAAAGCACATGAGAGGGGGAAGGGTCAGAGGGAGAAGCAGGCTCCCTGCCAAGCAGGGAGCCCAATGCAGGACTCGATCCAGGGACTCCAGGATCATGACCTGAGCTGAAGGCAGTCACTTAACTAACTGAGCCACCCAGGCACCCTGAATATTTACCATGTTAATAAAGAATTAAAATACTTTAAAAAGTCTGATTGTAACTCCACTTAAATGTGTTAATAATTATTTAAAACGAGAAAATAAGCTTTAAAAAAGTGGGCAGCATGATTATTTGATCATCCTGGGACATGGTTTACCAAGTCCACCCAAGGATTATATAATTTTCTAGGAGAATGTATTTGTATTTAACTTTCTATATGTTAATTCATTAAAGCTGAGAAACTGTGAAGTTACACTTGTAGATTTCTGCTGAGTATAAAAGATAACCCCAAATGTTATAGTTTTATTTCTCTCTATGACTTTAATAAATTTCATCTAACTTGCAATCTCTGAAAACTTATCCTAACATTTTTTTTTTCCTTAAACCAAATTTCTAGGAATGCTTTCTGTGTTTTAGGCCTTCAAGTGTTGGTTCTGAAGAGAGGAAGCTGCAAGTTTCTAGGATTCCTGGTGGAAGCTAAGGTTCTTGTGGAAGGTCCATTCTGGATATTCCTCTTCTCACTCTTCCTCATACTCTGAGCAAGCATATTCCCACCCTCTTGCTGCTGGAGCATCTCTTCTTTGTTGCCTGGAAGATGGCCCAACTTAGGTCCTCTTCCATGATGTCCATATGACCCACAGGAACCTTATGCAGCAGCTAACACTCACTTTTTTTAAACACCATTTGTAATGGACTACATAAACCTGTATTCCCCAAGTGCTACTGGAACCAGCTTAATTGTCTTACTAATTCCCTCATAAATTAATGACTTTAATAAATTATTTGACATGTTTTTAGAAGAATCATGTCCTTAAATTTTGGAAGTTATACTTTAAAACTGTATATACAAGGAACAGTATTGTTAAATAAGCTCCTATTTGCCCATTGTATATCTAAATCTCTTTATTGTTGTGGCTTTTTTTTTCCCCCTTTTTTTCTGTCTCATTCTCATTTCTACCACTATATTTCATTTACTTGGGCATAATTAGGAGTAGAGTACTTTTATTCATCGTTATATATTGGATGTAACTATAGATTTACATTCATTTTTATTTAATGTATAAAATAACATATATTTTATAACTTTCAGAAAATAAGGTAGAGTGTATGTTCAGTTTAATTCCACCAAATGAAGTCAGATTATTTCAAATGCATTATAGTACTTTTTTTTTTGTTTATTTGCTTGGCATATTTGGGCATAAATACATATATTTTACTGAATCATATTCTAACTTTATGAATTCACCAAATGTCTGGGCACTAATACACCTTATTTAAATAAAGTAATATTGTTTTTAAATCATAGAAACATATTTGCCACATTTCTTCTTACTTAGGCTAGAAACTTCAAGTTATGGTATGAATTCCAAATGCAGACAAGGAAAATGCAAAAAAAAAAAAAAAAGAGGACCTTAAAAATCATTTTTATTTTTATTATAGGGCTTGAAGCTTCCATTTGAACATTACGTTCTTCAATAGAATGTCAGTATCATTTTGATATTCTAACATCATCAGTGATTTTTTTTTAATATTCTGCAAATGACTTTGAATTTGTAATATTAAAATATCTTTTAAAGATCTTAAAATTCATCTATAACAGCAATAGAAAATGATTGTTAGACATTTTATCTTAACCAAAAGGATATTTAAAGGTACTTATTAAGTAACCAAAAATATGAAACTTGGAAGCCTGTTCTCCAATCCACCTCCATATTGACTTATATCCCATCTCTGGTGAGGTATGGTTGGGGTTAATGTAGAGCATGAAATCAGCCATAATACCTGGCTTGCTAACATGTAACACAGAGGCCGCTGGGGGGTGAGGACGAAGTTTCCGGAGAAGGGCGTAGGCCTTTGGAATGCCGAGGCCTGCGTGACCACTCAGCCATTGGAATGCCGTGGGGAGTTGCCTTCCCCAAGCTCTCTTAGCCCAAACAGATGCCCTGTGATCTAAGATATGTGTGCATTGTCCCTTAGGCTATGTTTAGTAGGACATACAGACTAGCATTATCTTATCTTTCCCTTAAATCCTCTCAGTTTCAGTAAGACCCCTTGTCACATATCCCGTGCTTGAGAAACAGGGATAAGGATATACTGAAGGACCAATAAAAGCGGGAGCAAAGAAGAGCAAAGGGTCTTCATCTCTGAGCGTTGACCTCCTTGCCTTCTCCTCTCTTTCACCTCAAAGTCTGGAGTATCTTTCATCCCTCGGTACAGAGATTGCTGGCCATTCCCGGCAACAAGACTATTCTAAAGTTTAAAATAAAGGACAAAAGTATCTGCTAGTGAGGGAATTGTCTTTCTATGAATGACTTACTTAATACTTCTGGTTTCTTGCTGTTACTCTATATTTAAAATTCAGACCTCCTCCTAATTTTCTAGTTATTTGGTTTGTGTTCCTGATTATTCGCTTTGGTTTGTGTTTATGACTGGAACCTTTCCTTAAACTCCAACAACTAATCTCTAATCAGGCTCTGTTTCCTGTCCCTTGACATCAATTTCTATTTTTTTTTAAGATTTATTTATGTATTTATTTGACTGAGAGAGAGAGCTAGCAAGAGCAGGAACACAAGTAGGGGGAGCTGGAGAGAGAGAAGCAGGCTTCCCGCTGAGCAGGGAGCCCGATGCAGGGCTCGATCCCAGGACCCTGGGACCACGACCTGAGCCGAAGGCAGACGCTTAACCAACTGAGCCACCCAGGCACCCCTGACATCAATTTCTAATTCTCACCTAAAGTGACATTCATGGCCTTGAACTGAGAACAGACCTACATATTGCCTTTTGGTGGGTAATAGTTTTCCTAGCCACTCTTGAAACTAGCTGAACTTTTGATATCCTTATTCTACCCAAAGTCTGGTTCTGTACTAGGAAAGTTATTTGCTTTGATATCCTCCCCAAGTCCACACTATTGGAGGTGTAAGTTGTCTCCTCTTAAGTTTACCTTCAAAGAGTTTTTATTTTAAGCATACTATCATCAAAAGAGACGGAAGAACAGATTAGAAGAAACAAAAGATTACATAATTGCCATAAATCAAAACCCAGTATTTGTTTGCTCTTTTGTATGTCGTAACATCTCTAAATGAGAACTCTGTTGCCTGAATAAATCTAGCTTCCTTACTGAGCATCAAAAAACATCTTTCATAAAGGAAGGGGGGAGTATATCACGTTTGTAAAGAACATAAAAACATATGGAGTCAAGGTTGGATTCAAATCTTGGACTTACCACTTCCTAGGTGTATAACTTAGGCCAATTTACTTACATTTTCTGAAGCAATAATAAGCATTTGATATATCTCATATGCTTATAATACAAATTAAATGTAATAATGTATGTAAGATGGTTAGTAACTGTTCAATCAATGGTGCATATTATTGTGCTTTTATTATATTCTAGCACAAAGCGACTATTGTCCGTATTTCACTAACAGAAAAGCTCAGATTGAGGAGCACAATCTATAACAGCAAGGGCAGCCATTCAGGATGAGTAATGGTGGCCCATTCTGAAGATGACCCTCATGAGGAGGCAAAACCCAATGCCCCATTTGCCATATCCACAAATACAACCTTGTGAGAAAGTATGAAAAGGTTTTTTATGACTCGCATATGGGAGGGACTGATTTATTCTTCATCAGGGAATGAAGAGTTCCACAGAGGTAAGTCTTCTAAATAAAGAAGCAAGTTATCAAGAGAAGTCAATTTATTTGATCCTTGAGGGCTGATATTGAGAATATTATTTATTGCATGGTGCAGGAATACTGTAGCAAATATTTTTGGATAGCTACCCAGCAAATACTCAATTCCTATTTGATGTCAGAATTTAGATTTTGTGAATCATGATCATTCTAGAGCAATTATGACAATACTACAGTCCTTGGAGGAGATTAGTTTAAGAGTGTGTTTATGGCCTAGCCCAATCAATGAATCAAAGACCTGTAAGGGTAGGGGTATCTGGGAAATTGTTCTTGGCTTCAAAGGGAGGATTTGACCAAAGTAAACAGTTCTTTCAGTCTCTGAATATTTGTAAGTCTGAATGTGATTAATTTTTGGTACTGTTAGAGTGAATGTGCAAAAATGAAGGTCAGGGATAAAGCTGAGATACTTGAGGGCAGTAGAGTAGAGAGAGACATGAGCATCTTGTGCTGGAAACTTCTAGTTGCATGCACAATATCCATTCTTCCCTACTAATAGAATTCCGGTTTTGTTGGAATCATTAACGTAACGACCTAAAAAAAACTACATTTCCCAGCATTCCTTGTAGATGGGAGACCATGCTATATTGTTGTGGCAAGTGAGGTTATGTAGAAGGGTTGAATGGGTGAGGGAGGCATCCAGGAAAACTATGTAACAGGGAAACAGATTCACATGAAATGCACCCTTTTATTCTGACTTGTTCCTTTTCCTGCCTGGAAAAGTTATGTAATACTTGACATAGAGAAACCATTTTGCAACAAGGAACCATGAGAAAAAGAGTAAGAGATTAACAGAGATCTTGACTCTAGTGCCCGTGAAGCCCTGGATCAATGTCTGCTAACACCAAACTCTAGATGCTAGGCTTACTATAATGGGAATAAAATAAAACCTTTATCTTGTCGAAGGTATTATGTCTTGGTGTTTCTATCATTAGAAAGAAAAGCATTTCCAACTGCTATTCTACTGACTAAGCCAAACTTAAAGGTATCTTCCATTAATATTTCGTATTATGTGAGATAATAGCTTTTCATGAACTTTATTAAATAAACTATTAGTACCTTGCATTAATGTGTTATATTTGTTATAATTGATGAACCAATATTTATACATTATTATTAACTGAAGTCTATAGTTTACATTAGGGTTTTCTCTTTGTTGTACAGTAACATGGGTTTTGGCAAATGCCTAATATCATGTAGCCACCATTATAGTGTCATACAGAATAGTTTTGCTGTCCTGAAAATACCCTTTACTTCACCTTTTAATCCCTCTTCTCCTTTCCTAGAACACTAAACCACTGATCTTTATACTGTCTCTACAGTTTAGCTTTTCCAGAATGCTACATAGTTGAATTCATACAGTATGTACCCTTTTCTGACTAGCTTCTTTCACTTAGTCAAATGTATTGAAATGTATGTTCTTTTGGTAGATTGGTAGCTCATTTCCTTTTATTCCTGAATAATATTTCATTCTATGGATTCACCAGAGTTTGTTTATCCATTTAACTTTTAAAGAACATCTTGGTTGTTTACAACATCGAGCAATTATGAATATATCTGCTATAAACAGGTTGTGTGCAGATATTTTTATAGACATAAAGCTTCAACTCATTTGGATAAATATCTAGGAACACAATTTTTGGAGTGTATGGTAAGCATATTTAGCTTTGCAAGAAAATGCCAAACTATCTTTCAAAGTAGCTATACCATTTTGCATGTCCACCAGCAATGGATGAAAGTTCCTGTTGCTACACAACCTCTCCAGCATATGAAGTTGTCAGTGTTTTGGATTTTAGTTATTCTAAAAGGTATGTGGTAGTATCACATTGTTTTAATTTTCAATTTCCTAATGACATCATATTAAGCTTTTTAATATTCTTATTTCCTATTTATTTGATGAGGTATCCATTCAGAACTTTTGCTCATTTTGTAAAACCATTTTATTGAGTTTTGATTGACATATAAAAAGCTCTATATAAAAGTGAAGGACTGCATGGCTTTACTGGTGTTCTACCAAACATTTAAAGAAGAATTAATACTAATACTTCTCAAACTCTTCCAAAAAATAGAAGAGGAGAAATACTTCCAAACTCATCTTATGAGGCCAGCATTACCCTAATACCAAAACCAGACAAAGATGACACAAGAAAATGACAAGCCAATATCCCCGAAGAAGATTTAATAATCCTCAATAAAATATTAGCAAGCTGAATTCAAAAGTACATTAAAAGGACCTTGATCAAATGGGATTTATTCCAGGCATGCAAGGATAGGATAGTTTAACATTCACAAATCAATCAATGTGACACATGACATCAACAAAATAAAGGATAAAAGTCATCAGATCATCACATTAGATGCAGAAAAAGCATCTGACAGAATTTAACATGCATCTATGATGTAATTTTTCTTTTTTTTTTAAAGATTTTATTTATTTATTTGACAGAGAGAGACACAATGAGAGAGGGAACACAAGCAAGGGGAGTGGGAGAGGGAGAAGCAGGCTTCCCGCTGAGCAGGGAGCCTGATGTGGGGCTCGATCCCAGGACCCTAGGATCATGACCTGAGCTGAAGGCAGATGCTTAATGACTGAGCCACTCAGGTGCCCCTATGATGTAATTTTTCAACAAAACAAAGGCCTATACAAGCCCTTAGCTAACATCGTACTTAGTAGATAGAAGTTGAAGTTTATCTTTCAAGATCAGAAACAAGACAAGGATTCCCACTCACCATGTTTACTCAAAAAGTATTGGAGTCCTAGCCAGAGCAATTAGGCAAGAAGAAATAATAAAAAAGCATCTGGGAAAAAGTAAAACTATCACTATTTTCAGATGATATGATATTATATAGGAAACACTAAAGACTCCACCAAAAAGCTATTAGAACTAATGAATTCACTAAAATTGTAGGATAAAAAGAATCAGTATTAAAAAATCTGTTTCTATATACTAATAATAAACTATGAAAGAAAGAAATTAAGAAAATAATCCCATTGACAATTGCATCAAAAAGGAATAAATTTAACTGAAAAGGTGAAAGAGCTGTACACCGAAAAATATGTCATCGATGAAAGAAGTTTAAAAAGACACAAATGAAAGGAAAGATATTCAGTGCCCAGGGATTGAAAGAATATTGTTAAAATGTTTATACTACTCAAAGCAATATATAGATTCAATACCATCCCTCTCAAAAGACCAGTGTCATTTTTCACAGAACTGGAATAAATAATACTAAAATGTGTATGGAACCACAAGAGACCCCAAATAGCCAAAGCAATCTTGAGAAAGAAGAACAAAGTTCTAATTTCCAACCATACTACAAAGCTATGGTAATCAGAAAAATATGGTACCAACACACATAGATCAATGCAACAGAAGAGAGAGCTCAGAAATAAACCCATGCTTACATAATCAATTAATCTACAATAAATGAAGCAACAATATAAAATGAGGAAAAGACAATTTCTTCAATAAGTGGTATTGGGAAAACTGGGCCACTACATGCAAAAGAATGAAACTGAACCAGTATGTTATACCATAAACAAAAATGACCTCAAAATGGTCTTAAAGATTTGAATATAAGATTTGAAACCATAAATCTCCTCGAAGAAAACATAGGTGGTAAGGTCCTTGACACTGATCTTGGCAAAGATACTTTGGAATTGACACCCAATGCCAAGACAACAAAAGCAAACTAACCAAGTGAGACTACATCAAACTAAAATGTGCCTGCACAGCAAAGGAAAGCATAATCAACAACAACAACAAAAATAAACCACCAACAGAAGGAAAAGGCGGCCTATGAAATGGGAGAATTACAAACCACATATCTGATAAGGGGTTAGTATCTAAAATATACAAAGATCTTGTATGTTCATCTGTTTTGTTTAAGTTCCACATATGAGTGAAATCATATGGTATTCATTTATCTCTGACTGACGTATTTTGCTTGGCATAATACCCACTAGCTCCATTCACATTGTTGAAAATAGCAGAATTTTGTTCTTTTTGATGGCTGGATAATATTCCATTGTATATATACCACATCTTCTTTATCCATTCATCAGTCATTGGAAATTTGGGCTCTTTCCATAATTTGGCTATTGTTGATAATGCTGCTATAAATATTGGTGTGCAGGTATCCCTTTAAATCAGTATTTTTGTATCCTTTGGGTAAATACCTAGCAGTGCAATTGCTGGATCATAGGGTAGTACTGTTTTTTGCTTTTTGAGGAACCTCCATTCTGTTTTCCAGAGTGGTTGCACCAGTTTGCGTTCCCACCAATAGACGCAAGGGTTCCCCTTTCTCTGCATCCTCACCAACACCTGTTGTTTCTTGTATTGTTAATTTTAGCCATTCTGACAGGTGTTAGGTGGTATCTCATTGGGGTTTTGATTTGTATTTCCCTGATGATGAGTGATGCTGAGCATCTTTTCATGTGTCTGTTAGCCATCTGGATGTCTTCTTTGGAGAAATGTCTGTTCATGTCTTCTGCCAATTTCTTAACTGGATTATTTATTTAATTTTTGGGGGGAGGGGGTGTTTAATCTCTAAGTTCTTTATAGATTTTGGATATTAACCCTTTATCAGATATATCATTTGCAAATATCTTCTTTCATTCCATAGCTTGCCTTTTAGTTTTGTTGATTGTTTCCTTTGCTATGCAGAAGCTTTTTATTTTGATGAGGTCCCAAAAGTTTATTCTGCTTTTGTTTCCCTTGCTTATTATACTGTATGTTAACCAACTAGAATTTAAATAAAAATTTGAAAAAAGAAAAAAATACCATTTAAATCCATATAATACAATAATATACCATACTAATCTTTATGCACTTCAAGATAATTATAAGATGATATGAATTAAAATAAGACATGGACATTATTCCTACAATATTGAGTATGCCGGATTAGAAGTTGCTGGAATGACTTATTTGCATAAAAATTTTCCATGTTCAAAAATTAAATTAAATTAAATTAGTAAAGAACTCACACAAACCAATAGCAGAAAAGCAAACCCTCTGATTAAAAAATGGGAAAAATACCTGAACAGGCATTTTTCTGAAGAAGACATACAGATGGTCAACAGGTACTTGAAAAAGTGCTCAATCTACAATCATCAGGGAAATGCATATCAAAACCCCAATGAGATATCACTATACACCTGTTAAAATGACTATTATCAAGACGACAAGATATAAAAAGTGTTGGCAAGGATGTAAAGAAAAAGAAAGTCTTGTGCGCTGTTGGGATTGTAAACTGGTTCAGCCACTATATTCAGCCACTACATATTCTGAACAGTATGGAGGTTCAGCAAAATATTAAAATTAGAATTATAATATGATCCAGGGATTCCACGTATGAGTATTTATCCTAAGATAACAAAAACACTTATTTGAAAAGATGTATGCACTCCCATGTTCATTGCAGCATTATTTATAATAGTCAAGATATGGAAGCAACTTTAGTATCCACTGATGGATTAATAAAGAAAATGGATAAAGAAAAAATATATATACAATGTAATATTATTCAACCATAAAAAAGAATGAAATCTTGCCATTTGTGACAACATGCATTGACCTTAAGGGAATTAATGTTTAGTGAAATAAGTCAGAGAAAAACAAATACCATATGATCTGACTTATATGTGGAATTTAAAAAAGAAAAAATAATAAGCTCATAGACACAGAAAATAGATAGGTACTTGCCAGAGGGAAGGGGTAGGAAGTGAATAAAATGGAGGAAGAAGGTCAAAAGGTACAAACTTCCAGTTATAAAATAAATGCCACAGGTATATAATGTACAGCATGGTGACTACAGTTAATAATACTATGTTGTATATTTTAAAGTTGCTAAGAGAATAGATCTTATAAGTACTCATCACAAGAAAAAACATTTTGTAACTATGTATGATAAAAGATGTCAAATAGCCTTATTGTGGTGATCATTTCATAATACATACAAACAACAAATCATTATGTTGTATACCTGAAACTAATATAATGTTATATGTCAACTATATCTCATTAAAAATAAAGAATTGAAAGAATGATATATCACCTCACACCTGTCAGAATGGCTAAAATAAAAAAGACAAGAAATAACAAGTATTGGTGAGGATGTGGAGAAAAAGGAATCGTGATGCTTGGTGGGAATACAAATTGGTACAGCCACTGTGGAAAACAGTATGGAGTTTCCTCCAAAACTTAAAAATAGAAATACCATATAATCCAATAATTCCACTACCAGGTATTTACCCTCCATAAAAGAAAACACTAATTCTAAAAGATATATGCATCCTATGTTTATTGCAACATTATTTATAATAGCCAAAATATGGAAGCATTCTAGGTATCCATTGGTAGATGAATGGATAAGGAAGATGTAATATATATATATATATATATACACACACACACACACACACACACACAGAGAAAGAGAGCTTGTGTGTCTGATAGATGCTCTCTTTCTGTATATATAGATATTATATATAATATAATATATATAATATATATATTATCATATGTAATGGAATACTGCATAGCCATAAAAAAGGATGAGATCATGCCATTTGTGACAACGTGGATAGACCTAGAGGGTATTATGCTAAGTGAAATAAACCAGATTGAGAAAGACAAATACCATATTATTTCACTAATATGTGGGATCTAAAAAACATGAATAAAAAAATCAGAAAGCAGAATCAGACCTATCAATACACAGAACAAACTAATGGTTACCAGAGGTAAAGGGGTAGGAGGTTGGACAAAATGGGTGAAGAGTAGGAGATATGGGCTTCCAGCTTTGAAATGAGTAAGTCATGGGAATAAAAGGCACAGCAAAACAAATATAGTCTATGGTATTGTAATAGCACTGTATGGTCACAGATGCAGTTACAATTGTGCTGAGCATAGCATAATGTATAAACTTGTTGAATCACTATATTGCACACCTGAAACTAATGTAACATTTGTCAACTATGCTCAAAAATTATTTAAAAAATAAATATAATTTTTAAATGAAAAAGTGAACTGCAAAAATATGAAGCTGCTCTATACAAATGTTTTTAAAATGTGCTCTATACAAATGCTTTATACAAATGTTTTTAAAATGGTGCTGGGAAAATTGGACAGCCACATGCAGAAGAATGAAACCCGACCATTCTCTAACACCACACACAAAGATAAACTCAAAATGGATGAAAGACCTCAATGCGAGGCAGGAATCCATCAAAATCCTAGAGGAGAACATAGGCAATAACCTCTTTGACATCAGGAACAGCAACTTCTTTCAAGATACATCTCCAAAAGCTAGTGAAACAAAAGCAAAAATGAACTTTTGGGACTTCATCAAGATAAAAAGCTTTTGCACAGCAAAGGAAACAGTCAACAAAACAAGGAGGCAACACACAGAATGGGAGAAGATATTTGCAAATGACACTACAGATAAAGGGCTGGTATCCAAGATCTATAAAGAACTTCTCAAACTCAACACCCAAAAAACAAATAATCAAGTCAAAAAATGGGCAGAAGACATGAAAAGACACTTCTCTGAAGAAGACATACAAATGGCTAAAAGACACATGAAAAAATGTTCATCATCATTAGCCATCAGGGAAACTCAAATCAAAACCACATTGAGATACCACCTTATACCAGTTAGAATGGCAAAAATTGACAGGGCAAGAAACAACAAATGTTGGAGAGTTGTGGAGAAAGGGGAACCCTCTTGCACTGTTGGTGGGAATGCAAGTTGGTACAGCCACTTTGGAAAACAGTGTAGAGGTGTCTCAAAAAATTAAAAAGAGAGCTACCCTATGACCTAGCAATTGCACTCCTGGGTATTTACCCCAAAGACACAGATGTAGTAAAAAGAAGGGCCGTATGCACCTCAATGTTCATAGCAGCAATGTCCGCAATAGCCAAACTGTGGAAAGAGCCAATTTGCCCTTCAACAGATGAATGGATAAAGAAGACGTGGTCCATATATACAATGGAATATTACTCAGCTATCAGAAAGGATGAATACCCAACTTTGACATCAACATGGATGGGACTGGAGGAGATTATGCTAAGTGAAATAAGTCAAGCAGAGAAAGTCAATTATCATATGGTTTCACTTATTTGTGGAACATAAGGAATAGCATGGAGGACATTAGGAGAAGGAAGGGAAAAATGAAGCGGGGGAAATCAGAGGGGGAGATGAACCATGAGAGACTATGGACTCTGAGAAAAACACTGAGGGTTTTAGAGGGGAAGGGGGTTGGGGGATGGGTTAGCCTGGTGATAGGTATTAAGGAGGGCACGTACTGCATGGAGCACTGGGTGTTATATGAGAACAATGAATGGTGGATCACCACATCAAAAACTAATGATGTGTTGTATGGTGACTAACATAACATAATAAAATAAAATTTAAAAACAAAACATGTGATCCCGAATATGAAAACCATGGGTAGGTTTTATATATAAATGTCTCTTAAGAAGGAGAGTTGCTGATGTGCTAGGATAAGCCTACACAACATAAGAGTTGGCAGAGCTAATAATGAGTTAAGTGACTATATTCCTAGGGTCTGAGAAGAGTCAGTGACCTCCAAAATAGAGTGTACTTGCCCAGATTTAGGAAACTAGGTAACAAAACATCAACAGTAGCATGTGGGAGTGGTAGAGGGATCTCCAAAGGCTCTATGGAAGTACCAGACCAAAATAGGAACTTTAAACATTGCTCAGACCAGAAAGCAGAAAGCCAATTTGCAACAGTACCAGTCAAAAAATAATTCTCCTATACCCTTTAACTCTCTTCCCTCAACTTGTTTCTTACTATCTTAAAGGGGTTCAAAGTTGTAGCTACATAGTAGGAAAGGAAGTGAACAAGAGAGATGAAGCTGATCATAGCCCCTTCCTTGAGGTAACTGGCTGTAGCCAGAGAAGGTAGAAAGAAGCTTTGCCTTTGATCAAGTTGGAAGCTTTGATGATTATATGGAAATGGACATTTTTAATTAATAATTTTAATTGTTTGTGGGACAAATTGACCTGGACTATCTACTAACCACCAGTGACAAAAAAAAAAATATCATTTCTGTCCAAGTTTTTCTCCCTGGGCAATGGAAGGACTACATCCACTGAGACAGTTTAAAGGGCCAGTAAGAAACAGAAATAAAATTGCTTTTATGTTTAACACTAAGTCTTGCTTGATTAATTCCATTAGGTTTATGGCCTTGAGCAAGTTACTTAAACTCTCAATTCCTCATCTATAAAATTAACTATTAGTACTTCATAATATTGCTATGAAGACTCAATTTTTTTAAGTTATAAGAAGCTTTATTATTTAAATTATCTAACACTGTTTGACTTGTACTAACAACTAAATAAATAGCACCTACTAGATTTTTCCTAGCTCACTTGGACATTTTACTTATCATGAAGATATATTTTACAGTATTCACTGGGCTTGAATACAGATAATGAATTCACAGTTTGACAAAAATATTCACTGAGTGCCCACTTTTCACAAGGTCTTACACTAAGTAATTAACATCAGAAAAGCCCACATAATGGTAGCACCATAGCACCATTGTATACAATGTATTTGAGGCTTGGAAATGTTAAGAAACTTGTTCAAGTCATGGAGTTGGTAAGAAGAAAAGCCATAATTCTATTCCTTTTCTCTGTACTACTTGAACAGGACATTTTTCTAATACCTCAAGCCATTAATAACCATTTTTAATGGATGTTCTAAGTGCTTGGTAACAAAGGACAATAAGACAGATGTCACTGTTTTCTGAATAATTACATGATGAAAGAACTTACTTTCTCTGTATAAGCACCTCTTATAGCTTGGAGAAATCTTCCTTTTCAATAAGTACCTGTGGGTTCTGAGTTTCTAGCCCCAATCATAATAGTCTGAGTGACCAAAAGAGGTATGAGGTTTCTGCTTTTTAAGGATTTAGTCCCTTCTTAGGAAAAGCATAAATAAAATATAATCAAATATAAGAAAAATCAGTGTTAGAAGCAGCAAGTGATAAGGAAAGAAAGGTCAGTTGAGCACTTGTCTGAAGCAGAGTTTTAGTGAGAAAGACCAGAAGAAGTTGTGTTTAAGGTAGGCCTGAGAGAATGGGCAGTCTTCAGAGACAGATCAAAAGCAGGAAGCTTTTACAGATGAGAAAAATGGAAAAGATATCAGATATACTTTGGGTTTAAATTTGTGATGGCTCTGTGTTTTGTCCTTTTGAATCTACTTAAGCTGGGAATCCAATATGTTTTAATTATAAAAGTAATCATTCCTTGGAGTTATTGAGATAATAGAATAAGATACTTGACGTCTGTCTTAGTCTGTTTGGGCTGCTATAACAAAAATACCATAGACTAGGTGGATTATATATAACAGGTATTTCTTAAAGTTTGGAGTCTGGGAAATCTAAGAGCAAGATGCTGACAGATTCATTGTCGGGTAAGAGCCTGCTCCCTTGTTCAAAGATGACCATCTTCTTGCCATATCTTTTAAAGAGCACAAATCCTATTCATGAGGGCTCTATTCTTGTGACATAATAACCTCCCAAAGGCCTAACTTCCTACTACTATCTTCTTGGGAGTTAGGGTTTCAACTTTGAGTTGAGGTGGGGGTAAAAACAAACATTCAGTCCACAACAACATCATAAAAGTGTGAACTTTTCTTTAAATAATAGCTGAATCATGTTTTTTAAAAAATAATACAGATGCAGTACCTAATCATGTTTCAGCTGTAACACAAAATGACAAGTTAGATATATTTACTGCATTTAAGAAAAATAATTTTTATGTCAAAAATATACTGAGAATCAAATAATTAAAATGTTGGGAATAATGGCTATCCAGATATTTTTTTAACTCACATTTATTCATAATGAGTAAGATTTTCTAAACATGGTATTGTGTAAAGTGTTTCATTGATTTATGCATGTTTTTTACTTTAGTGAAAGTCACAGTTTAAAAGTACATAACATCCACAAGCCTGACTCTTAACAGCCCTTAAGATGGAGTGCTAAGCTCTTAGGACCTGTACCTAAATAGGAATGGAGAATGTTTCTCAAATTTATAAACAAATACATCAGAATTGGGGACAGAGAGGGAAGAAGAAAGGAGAAGAAAAAGAAACAGATACCATGACTGGTAAGAAAACATGAAGCACACAGTAAGATCTGTGGAAATGAAAGAAATTTTTCAATGGTTTCAACTTCCAAATATCTCCTCCATCCCATTCAATGGTACACATTAAAATATTAACATTAGCATTTCATTTCCTTGTGTTTATAATTGTGGCCATGCTCCACACAGACTCAAACCTGCACATGCAATCTTCTTTGCAAGTAACATGCAAATCACTTGGTATAGTTATATTTTAAACCTCTAGTTCCTAAGTCTAACTCTGTTTTTCACTGATTGCAGATAACTGCAGCATCAAAATTTGGTAGTGGAGAAAGAAAAAGAATCTGAAAAGATCTAAAATTGAACTAGTCTTGACCCTGCATAACGTGCTTCAATTCCAGTTCATGCCTCACTGAAGAACAGTTTCATAAAAACAAAACAAAACAAAAAACAAGAACAACAATAAAACATGTAACAAATGGCATGACTTAGGAAAAGAAAATGGAATTCCTATGTTGCTAAACCAAACTGGATCTGAAAGCAGACTCTGTCAGTTACTAGCTATGTGTCCCAGGAGTGACTGTCCAACTTAAGTGCATACCAATCACTTAGGAATCTTGTTAAAATTGGTTCTGAATCAGATTTATGGGGGTTCCTGAGATTCTGCATTTCTAACAAGCTAACAGGTGATGCTCATGCCTCTGGCCCAACTACTTGCAAGATCCTAGGACAAACCACATAAGATTGCCAAGGCTCAGTTTCTAGTCTCTAGAGAAGATAACCTCTCTCTGTGGTTGCTGTAAAGAAGTGAATGTAGCAATTCAATTAAATATCCAGTATCTGGTGTTCAGTATATACCTTTGGTGAAACAGGTATGTTTCAAACACTTTTCCATCATCTCTAATGTGGTTTTCCTTGTGGCAGGTTTGCTTAAGTCTTAATTATCTCCTTGTGGAATACTTCTGACAATTAAATTAGAAATTCCTATAAAATAGTCCAAATAATTGTAATTAGGCTATATGCAAATTCCTTGCCAGTATTAAAGGGTTAATTAACACTGCAAAGCTTCATGTGTTACTGAGGCCCTGACCATGGGCTATTAGTAAAATGACCTTGAAGCAACCAGCTGTCACTTAGACAAAATGCCTTATAAGGTCTGAAATAATGACACCACACTGTATTGCCCTAAATCTGCATTTCAAAACCAACAAAACGCAGCTGTCTGTCAGCCTGTCAGAAATCATTCAGCTTGAACTTAAATGTGTTTTTACGCTTTTCACCACAAATTTTAACAGTGACAAATGGAGGGATGGCTTCTTTAACCTAATGAAACTCTCACCACCTCTGAAACATTCCCCCCCCCCCCAAAAATTTTTCCAAAAACAAGATGTACAATGTCTGTGTCATAGAAGATGTCACGGCTCATTTGTCATCTAACCTCACACCCCTGAGCAGCCTGGTACCCACATGGGAAGAGAATAGTTCCCTAAGGTGGTGAATTCCAATGCTTTGAAAGCGTGACTCATTGTTTTAACTCTACTGAAGGCATTTCCAGCTTTTCCATTTCAAAGTAAATCTCTAACTACTATATTAATAATCATGAAGGTATGTCTCTCTTGAGAAATGAACAAATACCCATTTTGTCACGAGTCTGCATTCATTGGTTCTCCTTTAATATTAATGCCTCTAAATTTGTTTATTGACTGTCACTTAGCATACCTTTCTTTAAACTAAAGAAAGGTTATTAATAATATAATTCATGTATGAAATGTTAAATATTTAACACTATCTCCTAGCTGCTCCCGATCTAATATATTAGTATAGACGCATCATTATGCTAAAGGAAATGCCTCCTGATGTTAGAAAATGTTATGGACCCAAAGGAGCAATGTCTAGTTAATTACTAAAGAGTAATCTCCATCTGGTAGATTCTGTCTTCCCTGGCTTATTCTCTGATAAGTCTCCAGATGATCTCTAAAACAGTCTTCTTAAGCACGCAAAGGTTTCAGAGGTTATTAGTAGTAATTGTGTTGCACAACTGAGGGAATTTTGTTTAGCATGATGGAAGCAGCAATGTCATTATTAGTTGATTAGTGTGAACAATCTTTGACAATATGTAGCACCAACTATGACTCCAACCGGTGGCAGATCATTATTCTGATTGCTATTTGATTTGCAGTATTATCAACCACAGAGTGAGTGACATGGACCAGGGAAGAAAAGTGATAATTGGAAGATGTTTTTATGACTGATGAGACATATAAAGATTTCATTGTTTAGGAAAATGAATCTGTATTAAGCAATTGAGATTTGGGGGTTAGATTTAAAGGTTACAATTCTAGGAAAATAATGCATAAAACTTACTAGCATTCATCCCACTTTTAGGTATGTATCACAAAACTAGATTTTTGTTGTTGTTGTTAAATATCAAGTGGGTAAGGCATTGTGGTTATAGCATTTGTCAAGGGACAATTTCAATTGCACAACAAAACAAAAACACAAAAAGGGAATGCGGAAACGAGGAGTAACTGCTAGGAGGAATTTGTGGAGTAAATACTAGCAGAATCTATAAAAGAAAACATGTATTTTCTAGGTGCACAAATGCTACAGGAGTGGAAGAATCTAAACAGAAAAATCTTACGTTAAACTTAAAAGGCAAATAAATGTTTTCTGGTGAATTCCAACAGCAATATCACCAATAACAGGAGTTTTTTTGTTTTGTTTTTTCTGTTTTGAGGTTTTTCTTTGGTTGCTCCAAATGATACTTCATGATACTTTTAACATTTTTAAAATTACAGTTATAAAATATATATCTGAAGCCTGTCAAAGAAAAAAACCTGCATAGTACAGAATTAAATAAGGCAAGGAAGACTATTCAAGACTTGCAGTAGGGGTCAAGACTATTAAAATAACTGAGAGAATTTGTACTAACCTTTGTTGAAACAAGTATTTTTAAGCAGTGGAGTGAGCTGTGGGAAAGTACTGGATGTGTTAAGGGGAGGTTGGTCAATGTGATTAGGCCATCTGTGTTTGCTAGTTGGACACTATGCTCCTACCCTCCCACAGAGACTCAGAGATTACCACATTTCAAAGGGATGGTTCCCAGGTCCTTGAGAAAGATATTTCTAGGTCATAAAACTTGCAAGAAGCTAGGAGGGGATTTATATTCCTAAAGGGACAGAAAAAGGATTTATAATTGCAAATTTTCTAAAGTAAATGCTCTAAGAAAAGGGAGTTCTGGGGCCTACAGTCAGGAAGAAACCTGTCTAAAGTTTAGTCAAGCTGAAGGGAATGTTAAGGCCACCTTGGTCAAACCCCACTATGCAGACAGATCTACCAATAAACTTTTGGAGAATATTCTTCTAGACCTAGACCATTTTTTATAGCTAAATTCACACTGGATATGCAGTGTAGACAAATAGAAATACATGTATTTTTTTAAATAATTGAATTATAAATTCTTTTTTTTTTAAGATTTTATTTATCTATTTGTCAAAGAGAGAGAGAGAGAGCAAGCACAAGCAGTGGGAGTGGCAGGCTCCCCGCTAAGCAAGGAGTCTGATGCGGGACTTGATACCAAGACCCTGGGATCATGACCTGAGCCAAAGGGAGATGCTTAACCGACTGAGCCGCCCAGTCGTCCCAATAAATTTTTATTTTTGAAACGTTATTTGACAGTATATCATGGAAATACTTCTGCTGTAAACATACATTCATGGTACACAGTATTCTTTTTAGTGATTTCATTGTATTCAATCCTATGATGTAGCCTATAAATTCTTAATCCATTTGTCTTAATCACTGAACACTCAAGGCACATTTTGGGTACTCTTTTATGGCATTTTCTACTTATTATTATGGATGACGACGTATTTAGTTGTGCCTTTATTTCCCTATTCTGCTGTAAGTTCCTACAGGGTAAGAACTGTGTTTCACTAATGATGTACTATACGTTGGCTAATTGAATTTAAATTAAAAAAAAAAGAACTGTGTTTCTATTTCTCATTGGTCTCCATTATTGCTACCATATCCACAGGAGTGCTTTGGCAAAAAGAGGTATTATTTTTGCTAAGTGCATAACTACTTCAAGCCAGAACAAAGAACACCAACCAAACTAGTTTTAATATTGCTTCAAATTACTGAGTTTCTAAATGCAAAGTAAGTTCTGAAGAGATTCAAATCAAAAAGAAGTCCTCCCCTTTTTCTTCCTCTTTCCTCCCTCCTTTCCCCAAGCAGCTCAGCTGCTGAGTCCTTGAAAAGACAGAGACACCTTTTGAGTGGCTGGGATATAGAAGACCCCAAATAAGACAAGTCAGAAAAAATGGGGCCACAATTTTACCAACTCCTTCACAGTGGCTAAACCTTAGTCTCTTCCATCCTTCTTCCAGGTCTCCTATTAAAAGTAAACAACTTCATACGTCTTTGAAGCTACCCTTCTTGAAAGAAAAATTCTTGTATCCATTACCTTGTACCTCAAAATTTTGCAAAAAAAAGTACTAAATACGTTTCTAAAAAATGACCATACCACATGACAAATATATTGTTCTTAGTTAATTATTTTAATATTTTAAAAAAGTTTTTCTTAGTTTATTCTTGATTTTGATATTGACATTAAGGGATTCAAAGCTGAATCCTTAGGATGAGGTAATTACCTAACTCATGAGTTGTGTATCTATTTATATCTCTATTTTCAAAGCTAAATCTGAAAACCATATATGAAGTTCTACATTAATTTGCTATGGTTCTGTTGGAGCCTGACAGACTTGCTGAGCCTGCGCCCTGCTATGAGACACACTCTACAAAATTGTAGGTTTGTGAAATGCACACACATTAATTCTAATAATAGGTTTAAAGGAGAAGATTTTTCAAGTATTTTCAACAACAGATAGTTTAAATAAAAACTTCTGGAAAAAAGGATTTTTCAAAATAGTTCAATATTGGCTTCCTTTTATAACCCTATTTCCATCCTCTTGTTTCTTTCCAGACTGTAAACATCAAGCACTTGTTCTTAGGCACGTGTAAGATATCTTCATATACAACTGGAGATGATTTGAGAAGTAGAGCACAGATGAGTCTCCCTCTCTTCCATTCTGTTATTAGTGTTATGAAAACATTAGTGAATGTCAGAAATAAAACAAGCATCATTTTCAGTATTTGTAGAAAATTTATCATATAGAATAGTTTCATTAGTTTGAATTTTTGAAAGATTGTGACACATTCAATTGAGCGGTCAGGTTAAAAATAGATCTTTAGTTTGGTCCCACCAGGATATCAGGGTCATTTCAATGGAACCTAGCCAAGCCTCTTTTCTTACTGGCCACTTTGGTTTGTGTGAATTCTGTTCTATAATTATAATACAAAGCTCTGTATCCTGTATAGCAAAGTTATTGTTCTGCCCCTTGGGGAGTAAAGCTTCCCTGACTTCTTAATCCTTTTTTTTTTTTTTCCATAAATCTTTGTTTCCTGAGAGCCATGCTCACCACCACTTTGTCAAACTTTATTGCTTAAATAGAATTTGGAGATTGAAAAAGATTTGAAAAATCAACAGACAACTAAATCAACAAACTATGCATGGTTGAGGCATACCGTGCCATTTACCATTTGCAATCAATGCAGGATTCGCTATTAGAAGTGCTTGAGGAAAGGCAGAAAAACACACACAATGTTTTCATAGCTGGAAATTCAGACAAGTGGGATAGTTAAGGTGGTATATTTCTTCTCTCTCTCTTTTTAAGATTTTATTTATTTATTTGACAGAGAGAGAGACACAGTGAGAGAGGGAACACAAGCAGGGGAGTGGGAGAGGGAGAAGTAGGCTTCCCGCTGAGCAGGGAGCCCGATGCAGGGCTCGATCCCAGGAGCCTGGGATCATGACCTGAGCCGAAGGCAGATACTTAACGACTGAGCCACCCAGGCAGTTTGGACCAGAAGAGCAAAGATAGATATTACTGTAGTAGAACATCACTCAGGTTTGCTGGGAAACCAAGAAACTAAAACACAGAAGGTAGGAGGCCTCTCTATACTAGGGTCATTGACTTGACCAGTAAGAATGATTTCTTCCCTAAACATATTCCTACCTTTCAGAAATACAAAATTTTATTAGAATCCCCAAGATCTAATATTTTAAAAAACAGGGAGGTTTGCATAGGTATGTGAAAGATGTGATTTCTTGAGTGATTTTCTCCCAATACAAGATGTGTGGTAACACGTTTACCACTACTTATTTTTTTATGTCCTCCTCAGGATAGTTGGGGCACCAAGGTCAGGTGATGAGATTCAACATATTTGGATGTGATTTCTGGCTCTGCTTGTTATACAATGTTAAGCAATGTATTTAAGCTCTCTCTGAGCATCGGTTTTAGTGCTCAAATCGGACTAATAATTGTAAATACCTGATGGGGCCATGAGATGGGATGGGAAAATGCATGGTCTGGCATATAAAACATTCTCTATAAATATAAGTAATAATAACTATTATTATCACTATTACTAGTAGCAGTGATTTTTATCAGAGCACTATTGCATCAAACCATTTTTCATGGGATCGTTCAGTAAAGATTTGAAAGGATCTGGAGAAAAGCAAATATAAAACTGATTATTGTCAGAGGTGACTTATAATGGATTCTAGACCTTAATGTGGGCAGGGATTAAGTAAAATGGGCACACGGGGAAGTTTGAAAGTTGACCTTCTGGAAAACACTTATTAATCTGTATGTTTTGAGGGATGTTAGTAGCTACAGAAACTTTGTGAAGACAACTGGAAGATGACCCACAAAAAATGTAACTTCTAATAGGATGTTTAAAGTGAAAAAAGTTACAGAATGGTATAACAATAGGGTAAAATAGATTTTAAACAAACAAACAAAAAAAGTGGCAGGGATTAATATGGAATGTAGAAAATGTTTAAAAGCTGCAACATTCTAGCGTATGTCTAATAATTTGCCAAAGAGGTAGGAGAGAGCCACACTGGAATGGGGAACTGGGAGCGTTTTCTAGTCAGAACCTTCTTGCTCTTGTGTATTGTGAATAGTCAGAGTCTTCTCACTTTAAGCAAGTTTCACGGAGTAAAGGGTCAATGACTACTTTTCCCTGGCACCCCAATCTGAGTCAGCTGGTCTTTCCCTGTGTGTCCATGGTACCTCTGTACTCCTAGGAGTGTATTTAGAGCAGTGTAATATTGTTTTAGCTTGCTGGCATGCACTAAACTGTGCTTATCAAACATTTCTCTGAATTTGAATCACTCAGAACTTTCATTAAAATGCAGATTTGGATTCAGTGGGTCTTGACTGGGCCACAGATTTTGCATTTCAATAACTCATCCCAGGTATTGCAAATCTGTAAACCACACTTGGAGCAGCAAGACCCTAACAGAAGGCAAAATTCAAAAGGTAGAAACAGGCTATCTTTTTTTTTTTTTTTAAAGATTTTATTCATTTATTTAATAGAGAGAGAGAGTCAGTGAGAGAGGGAACACAAGCAGGGTGAGGGGCAGAGGGAGAAGCAGGCTTCCTGCAGAGCAGGGAGCCCGATGCAGGGCTCGATCCCAGGACCCTGAAATCATGACCTGAGCTGAAGGCAGATGCTTAACCGACTGAGCCACCCAGGCGCCCCGAAACTGAGGCTATCTTGATCACACTTGTAGCACCATCATCTAGCAGAGTGGCTGGCACAGAGCAGATACTTAAATAATATACTATATCCATGTAAGAATTAATAAAGACATGATTCATGCTCTTTAGAAGACTGGCTGCTAAAAAGAAATTGAGGATCGATATTTATTTATGAACTATTTGGGTTCCATGTCCTGATGGTGGCTATTTGAGTAAAATCTATTCTACTTTGTTCATATGAATCTAATTTTTGGTCCTGTTACTCAGATAATACCTACTGCCTATATATCTTCAACTGTCTTATACATCACAAACTGCTTTTCTGGGCCCAAGTCGCCATATTTTCTTCTTAACCACATGAGTGATTTGTGGGTAACCTAATGAAGGGAAAGAAGAAGGTGGACGCATGACATGTATGTTTCACTTAGATCCATGAATCATAAGTCTATTAATTCCAATTCCCCTGTGCTCGCTTCAGCAGCACATATACTAAAATTCCAATTCCCCTAAGAGAAACAGAACTCTGTATTTGTAGTAAATGATACTAAGGAACTCAGTTTTTATTATGATCAAATTTTATTGTAATTTATTACAAATTTTATTATGATCTGGAGATATTAAAATAGACTGTATCCAAGAAAAATAAGATGTTAAATAATACTCCAGAAAAAATAATATTTTCTGAATAATTATAAGCTTAAAATTTATACTATGAGAGTCTGCTATTCTGGTTATACATTCACTTGCCTTTTCACATTTAGAATCTTTTCATTTCTATTCTCAATAACATTTTAGAATAGCTTCTCTACTTATCTGCCCTTACCAAATTTTAATTCTCATCCTTGAGATCCCAGGCTGACAAATGCTGGAGAATCACATATTGTTTGGTGGAAAATCACATATCCTTTGAAGGACATTTTCTGTTTGTATTCATTCACATAGCCTTCTACAAATCCCTTCATTAACCTAATGCTGGTATCAAGCAGATGCCCTCAACATCAGGAGGAGAAAATTTTATTCTCTTGGCTCAACCCTAACTTGATCTCATCCTTGCTTTTCTTTCACCAGATAATCTTGTTTCCTAATTTACAGAAGTCGATTTGTTTTCCCTCCTCTCCTTTTAAAAGCTCTTATTTCCCCTTCTGTATTTTTCTCACTTTGGTTTTTGAGGTTAAACCTCCTTTTCCTATCTCATTGAGTCATTCCAGCAACTACCCCATTACCTAGCCAAAAAGTATAAGCACTAACATTTCTTTCTACCTCATCCTGTGTATTTCATAAGCCACCAAGTTTTATATGCATTTATATCCTTTATATCTTGATTCAACTATTCCATTAATGTCATTACCATAATTGTATTTCTACACTATTCCTTTGCCCAGATTTCTGTAATGGACTAACTGGTAACCCTGTTCCTTCTCACCCCATCATCAATCCCCCATACTGCATGCAAAGTGATTTCTCTAAAGTGTTAATCTGATTATGGTCCTCCTCTGCTTAAAACTTCTCAATGGTTTTCAAGGCCTTAAGATAAATCCTAATATGAAATACAGGACCCTCAAACCACTTGAGTTTCACCTTTTACCATGCCTATTCTTCATACTATTCATCTAACCATCCTGAATGTTACTACTTTTTGGACATGCCCTATCCTCTCTTGTCTCTTAATTACTGCATTCTCTGATTGCTTCCTTCCCTTGGGAAATGTTTTTATTTCCTTCCTGTGCTCTTTCTCTGGTTCTTCCAGAGTAAATTATAAATAACATGCCCCTCCTATATTCACCCAGATCTTCGTTCTTTGCCCTTACAGACTTTATTACACTTTGTTTTTGTGTACTTACTAGTAGCCTAGTATAAGATGTGAATCCATCATTGAATACACCACCTAGGTCCCTTATTACCTGGAACATTATAAGCAATCCATATTTGTGGAATGACTGAACACATGATGAATATTAAATAATTTCTAGTCCCACATTTGACTTTTATATCTTCTTCATTTGAACTCTAGCAACTTCTGTACCCATTTTGTTATTTATTTTACCTTGAATTTATTTGTAAAATGAACCTACTGTCACTAATATCACCTCTACAGAGTAAGTCACATCCCAGAAGAATGCAATTTCATTGAGTCTTGAAAATTTTTGCAAACATCTCTCTTCCCAATCTATATCAGAATTAATGAAATTCCACAGGGAAGGTGAAAGGTCCAGCACTGATCACACATTACTGATCACAGTATCTACTGATGTTTTTCTAGAATTTAAATCTATAGACAAATACTGCCTTCTTGCTATTAATATTCTTGAGAGGATGTGAAAAAAAACTTTGGCACAATCATGTCTGGGAAGTCAGCTAAAATAAAATCTAAATAAAATATTTTTAGATGGCCCCACATAGCAGAATAGATACAGGGAATTTCTGCAGTTGCTCTTTTGTTTCTATAATCCATATATTTAGGTACATAACAGCTGAATGAAATGTCAGTTTTTATTAATGAAAGAGAGTAGCAGACATGAGGAAGAGTGATCTGATATGTACTTCTAATGACTGGTTAGATACACAAAAAGGATGGGCGCCTGGGTGGCTCAGACGGTTAAGCGTTCGGCTCAGGTCATGATCCCAGGGTCCTGGGATCGAGTCCCGCATCGGGCTCCCTGCTCCTTGGGAGCCTGCTTCTCCCTCTGCCTCTCTCTCTCTGTCTCTCATGAATAAATAAATAAAAAATCTTTAGATACACAAAAAGGAATTTATCCCACCAATGCAATCTACTTTGAAGACAACTGTGGTTTCTCAAAGGTATTATAGAGGAATACTGAGGTTTGGTTTAAGGTAATGAGTCAGTTATTAAGCATCCAAATCTCTGAACTGAGCACTAGCAGACTATTAAGGTATATTTTAGAGAACCAGAAAGAAATTGGTCATAAAGAGGAAGCAACTGACCTTCTTTGGTATACTGCTCATTTCATTCCAAATATTTACTAAAGAGTACCTGAACTTAAGAATGCTTCCCTTAATACATACCTATGCTTCATTTTTTTAAAAAGTTTTTATTTATTTATTTGAGAGAGAGAGAGAGAGAGAAAGAGGAGAAGGGCAGAGGGAGAGGGAGAAAGAACCTGAAGCAGACTCTGCACTGAGCATGGATGCAGGGCTCGATCCCAAGACTGCGAGATCATGACCGAGCCAAACCAAGAGTGGGGCGCTTAACCGACTGAGCCACCCAGGCATCCCCATACCTATGCTTTAAATTCTACAAAACAATTACCCAAATGGGAACCCTTGAAAACATAATTTGAAGTGATATGCCTTTTGGTATAAAATAGTCTTTTGATTTTAGAGAAGCAATGATTCAGAAGTCATGATGAAAACAAAAGGAAAAATCATTACAGCATCATAGCACACTGGACAAACCATAAATAGTATTTATTATAATGATAGTGATATGCAGTATGTTTTATATATTTATTTTTATTAAATATATTATTTTAATTAATTTTAATATTTAATATATAAATTATCTTCTACTGGCCTGAGGGCTTTTTAAAAGCAAACATTGGACTCCTTTCTATTTAGCTCAGTTTCTGCTTGCTTAATAACCAAGTAAATCGATAAACATGTACTCTTAAACTACACAAAGAAATGGTAATATATTTATAATCAGATATGAAAAGTAATGGAGATATGTTTGGCCTATCTCTTATATCATTAATAGAAACTTACCCTTTAAAAAGAAACATTCCTAATGTCATTACATAGATGATGCAAGACTGGCTAGATATGACACTAAACAAGTATAGAAATTCTCAAGTTTTAAGTAATTGGATGAAAACTGGATTATACTTTTCAGTTAATATCAAGTTGATTTCTCGCACAATACTTAATTCAGTGCCCTATTTTATTTTATTTTTTTTAAAGATTTTATTTATTTATTTGACAGAGAGAGAGAGAGTGAGCACAAGCAGGGGGAGCAGCAGAGGGAGAGGGAGAAGCAGGCTTCCCACTGAGCAGGGAGCCCGATGCACCCTCAGTGCCCTATTTTAAAAAACAGTGATGCAGTGGAAGAGTGGTAACTGAATGTAAGGTGTAAGCCAGCAAAGTTCATTCCAGTTTTAGCATATGTTGCATGGTCCAACCTGTCTCTATGTTTAAGAGAGAAGTTAAATTGAAAATGTCATTTTCTCAAGGACGCCTGGGTGGCTCAGTCAGTTAAGCGTCTGCCTTTGGCTGAGGTCATGATCCTAAGGTCCTGGGATAGAGCCCCAAGTCCGGGCTCCTGGCTCAGCAGAGAGCCTGCTTCTCCCTCTCCCTCTGACTGCCCCCCTGCTCATGCTCTCTGCTCTCTCTCTATATATATCTCTGTGTCTCAAATGAATTAAAAAAAATCTTTTAAAAAAAAAAGAAAATATTGTTTTCTCAAACAATATCAACCAAAAAAAACTATTGTGCATCTCTTATCTCAATTTTTGTTTGTTGGCTATCCATGTCTTTCATTGACTAAATAATCCCATTGCTTTTAATTTTATTATTGTAAAATTCTGGCAAGTGGATATTACTACCCAAATTAAGACCTCAGACACATCATTAGATATTTAAAAAAAAAAAAAAAGCCTGCAATGTAAGATATTGATCAACTAAGAACAACATATTCCTGGCATAATGATCCCACTCTGAAAGCTGGTAATTCAAGTGACATTTCTGTCATTCTTTTAATTATAAATCTCCAGATTACCATATAGGATAACAAATCATATTCCCAATACCATGTCCTACGGAAATCATCAGATTGCCCTTTCCTCTTGAATCAGGGAGAACACTATTAGCACTTCGCTGTGAATGGAAACCACTTCTACTGACCTTATGACCTCTTACTCAATCCTCATTATCTTCCCTAGTAACAGCACCCAAGGAACTTTCTGAAAAATAAGCATTGTGGGATTTAGAGGACAGAAGAGTAGCTTATTGACTGAATGCCTACAACATGCTAAGTTAGGCATTATATAGTGTCTCTTATTAAGACAACAGCATTATACAATAGATACTGTTATTCTTATTTTATGCCTGTTGAAATGGGGCATGAGCAAGTTAGGTAATTTGCCCAATGTCATGCAATTTGTATATGATGAAGTCAAGACTTCAAATCCATATTTTCTTTACATTAAGGTATACACTCTTTACACTATGCAATACAGCCAAACCTGAAATTGGTTATGTCTACAGCAGGCTGATGAAGTCACTCAACACTTACATTTAGGCCATTCTCCATCTTGTTTCAGTAACTTCCTTTTTTAGGTCATTTATAACCAAAGGAAACAAACTGCTACCCATGTGTATCTGTTTAGTATGTTGAATAGCTTCTATGTTTTACTTCAAGTGGGATCACTTTTTAAGTTTGACTATTGATTTTCTTTAAAGGCAAACAATACCATTAGACTAGTTTTTCTTTTGCAGAAGCTGAGTCTTTGGAGGAATAAAGAGCTGGCACTATACATAGACCATATCAAAGGGGACACATAAAAGTTGTTATTTTCTTTTTATTACTTGAGAAAAGTGCATAGTGGCAATTAAAGTGCCTGAGTCTCTGAGCTCAAATCTATTTATTGTGGCCGATAATGTGCACAATGAGAAGATGTGCTCTATTCTAAGGGTAGAGAAGGCTTTAATAGCCTTTTAAGTGAAAACAAATAGTAAGAAAAGGCATGCAGGCCAGTTCCTCTTTAGAGGTGCAGAGGATGTACAAATTCCATTATTTGCTAATAAGATTTTGCTACTCCCCCTCATCACTTTGAAACTGCTTTCAGCTTCACACTTCTCTCTCAGAAGCTGGCCTCCTGTGTGGCTGTCAGCAGGACTTCCATCTGTTTCACAGCTTCTCTTTAAACAGAGTCGAAAAGATCACATAAAATGCTATTGGATATTTCCAGTCCATATTAACGGAATACTATGTAATTATGATTTATACTTCAACCTTATTTTATCTATTAGCTACCATCTTGAAAAGTTGTCTGTAAAGTATTTATTTGTACAGTTGGGTAAAAACACAGCTTTATTTAGACAATCCTCACGTTCCTGGAGTCCATGCTGTCTACCACTGCTGCATCCTCTTTATTTGTGTTCCTTAGCATGACCCTGATGGTGGGAAAGTGGGATTAGTGAGAGTGGACAGAAATGGCTCATAGATAAAGACAATCTGTAAGATGTGCTCTTTTAGCTCTTGCTTATAAAAATGTTTACAAAATGGCAGGTACTTCATTAAGAAGGGATCTGAGAACTGTTCCTAACTTGAACTAAAAACAACCAGTAATTTTGTAAGCAGAAACAGATTATCTATCACTGTTGGCTTTGCATCACTGGATGCAAACTCAGTGATTCTCAATCTTGGCTGCACATTAGAATTTTGGGGTTTTTTCTTGGGGGGGGTTATATTTTTAAAATACTGAATCCTAGGGCACCTTCAGAACAATTTAATCAGAATCTCTGAGGATGGAATCTGGAAATTAGTGTTTCTGGGCTCCTGAGATGATTCCAAGGAACAGCCAAGACAGAACCACTGAGACAAACCCCAACTGTTAGCAGCACCAATATGAACATATTTTCTTACGTAAACTTTAAGAAAGCTGAACTCAGGTAGTTAAGTCTCAGAATGATATTGTGTTCAAGAAAAACAATTCAATGGCCAGAAGTAATTAAAAAGAAATTTCATAACATGTTCATAAAAATGTTATAACATGTTTCCTATGTATTCCCTCACACTTTACAACTTTTTAAGCTGCCTTTTTTTTATTATGTTATGTTAATCACCAGACATTACATCATTAGTTTTTGATGTAGTGTTCCATGATTCATTGTTTGCATATAACACCCAATGCTCCATTCAGCACGAGCTCTCTTTAATACCCATCACCAGGCTAACCCATCTCCCCTTCCCCTCCCCTCTAGAACCCTCAGTTTGTTTCTTAGAGTCCATAGTCTTTCATGGTTCATCTCCCCCTCTGATTTCTTGCCCTTCATTTTTCCCTTCCTGCTATCTTCTTCTTTTTTTTTTTTTTTAACATATAATGTATTATTTGTTTCAGAGGTACAGGTCTGTGATTCAACAGTCTTACACAATTCACAGCGCTCACCATAGCACATACCCTCCCCAATGTCTATCACCCAGCCACCCCATCCCTCCCACCCCCCACCACTCCAGCAACCCTCAGTTTGTTTCCTGAGATTAAGAATTCCTCATATCAGTGAGGTCATATGATACATGTCTTTCTCTGATTGACTTATTTCGCTCAGCATAATATCTTCCAGTTCCTTTTTAAACACTTAACAAAATCATTCCTTCTACCATCAGCCCTTCTGGTTTTCTGTTGTTTTTTTTTTTCTGCCTCTTTCATTTCCATTCCTCAACACTTCCTTCTGTTCAGTATTTTATTATGTAGATTGGCAAAACCAACAAAAAGGAACCCGCCCTCTTTTGGGGGTGGGTTGCAAAATGGGAGAAACTGGGCTGGCAATTCTAGGGTTAGTTTGGTGGGTGGGAGTGGCAGATGATTTTAACAGCCCTTTATTGCTATTGTTTCCTCAAGCACTTTGTTAATCTTTAAACCTTTCTCCTCAAGAGTTATAATGTGTCAATTCTGTTCCCTAAGAGAGTACTTCCATTGAGAGTCAGTACTATTTGGCATTCCCCTCTCAGGGGCCTCTAGATGAAATATGATGATTCCATTCCATTCCAAACTAAGTCCCTCTACAAAAACTTGGGTCTGAGAAAATGATTTCCTGGGGAGCAAATGTAGCAGCATTAGCGTTCAAGCGCCTGACAATGTTGAACTATAAGTAAGCTCTGTGCTTCTGAAAAGCCTTCAGGGCTGAGAAATTCCCCCACCCTGTAGTGTTCTGAGAAACAGCTAAACCAAAGGACCACCTTGCCTTCACATATTCAGATATAAGCCTTGCCTCCAATCCTTCATCTAAGACTCAATATCCACTCTCCCTCATGACTCCCTTGTTTACCTGCCTCTACAAAATCCCACATTCCTTTTCTTTTTTTTAAGAGGATCCTTCACATTGATGAACATGCTCCTGATTGCAATAGCTGCAATAAACTCATCCTCTTAATTGTTGGGTGCCATTTGTCTTTGACACTCCTAACTCTTATAAATGTCTTTTATGACATAAGAAAAAGAGTACATGGGGGCAATGAGTAATTTAATGTATTTCTTTTGCTTCACTTGGCTGAAGCAAGAATAAGGACATTTTTAAAAATACACTTTATATTTTGTCATGATTATAGATTTACAGAAGATTTACAAAGATATATACAGTTCCTACATACCCCTCATCCACTTTCCTCTGTAGTTAACATATTAACATGGTACATTTGTCAAAACTAAGAAAGTGACATTGGTACATTACTACAATGAAATGCCAGACTTCAGATTTTGCCAGTGTTCTATTAAGAAACTGTCTGCCATGGCAGACATCCCCCCCCCCCCCCCAACAGGACCATAATGGCAGTCTGAGCACACACACACACACACACACACGCACACACACACACACACACAAAGTATCTCATCAACCCCCACTTGTTGCAGGACATTGCTAGCCACAGAAAAAACTCTACCCCTAATATTTAATACTCCTTCCTCTTTTGAAATGTTCCCAAACTGCTTGTCTGCCCTTTTGTAGCCATCAAGGATCAACAAATATACCTAAGACCAGCTAGAAAGTCTCCTTATTTCCAAAATCCCACCTTAATAGAATGCTTGTCAATTCAGTACTGTCTCATGATTTCTTTTTATTCTATAAAGCTTATTTTCCTTTCTGAAATTTCTGAATCTCTGCTGAAATGATGGCAGATATGTTCTCTTACCAAAAATTTATGAGTCAACAGTCTTCATTAATTTTGCCTCAGACTTAGTTTTGGCTTGGGCAGCATTAATGCCCTTTTCATATTTATGATGCTTGGAGTTTGCATCTGTGGCTTGATATATTTCATCAATTATGAAAAAGTTTTATATTATTTTTGCAAATTTTTTCTCCATTTTGTTGTCTCTTTGTTAGATAGATATTAATTAAAATCAATTAAACATGAATTATACTATTGTTTTTCCACAGGTCTTAGGTGATTTTCTGTCTTTATTTCTTTTTCTCATGTACTTCAGTTTGTATAATTTGAGTTCACTGATATGTTGATGTTTTCCACTGGGTCAGTCTGCATCTAAATGCTTTCAATAATTTTTTTTCAGATTTTGAGTGTTTTAGCTCTAGAATTTCAATTTGTTTCTTTTTAAAGCTCTTGTTTTTTTCCCTCAATTTATCTGTTTACATTCTGTACACTTTTTTCCTACATTTAATTTACATAGGAGTGATTTTAAGCCCTTTGAAGTCCTGCTAAGTCTAACATGAATCACCTTCAGTATTGTTTTTATTATCTTTCTTTTCTTCTTGCTAAGGCTCAATTTTTTTTCTTATTTGCATATCTTTTACATTTTAATTTTATCTTGGACAGTATGACAGACACATTGTAGAGTTTCTTCTTGATTATCTTATCTTGCTCTAAAACATGCTGACTTTTGTTCTGGTAGGCGGCTATATTACTTGTGGATCTTCTTCATCTTGCTAAGGCTGGGTTTTAGGAATATTTTGGTTCTGCCCTTTGTTCTTTATGATAGCCCTTACTCTACAGTATGGTCCTCACTCTAATGCACAGTCTTTCAGGAGCCTACACTGAATGTCAGTGTTTTTCAAAAAATTCTTCCCTCTCTCGCTGGATTTAAACTCTAATATCTCTCCAGCGGTGTGCATCCTCTCAAATTTCTTCCATTTTAAGCACTCCAGAAGTTGTCATTTCCTCAAAATCAGAGAGTCTTGCCTTACAACTATACAGTTCAAGATTTGGGCAGAGACCTGAGGGCAACCCCAATGCAGATTTTAGGAGCTCCTACCTTTCTGGGTAAGTTTGACCTGCAAATTCCAGTTGCATCTTCTGGCCCTAATTCCAACTTCTTCTGGTTAAGCTCTATTTGTTTTGCAAGCTGCAACCAATGGTCTTTCCTTGAACTCTACCTCTCTATTCCACAGTTTAGCAACCACTTCCAGGCAGAAAGCAAGGTCAAATGCAGACCACAACTTTAGGCTACCCCCCCTCCTATGAATATCAGTTCTGATCTTTTTGCTATGCAATACCTGTAAAAAGTAGCATCGCACACTTTAGTTTCATACCTATATATAGTACGAGGGTAAATTTAATACTGATGATGGCTGAATTAATAATATCCTTTCTTTTCATTTTAATGCAACATTATTTTGCATATTATTGTGTTATAATTGTTTTGTGATTTTTTAAACCTAATATCTCTATAAAAAATGTTTTTTTGTATTATTTAGTAGTGTTCTTCCTTCAAATTCTACTTTATCTGAAATCAATATTGAAAAATATGTGTTAATATTTCTCTAAATGCATTGATTTATTTCAATATTTATTCAAATCTGTAGTATTTTCTTTAAATATATCTGGTATTATTGATTCTGTTAAATTATTCCACCTTTTTTTCTTGTGAAGAACCATAATTTTTACATTTTCTCTCCTTTAGTATTTTCCCTGTTATCTTCTCTCATTACTTCTTGAAGCTTGGGGAATTTTTTAATGACCAAACATTTCATTGATCTCATTTTCAGCAGTATCAATTCCTTTTCTACTTCACTCTAAAATGAATTTTAATTTTGCTTTGAAATGTGGGTTTTCTTATAGCATTATATTCTTATCAACGTTCTTCTTTTGTGTCTTTTTCTTCATCTTAGATTTTCCTTTTGATAAATGTGTGCCCCATTTTTTAGAAGCCCCACATCTTCTTGAAATGAATTGAAGATATAAATGATAAAAGAAAAACAAGGCTATTCCAATGATTCCTAATTTAAATACTTCAAATGCAATTTAAAGTATACTTTCTCTGTGAGTTTTTAAAATGTTTCCTTTTACTAGTATTAAAGTAATTTTCACATGTTACATTGTATTTTGCATTATTGTTGCTCCACTTCTGTATTGCTTCCTAGGGCTGCTGTGACAAAGTACCACAAACTGAGCCACTTAAAACAATGGAAATTTTCCCCTCACAGTTACGGAAAATCCTTCCTTGCCTCTTTCTAGCTTCTAGTAGGTGGCAAACCCTGTGCTTAATTGCTGACACTTTGTCATCACATGAAGTTCTCTTCATGTGCCTTTGTGTATCTTCACATTGTCTTCTTATAAGGACACAGTCACATTGGATTAAGGGTCCACCATACTACAGTGTTTCCTCATCTTAACATCTGCAATGACAAAATTTACAAATACGCTTGTATTCTGCTAGAGTGAAGACTTCAACATATTTTTTGGGGGGAACACTAGTCAACCCATTACTGACTTTTAAATAAGGTAATTTTTATCCATATATAATTTTGCTAATAGATAGGCTAAGTTAATATGTCCTTGGAGTTAGTCACAGGTCACTTGAAATAGGTAGCAGGCAGTTTCAATAAAAACAGAATAATAAGCTCATGTTCTTTTATGTATGCAGCAAATTAGTGAGATTCCATATAGCATAAGCTAATAAGTGGAAAATGTATGTATATGTTATATTATAACATGTTTTATTGTCCAAACACCTTGTACAATGAACTTTTACATTTAAAATACTGACAATGAATAACTCCATTGTTTGATGTTACCAGAGTTTTCCAAACATTTGCCTGGAGGACAAGTTCATGAATATAGCTTATTCCTAGCTTGATTTTCAGCATAGGTGCATTCATCCAGTGCAGCAACTCTTGATTAAGGTGGAGTTTTTCCCAGCCTTTTAATCTCTGAATTGATGGAATGCAGATATGACTATTCACTCTAGAAAGTACTATTTGTGCAGCCCTTCCTGTACCTTTTCTTGAAACTCCTGATATGTTAGCAGTACCCCTTCTGGCAAGCAGTATGTGACCACAATTCCCTGTTCTTTAATGCCCTATTTTTTTTTCCCTGTGAGTTTCAGTCTTTTAATTCATGCAGGGATGATATTAGGAAGAGAAGGGTATCTCTAGATACAGGAAAAAGCCTTTCTCTAAGATACTTTCGTTAGAATTTTACTATTAAAGTCATTAATATGTTGGTTTATATTATAATTTGTATATAATCATGTAAATAATTTTTAAATTTAAAAATATGTAATTTTCATTTTCTCATATAAGGCAATTAAATATATTTTTAGACTTATTAAGAGCATATATTTACTTAAATGTGACAGAAAGCTTTTCTTTTTTATTATAGAGTGTTTCATTAACTCTAAGGAATTTGACAGGATAATTGCTTACACTGGTCATTTCCTTTACAAAATATTCAACAGAATTCAATATCTGAATAAGAAGTTTAGATAATTCATGTAGCTTCTTACTTATCATATTTGTAGTATTTCTACCTATCAGTCAAAAGCCTATATTAACTCTCCCAAAGAGTTTTGATGCATTTTTTATTGTCTAGCTCATAAAAAAGGCCTAAATTTTCAAAATACTGGATTAGAGGACTACGTGTAACATAAGTAACATAACTTGTAACATAACTTAATTAACATAAGACTTTGATCCACTATGGCTGATATGACCATGCCATCCATATTGCAGCTTTCTAGCTCCTTGACATTTCAGAAAATATTCATGTGTGTATACTAAAGGGAAAACATGAATCATCTGATCAGAAAAACCTGGTTTGAGACCTGGCTTTGACAGTTACTAGCTGGGTGAATTTTGAGAGGAAACAAATTCTCTAAAATAAATTTCCTTCCTTAATAATACTGTTGAGAGTTGTTGAAAAGAATCAAAATGATATGGTGTACATGCGAACTCTTTGTAAGCTAGTATATAAATGCCAAGAATTTTGATTATTATCCCAATGATAATGATGAGACTGCAATTTATTAAGCATGTAAAACAAAAAGTTTGTCACATAAACATGTTAAGTAAACTTGATTTTCATGAATTTCTCTAAAGTATATAATCAAAGCCTCCAGTTCCACTCAAGATGGAGTAAACGCACTCTGCTCTGTCTCTCCCATGAATGCCTCTCAAAACCTGGACATCACGCATGAAGTAGCTATCTTTGGATAATATTTGAAAAATATATGGTATACTGTGTATTGGGGAAGGAAACCAGAACTTGGAAGTTAAAATGAACTGGAAGTGATTCTCTTTTTTCCCTCTAATATCTTGCATCCTGTTATTCAAAGCCAACATGGCACGCAGAACTCTCATGGATGCAGATAGGAAGAGTTCAAAAAGAAGCCAATCTTTCTGTTTTCAGTAAGAGGAAAGGGGGTACCTTAAGGGCCAGAAAGAATGGGGGAAAACTGGATTTTGTTGTTGCTGTTGTTCTCTCTTATCCCTGCCATCAGGAAATTTCAAGGAAGCAGCACCAGCAGCAAAATGATTGCAGTGCAATTGGGCAACAATCTGCAAGTCTGAGAGAGGGTATTTGTTTTCTATGACCACAGAAACTGTCATCCTGCGAGTATGGAGAGAATCTACATTGCTTTTCCCCCCAACATACTATTGTTTCTGGGGCCCAGTGGCCGATGTAGTAGCAGGAACTGCATACAGGAGTGGGGAAACTAAAGGTCCAGTTTATGGCCAGAAGACCAAGAAGGGGAGGAGAAGAAGACCTAGGAGCTAGAAAGTTTCAGGGAAATCACAGAGAAAAAGGATCTCAGGAAAGAGATACCATAATGAGATACTATAATATATAAATGCCTGGGATCCCCCTTAATCTTTACATGCATGTTTCTGACTTTAACAGCATATCAAAGGCTTTGAGGAAGGTACTAACAGGCACAGGACCTCCCAGATCCCAGACTACCCACTGAATGATGCCCATGTGGTACAGTTATAGATAATATGGCAAACACTCAGAAATCTGAACCGCCAGAATGCGGGTGAGAACTTGTGGGTCAAACCTAACTGGATTAGCTTCCAGCTAAAATCATTCTCCTCGGCAATAAAGTGATATCAAGAATATTATAACATAATATTTAAATATCCAGGATGCATCCAAACTTATGTGACAAAGAAATGAGAAAATCTTACTAATTCTCAAGGGAAAAGACAAACAATAGAGGCACACCTTGACATAACCCAGCTATTAGAATTATCACAGACTTTAAAAGCAACTATTATATTCATGCACAAGAAGAAGGAATAATCTTGAAATGAATGGGAAGAGGGAAAGTCTCAGTAGGGAAATAAATGATATTACCAACTATAAATTTTAACTTAGAATAACTGAAATGGGTTCAATAGCAAAATGAAGATGACAGAATTGTCAGTGAACTTGAACTTAAATATAGATTAGTAGATATTAACCAATATGAACAACAGAGAGGAAAAGACTGTGGAAAAATGTAGAAAAAAATGAATAGAACATACATGTTATTGGAGTCCCAGAAGGCAAGGAGAAAGACTGCAGTACAAAATAAATATATGAAGAATAGCTAAAAATTTCTTAAAATTTGGTAAAAGAGATATAAATTATGGTACAGATTAAAGAAACTCAGTGAACTTCAAACCAGATAAACAAAGAAAACATGCCTGGATAGACTGGAATCTAAAGCTTAAAAACTAAAGATGAAAAATCTTGAGAACCTAGAGACAAATGCCGCATTATGTATAAGGAAATGATTCAGAGGACAGTATATTTCTTATCAGAAACAACGGAGGTCAGGTGACAGTGGAAACTGTTTTGTAAATAATGACAAAAATAAACTGTTATTAAACAATTCCATATCCTGTGAAATATTCTTCAGGAAAGAAAGTGAAATAAAGACATTCTCAGATGAAGGAAAATGAAGACTATTTGTTTCTAGGAGACCTGCCCTAAGGAATACTAAGGCAAAACGAATCCAGAAGGAAATGTGGAACTTTAGGGATGTAGAAAATACAACAAAAAATGTAACTATCTAGAGAAGTAAAATAAACTATTTTCTCTTCTTAATTTTGTTAAAATATATGTCATGGTTGGAAGCAAAAAAATATAACATTGTCTTGTGAGGTTCGAAATTTGTTATATATGTTACATATGCTATGTGTGTATAAATATTACATATTTATTATATATATAATATATATGTTTTTATGTATACAGAGAGACAGACAGACAGCTAGAAATAAAGGAGATAGGGCAAAGATTATTACCACTATTACTACTTATATGGTGGTAAGACTTCTACATTGCATTTGAAGTGGTAAAATACTAATTCTAAGTAGACTGGGAAAATTTAGGTATGTTTAATTTCTAGAGCAACCAATAAAAAGATAAAAAAGATACAGTCAAAAATCACAATAAGCAAAATAAAATACTAAAATGGGATAATAAAACATATTCACTTAATCTAAAAGAAGATAGGAAAGGGGCACAATGGAACAAACATGAAAGAAAACAGAAAGCAAATAATGTGGTATCCCTAAATAAAAACATATCAATAATTACATTATATATAAATGATTTCATAACACCAAAATACAGAGATTATCTGAATGGGGTTAAAAAACAAACAAAAAAACAAAAACAAAACTGGACCCAACAAACTATATGCTGTCTACAAGAAATTACTTTAATCGCAACAATGTATGTAGGTTAAAAGTAAAAGAATGGTAAAAGATATACCATACAAACATTGACCCATTTATCCTTATGTAATATATTTCTTTATCCCTAGTAATTTCTCTTGTTCTGAATATATTCATTCTGTCTGAAAAACTCCATTTAACACTTTTTTTTTGGTATGCTAGCTGTAAAAAATCCTTTAAATAATTGTTTATAAAAGTAAATATTTTCTTCTCAGTTTTGAAAGATCTTTTTTGTTCAGTATAGAATGCTCAGTTGATAGTTTTTCTTTGCCCTTCAGCATTTTGAATAAGTTCCTCTAATATCATCTGGCTTGTGTAGTTTCTGATGAGAAGTTAGCTATAACCTTATTTTTTTTTTCTTTTCTTTCTTTTCATTTAAAGATTTTCTCTCCACCTCTGATTTGCAGCAGTTTCATTATGATATGCCTAGGTGTTTTGTTTTGTGTTCTATTTATCCTGCTTGGTGTAGTCTGAGCTTTTACATCTATAGAATATTTCCATAGTAACATCAAGATTATTGGCTAATTGAATGACCACACACGATAACCTAGCCAACTTGACACATGTAACTATCACAGTACCATCTGATATTTCACTTTATCCATCTTTTTTACTGGAATATTTAACATTAATTTTAGTTATTTTAAATTCACTATCTCATTGTTCCAAAATCTGTGCCTTATCTTGAGTTTAATTCTATTGATTTTATTTGACAGCACGTTCCTTTCAACTTTTTTTGTATGCCTTGGAATTTTTCTGGTAGTTGGATGTCTTATGTAGAGCCCTAGAGACTAAAATAGACTGAGACAAATAGTTTTGTTTTTCTTTATTGGATTGGAAATGGGCTTACTTTCCTATTGCTAAGCTACTAGTGTGGGAATTGAGTCAATCTAGCCAGGAGTTGATATGTGTTTGGGATTTGTTGTTACTATGGTTTACTTCAGTTTAGCACAAGGTTCAAATTCCACTGGTATTTCCTCACTTTTAGTGTAGGAGTTGGTTTGCCAATGGTTTTATCTCAGTATCTGCTCATTTTCATCCTTAGGTCTTCCTTTTGTATAGTAGTGCCTCATCCAGAAAGAGTCTTCCTATATGCTCTCGGCTTTTTCTCAGCAGAAAATTGCTATTTCTTATTACTCACTGTTTCTTTGCCTGGTAATGGGGTACAGAAAAGGGATATTCACTTTTATTCTGATTTAGCCTAACTTTCAGGAGGGCACTAACTAGGCCCCTGGTTCCTAGGGGTAGGTCATTCTCATGGGTACTGTCCTTCTAACAGAACTATTGGTTTGGGACCAACAAGCATTCCTACCCTTCTCATAGGATAGAAAGTCTTATTTTGTCCCCTTTTATCAAAAGCTATCTGTTTTCATTAGTTCCCTAAGTGTGACAGATTTTTTGTTGTTGTTGTTTTTTATATGTTTGTTTTAGCATTTCCTTGAACAGTTAAAGCTCTTATTCTGTAGGAGAGGTAGGGGAGAAGAGGTAAAGGATGGAGTTTTGTGACTTTCCTATAATGGTTGCTCTTTCTCTCCCAGGCCTGTACCATGAAAAAGGCTATCTCAGAACTTCTGACAAACTTTTATATGAGTATTCAAAGAATGGCTTGTAAGTAGGTCTAAGGATACTGAATTTCCTTCAAGTCTGTGTACCCTAGATATTCTCTGTTATCTAACTAGCCCATAGTTACCCTCTACCAGTTTGTTAAAAAATTCTACCTGGATTCTACTGATGGGCCAGAAGCATTTATCCAGAGAAATAAGTGCTCCTGTTCTGTTTCTCCTTAAAAGTGCCTATATTTCCTTCGATTTCAGGTTAGTTTATGGCCATGTTACCTCAGTTCTCTGACAGGATCAAGAAAATGGTAAATTTGCAGGTTGCCTAGAATTTTTTTTTTCTTGTTGTTCTTGCGTTAGTGTGGGAGTGATGTTCTTGCTAATTTTCTACATTCCAAATGAAAGTTCTATTTTTTGAATGAAATATTGGACAAAGGAAGCATTGGCCCTTGCTTCCCTGATTTTATAAGGATGATGGTTACTAAAATATAACTATTAACTTTGAAATAATTAATGCATGTTTAAAAACTGAGGCATTCCCTGAAAGAAAAGAAATCTTTTAACAAAGGATCTTAATTTATAGGTTTGGTATTGTGAGGTGGGCTGAGGAAATGATGCTGTAGCAAAATATATTTGTATTAAAATTAGTTACCAGTTAATGTACTACTGAATCTGACTCCATTTTTAAGGTCTAACTGCTAACAGCTTTTAAACTTTTCCCCTCCTTCTTGCCCTTTGCCCTACAGTTGGGAAAACTGATAGATCCTTTTGCACTAGAGGAAGATTGAACCATGAAAGCCTCTTGGCAAACTGCCTGGGGGCCCTCACCCTGGCCTCACCCCATAACCATAATAAAAACCTCTAGCCAGTCTCCTTCCGTTGCCTTCTAGAGCCATTTTTGGGCCTTCTTGGGAGGCCTACCCTGTTCTCCAAGAAAAGTTTCAATTATGTAAGAAATAAACCTTTTACCTTGGTAGTAAAACCTTGGTAGTAAATCCAAAATTTGGGGAGGGTTCATCCTGATACTTCAAATTGGCCACAACAGCTAATTTTCACATCTATGTAAGCCTGCATCATTCACAGGGGTTTTGGAATATTTGCAAGTAGGTCATACTATATATATACAAATATTCTTATTTAGACTATAAACATGTAGAAATATTTACATAATGAAAATTGGAGTAACTTCTTATCAGTTCAATTCTTGTCTTGGAAATTTCTGATCTGGTGATTCAGACAATTAAAGAGAGCCATATCACCCTTATTTTTAACTGTCTGGGAGAATCTAAGGCCATATAATCATGTACTTGAATTTTCAGACTGAGTTTTAGGAGGAAATATATAGAACACTCAAGATAATATGAAGGCAGTTTAATAGAAGGTATATTTACAGTCATAGCCAACAGATAAAGAAAAAAGAATCTCATACTTGGGCAAGTAGGCTTGCAACAGTAAAGACCAGTATCACCCTTAGACCTGAAGAGTAAAGGTAAGGAAGGTAACTATAATAGGAATGGAGAGAGGGCTGTGTGGAGAGGGTATGAAGCTGAGATATTTTGGTGGGGACATGTGACTAGCATAAGGAGACTGAAGAGCCAAGAGAACAAATGTGCTGATATCACTCCTCCCCTCTTATCTCCTGCATGTGACCCTCCCCTTATTCTCCTTGACAAAACCTATCTGGAAGCAAGAGGGAACAAACAATACAAAACAACTATTAATGTCATCCCTATAGGTCAGCACTGGGCTGGATGAAAATGAATAGAAACAAGATCTGAAGATGCAAGGGAATGATGTTAAAACACCAGAACTTCTTTATGCTTAAAGTAATATTATAAATCTACTCCCAAAATTATTGTTATTTTTCCTTTAAGTAGAAAGATATATCCTGTGGTTTTACCATACAGAGAACTAATATCTTTCATGTCCCTAACAAAATTTGTGAAGTTTCATTTACTAATTAATTCTTAACTTATTCTTAATTCATGTGTACCAAATATCTAGTCTCTTCACATGAATAGACACTTTTCCAAAGAAGACATCCAGATGACTAACAGACACATGAAAGGATGCTCAATATCATGGATAATTAGGGAAATACGAATCAAAACCACAATGAGATACCACCTCACACCTGTCAGAATAGCTAAAATTAACAAAAACAACAGGTGTTGGCAAGGATGTGGAGAAAGGGAACCCTCTTGCACTGTTGGTGAGAATGCAAAGGGGTACAGCCACTCTGGAGAACAGTTTGGAGGTTCCTCAAAAAGTTAAAAAGAGAACTACCCTACAATCCAGCAATTGCACTGCTAGGTATTTACCCAAAGGATACAAAAATACAGATTTGAAGGGATACATGCACCCTGATGTTTATAGCAGCATTATCTATAATAGCCAAACTATGGAAGGAGCCCACATGTCCAACGGCTGATGAATATATATATATATATGTAATATGACTGATGAATGGATAAAGAAGATGTGATATATATATATGTGATATATATAATGTAATGTGTATATAATATATATGTATATATAATATATATAATATACATATAATGTAATATATATATTATATATTATAATGGAATATTACTCAGCCATCAAAAAGAATGAAACCTTGGCATTTGCAATGACATGGGTGGAGCTAGAGAGCATTATTCAATGTGAAATAACTCAGTCAGAGAAAGACAAATACCATTTGATCTCACTCATATGTGGAATTTAAGAAACAAAACAGATGAACATAGGGGAAGGGGAGAAAAGGAGAAAGACTCTTAACGATAGAGAAAAACTGAGGGTTGATGGAGGGAGGTAGATGGGTGATGGGCATTAAGGAGGGCACTTGTGATGAGCCTTGGGTGTTGTATGTAATCACTGAATTCTGCTCCAGAAACCAATATTGCACTGTATGTTCACTAACTAAAATTTAAATAAAAAACAATCTAGTCTTTTCAGCTCATGCTGTTATTGTTCTATGTGTGTCCTTAAGGTTAATCATCCCCTCAATATATGGAACAAATGACAGTAATTCTGGAAATTATACCATACTGTCTTAAGATACGGTTTTATTTTTCATTCAGTTTTAGACTTTGGGTAGTTGTGTCCATTCTACACCACAGAAGATACATTACTTTTTGTTTCATCCCATGCCTAGACCAAGAACAATTTTATTGTTTCTGTAATTTTATAATATTATAATATTAGTAAGGACACACACTTGAAATAATCCTGAACAGGTTTTTACTTTTTCCCTTTGCTAGTTAACATTTAGTAGATACTTTTATATTAAAAACTTTAAAACAGTTTTAAATGAACAAAGTCTAGACTAGAAAACTCTATCTGTAGGCTATAAGAAGAACATGATTGATTGTGTTAATTATTTTCCCTTAGAAGAAAGGATACATTTTTTTCTAAGTACCTTCATAAATATTTTCAGGGGTAAGGTAAAGCAACCTTAGCTTTACTTATCTTTCTCATCTTCAGACTCTCATCCAAATTCTTCTCTTCAGTAGTAAAATCAGTCTCTTATATTCTGATATTCTCTGATGTATAATAGTATGTCATAGCAAATGAAGGTTCTGCTCGACTGCTGGCAGAAAAAATTACTTTTTCCTATCTCCTCCATCTTAATGAGCTGATGTTACAGTGCACGATATGTATTAAACAATAGAAAATGGAAAGGTTCCTGATGTTCACATTTTCTAAGTAGTTATAATAATTAAAACAATTTTACAATCAGTGTAAAATGCGGTAAGAAAAAAAACTCAGATTTTTGGAAAGAAAAGTATATATTTATATAAAGTTACATTTCCTTTCTAAAAACCTGTTTTTTAATCTGGTTTTTATCATAGTTTTTAGCCATTCAGGTGATCAATAAAAAGACCTGCATTAGGAAGAACTAAGATTGGAAATTCAGATTCTAGAAGATTAAGTACCTAATTTCACGGGCTTTACAATATCTAAAAGTAAATAAAGGCATCAATGAGGACTTGGGAGATAAACACCTGGGAAGTAACAATAATTACAAAATACAATAGCACTGAAAAAAAATGACAATGTGTTTTTCAGTAATGCTGCTGTTTTCCTATTTTATACTCTATCCACTAAAAGCTAAATTTAAGCAATTACTTATTAATGTGGTCTTCAGCCATTAAATATAAAACTTCTGATAGTGACAAAGAAATCTATACTTCATTAGCCTTTCATTAGGATGACTGAAAAAATTAATGATTCTGAAAACTTGTATACAATTTAAAAATTCCTAGAAACTATAGTTGGTCTGATTTGTATAAAGGTGGCACTGGGTCTTGGTTCTCTCAGCTATGGGTTAGTATAAATGGTTTTGAAGAAGATTTCTTCAATCATATTACCTTAATTGCATGTTCCTTGAGGTTAGGTCAAGACAAGAGTGAGGTTGAGAGAGAATGGCTCATGGAATGGAATTCTTAGATTCAGAAAGATAATGATCACCCCAAGTCAATGAGACACAGGCAAAACCTTTTGAGAGAGGTTTTAGCAAGTGTAACATGAATGCATTCTCACACCTTCCAATACATGCTTCCTGCAATATATTTTACCCTTAATGGTGTCAGTGATCTATTTGTCAATATGACATATTATAAGAAAGTACTTTCATTAATGGAGCTGTGTATCAGTTTTATTTTTACAGATGGGTTTTAGAGCTGAGTTATATTTCCCTCTCTAGATGAGAGGATCTCCACCTAAGAATTCCTTTCATAGAACATGATTAAAAAACAAACAAACAAACAAACAAACAAACAAAAACAGGCAAGTTATAATGCTGCCTCTCCTTTCTCAGTAGAAGATTTCTAGCAATAAAGTTAAAGGCGAAGATTTCTAACAATTTCAGGAAGATACTATGCATTATGATGGAGGCAAACAAGGGATACACAAAGAACCAAACCCTAAATTACTGGGCCACTGAAGGAAGAGACTTTCCAAAAATGAATCCCAGGCTGCATGACCAAGACTGTTTGAGGCACAGTCCACCAGACCTCACCTTCTTGAAGGGCCATATAATATGACTCTTACCATGAATGGTCAGGCACTAAGGGTTGAATCACTTTAAAAAAGTGTAGTAGGCAGAATAATAACCCTTAAGGAGGTACACACATGAATCCCCAGAACCTGTGAATATGTTATTTTACATAGCAAAAGGGATGTGACTGTACTAAGGGTTTTGAGATGGGGAGATTATTCTGGATCCTTAGAAGAGGGATGCAGAAGGATATGAGTCTGAGAGGATATGATAAAGGAAACAGAGGTTGAAGTCATTTGATTACTGGAAGGTGGCAATGACCCAAAGAATGAGAGAAAATTGTAGAAGCAGGAAAATGAAAGGAAATGGATTTTACTCTAGAGCGCCCAGAAGGAATGCAATTCAGTTGACAACATGATTTTAGCTCAGTGAAATGTATTTCAGATTTCTGATGTCTAGAATTGAAAGATAATAAATCTGTGTTGTTTCAAGCCACTAAAATTGTGATAATTTGTTATGGCAGCAACAGAAAAATAATGCAGATTTTGGTACCTGGAAGTAGAATGCTACCATAACAAATACCTAACAATGTGAACGTGGCTTTGGTATTGGACAGTGGGAAGAGACTGAAAGCATATTAAAGGGCATGACAGAAAAAGCGTAGATTGCATTAAGCAGACTCTTAGTAGGCATATGAATGTTAATAATTCTGCTAGTGTGGATTCAGAGGGAAGAATTAATTACCTAGGAAGTAACTGAATGAACATACTTGAACACAGGGAAATAGGCAGAAGTGGGAACACAGAGAAATGGAGAACATATGTCCCAAACCATTGGGGAAGCTACTTAGGAATTCTGGCTGATTTTTGCCCAAAAGAGATATAGTACCAATATTACAAATTTTTCAGATGTTTTAAGATAAATCAGGAATATCTTGATTTTTAAATGTTGATCACCGGTTAAAAAATTTTAAAACACTGTCAAGCCCAACAAAATATGCATGCTGTTCTGATTTGACCAGAAGGCTGACATTGCTTTACATGGAATTTTAAAAGGAAGACATTATTGTAAAACACACATGTAAATTTTCTTTTCATCTGAAATGTCCTCTAGTGGTGTTGCTGTATCATTTGGTGAACATCAATTGTTAAAGTGCTAGATTAAGACAGCAGGTGATCTGAATGTATTGATTGTATTGATTATAGATGGTAAGACTTCATGGATGTACAACATCAAAAAAATATTAAAAGGAAAATAATGTTTCTAATGACTTTCCATGCGCCAATTACTGTTTAATATTTAGATATGATTTTTTACTTAATCTTCACAAAATTATGTGGTAGCTATTACCGCTCATTAATGGTCTATGGATACTATATATACTTAAGAAAGCTGAAATATAGTATCTCTTTAAAATATCATACCACTTGTAAGTCATAAACCCAGGTTTCCCTGCCTCTAAAATTATTTCCTTTCCAATACAACTGACTGCCACCTCAGCACATAATACAAATCATGTTCTTATGTTTAACAGAACTCCATGCAGTTTAGATTTAGAGAATAATTCTAGAATTAAACTTGACTTGGGTTTTGAATGTAGTAAGAATAGTTAATGGGCATAAATAAATAGCAAGACTATTAGATTGAAGATAACTAATGTGAACTACCAATTCCTCTTTGGGCAGAAATGTGAAAATGAGGAGCTGTGATGGAACTAGTGAAATAGATGGAGATATTGGGGACTGAAATAATGGAGAAGGAAAAAATATAGTGAAGAGGAAGCATTATATATGTCTATGCTGAACTTGTATGGCATGTGGGGCATAACCCTGGGATTTGGAGGCTGAAGAATAAGGTTCAAGGAAAGTAATCTTGCTTTACCTAAGGTCCTGTTGTCCTCCCTGAGCCTGCTTCCTCTTCAGTGTAATGGGAATGATACTAATTTCATAAAACGACTGTAAGGATGTTTTAATGCTATTTGAATTTACTAACAAACGTTAGTTCTTCCTATGTAGATGCAACTGCGTGCTTGTAGAATTAAATTTTACAAATTATTTTTGCTCAATATATGTCTTCATTTTTCATATTACTACATTCAATGGAAAACAAAAACAGAAAGAATAACAAACCCACAAAAGAAATCCTTAAGAGAGATCCAGCATGGGCTATCATACACTGCCCCATGACCACAGAGACTTCACTAACAGTGAGAATTTATAGATGTGACTTAAGACAATGTAAATTATTCCATTGTACATTTCCATTAGATGAGACTCTTCTTGAATATTCACAGAAAAAATAATGTCCGTTACAGTTAAAAACCAGACTATGCTAGTCTCACACTGAATGTGCATGGGAGCAGGGGTGGGAGGGTGTGTGGGTGTGGGGTGTGAGAAAGTACATTTTTTTGTGAACCAAGTCCTCATTATCTAATTTTCTGAAGACAGAATATTCAGAAGAACTACAAAAAGACCTAACTCACACATTTAAAAAACCCTTTCCCCTATTACTCAAAAGATACCAGGATTTACTACTAGTGGTAAAGGAGTTCAAATGAGAAAGCTTCACTAATGACATTTCAGTGAACAAGAAAGAATTTCCCTCCACTGGAAGGAATCCTATAGTGAAAGGAACTTGAGAGAGTTTAAATTGTTCTAAGGCTCAAGCCTTTTAACCTCTTAGGATGAATATTCTTGAGAGATAAAAACAATCTTTGTTTCCTAGAATAATTGAAGTTTTTTTTTTTAAAGTAATAGCAACTGGCTAAAATCGCTTTTATCTTTCCAAACATTCTAAAATATACATTTATCATTACCCTCATGTACATTTGTTTATTATTTACAGATTTTACTATATAGACACATTATATATTTTTAAAAGATTATTTAGAGAAGCAAGGACATTTCCATGGGATCAATTTAAATCACTATGCAAGAAATGTTTTACATTTGAAAAAGAAATACAGTAATTTAGGTCACCTGAGGGAAGAATGTTTGAAAAATGAGTATCTGTTATAAAGACTTACCATTTGCAATCTTGTTCAGAACTCTATGCATAATGGTTTCAAAAAAATTATAGTAAGCTGTGACTACAAAAGCTGAAAACCATAATTATTTTTTTAAAATTGTAACTTACTCTTAGAATATTAAGTGCAGAGCCAGCTTTACGAGTGTGCAACCTGGAGAGTCACAAAGGAACCTATGCTCGGGTGTGCCCTGTACTTGGTTTAAAGGTGTGTTTTTGCTATCTTAAAATTCTTCATGATTTTTCTACAAAAGGAGTCACATTCTCATTTTCCGCTGGGCCTCCCGAATTTTTAGATAATCCTGATTTTTTTCAAGTGAGTCATAAATCCCCCTACACGAATAATACAGTCCCACTTCCACAGGGTCTGTGTCTTTCTCACATTAACAAAACCACAATCATTTAAAAAATATTACAAAACACCACAACCCTATTTGGCTTCTTAAAATAAACATTTAAAAGACCCTTTAATTTCGCACTAAAAATGAAGTAGAAGTAATTTATTTGATGAACTCCTTACACCATGATGGGATCCTGTCAAATTTTATTTTAAATTGAGAGATAGTATGATGATAAGAGACTAAAAGAGTTTGTAGAAAATCATTATTGAATTCTCTACCATACAGATTTTCTTATATATATATATGTCTTATTATATAATCAGATTTTATTGTGAATTATCTATGCATATCAGAATAACCAGGAGTATTTATTAATAATGCAGAATTCTGGGTCTTGTTCCCTGAATTTTTTATTCAGTAGTTTTGGGATGGTGAGGACAGCAGTCTACATTGTTAGTAAGCATCCCAAGTAAATTTAACCCTAGTTGAAATCTATCATTTTCTGTTTTGCTTTGTTTAATGATATAACAGTTTTTATGTGTATTAAAATAGTATTTAAAATTGTTTTTAAAGACATACAGTATTTCATCATGTGGCAATGCTATAACCTATTAATTTTTATTGTATGTAGCATATTTTAATATTCAATTAAAAACCACCATAAACTATAAGATAGTCCAGTAGCTGAATAAAGAATAAATATGCAAAAATTTGTGTTTTTCCTTTAGACATATAATAATCTGTTAACAGATAAAATGAAATAAAAAAGCACTAAGAATATAAATTACACAGAAATAACCTTATTAAAACATTTGTTATATAAGGAAATACTCAAAATCAAAAATTTTCCAAATGTTACTGAGAGATATAAAATAATACTAGCATAATTAAAGAGATTTAACACATTCTTTGATAGCGAGAGTGAAGAAAACATATGGTCATGTCATTATGATATACACACTGATATCCTGCAATGAGAAGGTACTTACTTACCTTTGTGGTAATTCCCCAAAACCCATAACTACAGTCTAACCATGAAGAAATATCAACTAAAAGACATTCTCAAAATACCTCAGGAATTGCACGGGTCCTGTGTGACTCCAGTGGGCGAGGATTCATGGAAGCTCGTGCGTGGATTCCTCTGGATTTTACCCCATGCACCTCTTCCCTTCAATGACTTTGCTTTATATCCTTTCAAATAAATCTTAGCTGTGAATATAAAAACAAGGAAAAATGTCAAGTTTAAGAAGAAGAAGGAAAGACTGGAAATTCTGGGTTATCTCTTTTGTTTCATTGATTAATTTGTCTTTACACCAATGTTATACTTGATTATTTTAGGTCTATAAAAAGACTTGCATTGAAATAATGGAAGTCCATGAACTCTACTGTTCTATTTCAAACTTGTTTTGACTATTATACGTCTTCTTCATTTCCACAAAAAATTATGAGTCAGCTTGCCAATCTTTAAAACAACCTGCTGATATTTTAGAATTGCACTACATCTATGTATCAATTTAGAGATTTGACATCTTAATATATTGAAACTTTTGATTGATTGGCATGGCACAACACTTCACTTATTTAGATCTTCTTTAACTTTAATCAGCATTTGTCTTCTATATCCTTTCCTCAAATGTATCCCATAGTACTTCATAGATTTTTAAAAATATTTTATTTATTTGAGAAAGAGAGCACACCTGCACCCACAGGTGCGGGGCGGGGGAAGGTACAGAGGGGAAGGAAGGGGGAGATAATCTCCAGCAGACTCCGCACTGAGTGCAGAGTCTGACTCGGGGCTGGATCGCAGGACACCGAAATCATGACCTGAGCCAAAACCAAGAGTCTGACATTGAACCGCCTGAGCCACCAGGTACCCCAGTACTTCATATTTTTGATGCTATTCTAAGTGGTATTGTTTTCATATCTTCATTTTCCAATTATTTATTACTAGTATATAATATAATTGATTTTTTTGTGTATTGGTCTTAGATCTTTCAACTTTTCCAAATGTATTTATTAATTCTAGTAGCTTCTCACCCTCCACCAACCCCTGCCTTAAATCTGTAGGACATTCTGGGGCGCCTGGGTGGCTCAGTCGTTAAGTGTCTGCCTTCGGCTCAGGTCACGATCCCAGAGTCCTGGGATCAAGCCCCGCATCGGGCTCCCTGCTCTGCAGGAAGCCTGCTTCTCCCTCTCCCATTCCCCCTGCTTGTATTCCCTCTCTCACTGTGTCTCTCTCTGTCAAATAAATAAATAAAATCTTTAAAAAAAAAAAAAAATCTGTAGGACATTCTACCTAGAAACCAAGTTATCTCAAAATAAGGAAAGTTTTGCTTCTTCCTTTCTAATCTTTATGCCTCTTTTATTCCTCTTTCTTACTGTACTGACTACAGTCTCAGGCACAATATTAAGTAGAAGTGGTAATAATAGGTACTTTTGGCTTGTTCATGATCTTAGAGGAAAAGAATTAAGTCTTTCAACATTAAGCATAATTGTAGATGTAGGTTATTGTTAGGTATACTTTATCAGATTGAGGAAATATCTTTAAAGAATTGAAAAGAGTCTAAGATTTTAGCAAATTTTCAAGCTAATAAGTTAGCCTGCCACAGGTTAATGAATACTGGCAGAAAGCATAAGACTTTTGAATCAAAGACAAAATATTTTAACTCACATCGATAGCTGCTACTAAAGCATTGGCATTTTGTTGCACTATTTCCTTGAGCCCTAATTTCCACAATGTCATATAAACAGGGCCAAGTTATACATGCACATTCAATGGGTTGTGTTACTAAAGAGAAAATTTATCTTAGGAGACTCTAATATTCTATAAAAGGCAGTAAGTATGCCTGCTCTTGTGCTCCAGAGGTAGACATTATCTTTATTAAACATTTAAGGATGTCCATTAGTTCTTCTGGAAAGAGACACTTTGTTTTCCAAACATGTGCTACAAGCATCCTTAGAAAGATAGTCCCAAACAAAAGGACTATCAATACATTGCTTGTAAGGCATGAAAATGCACAAGAGACCTATGGACAATTTTCTCTCAACTATTTCCTTCTATTCATATTTTGTTGAGTTTTCACCATGAATCAATGTAGGATTTTGTCAAACACTTTCTCAATATCTATTTTATGGCTTTTAATTTTCATTTCACTAATATGGTATATCTTGTTAATTTATTTTAAGATGTTTAAAAAAACTTGTATTCCTGAGATAAATCATATTTGGTCACAATGAATAGTTCTTTTTCTATATTGTTGATTTAGTTTTGCTAATAGTTTTTGAAAATTTTTGCATCAATGTTGATGCCATATATATGATGTCACTTTCTTGTGATCTATTGCTAATTTTATTTGATTAATACTGGTCTCATGAATGAGTTAGGAAATTGTCCCTTGTCTAAATCTGAAGAAGTTTACACAGGATTGGTATTATTACTTCCTTTTATTTTGACAAAATTCACCAATGAAGTTATTTTGCTTGGTGGTGTTTTTTTTTTTTTCTTTTAATGAAGATCTGTAATAAAGATTCAATAATTTTTCCTGACAGTAGTCTGTTTTTTGATTTGTCTAGCTTCTGTCTTTCTAGGAATCAACTTATTTTGTCTAAGTTATGTAATATGTTGGCATAAAGTTGTTGATAACTTTTGCTTCATCTTTTAATTGGGATAGAGTTTCTAGAGATGTCCTCTCTTTCATTTCTGGTAATAATTCGTGCATTCTTTCTTTTTTTCCTTGGTCTAGCTAGCTAAAAAATTACCCATTTTATTGATTTTTCTACAGAAACATCTTTCGTTTTCACTCATTTCCTTTAAACATTTTGTTTTCTATTTCATTGACTTATGTTCTGATCTTTATTATTTCTTTATTCCCCCTTGATTTTTCTTTTTGTGGTTTCCTGAAGTAGAACCATAGGTTAATAATGTTTTCTTTATTTTTGTCTTTTAGAACCATGGCTGTGATTGGTCTAGAAGTAAGTTTCTTTATGTTCTTCCTACTAGAGATTATTTCAGCTTCTTCCAGTTAAATTTTTTAAATCAATTTTTAAGTTTCAGCCATTTTTTCCTCAATAGTTTTTCCAGCACCATTTAATTACTTTTCTCGGGCTGGGACTTCTTATATATGTATGTTGGGATGCTTACGACTATCTGACAAGTTTCTAAGATTCTGTTCATTTTCCTTCAGTTGTTTTTTCTGCATTTTCTGGGTTGGAAATTCTCTAGTGTTCTAGCTTCAAATTCATTGACTATTTACTATGGCATCTAAAACTTTCTGTTGAGTCCATCTACCACTACACTTTCCATTTTGGTTGTTTTAGTTTTCAACTCTGTATATTCTATGTTATCCTTTTTAATACTTTTTATTTTCCTATTAAGCTCTCCTATTCATTGCATCATTTTCATATTTTTTCCTTTAATTCAGCTTTTATTAACTTTTTTTTCCCTTGAGTATGGGTCACAATTTCCTATTTGTTTGCACACTAGTATTTTGTTGTTTTTGTTGTTGCTGAAAATAGACATTTCAGAGTACGTCATATTATAGACACACTGGAATGTCCTTTATTTTTCTGAAGATTGTTGGTTTTATCTTAGTAATGGCATGACTAGACTTACACTATGGAATCTATCTCCACCATCGTATGTAACCACTGATGTCTCTGCTCAGTTACTTCTACAAAAAAAGTCTTACTTTTACTGTGTAACCAGTCTTCCTAGGGGTCACCTATGTGTCTGTATACGTGATTGGCCAATGATTTTGGCAGACTGTGCTCAACTACCTGTAACCCTATATGGTTTCCTCACGCTGCCAAGAGAGCTGGTATGGGTTCTGGAATATAGTCAAAGTTACAGCCACTTTTCATGTCTCCCTTGGCCTTCATTTTCACTGCCATCACTTGGTTCTTTCTTGTGCAGCACGCATAGTTTTCAAGTTGAACTGGGATGTGTGGAAAGCTTACTTCCCATGGCTCTTTCATTTCTAGAATCTCCCTATTAAAAAATAGCTGGCTGATCTGCTATTCTCCTTAACAGGGCCTACAGCATTAGGATAGAAAAGACACTGGTTTTTACTGTTTGTTCCAAATCTATTTCTTTTTTTAGCTAGGAAAACCATGTGTTTTTTCCTTCCACCTCCAGATTTTAGACCACTTCATTGGCACCAAAGTTTCTGGGTTTCATGGGAAACTACATGCTATTCTCAAAAACAAAATTGCTATTCTCACCAACCAAATTTGGGGGTGGGCAGACATTGTGTGGAGTTCAGGTTAGATGGATGAAAGCAGTCTCACTCAAAAGCCTCACTCAAAAGCCTCACACACACACACACAAACACACATATACACACATACAATGTTCTGACTCAAAGTTCCTGTGATTTTTCAAGAATAAACATTTCCAATTTGTTAACCACTTGTGCTCAATTTCCTGTGCCTTGAAATGTTTTTGAATATTATGGCCAATTTATTTATTTATTTTCTTGGCATTATCCCAGTGACCTCTTACTACCATAACCAGAAGTCCTTCTCCCACCAAACACTTTTGATTGACATTGGACTGTACTTGTAAATTAATTTTGGAATACTTAACCTCTTTATAGTATTAATGTTTAATCCAAGAGCATTTATTCAAATTGCATACAGTTGATGTATATTCTGCATATTTCTAAATGCCTAATACATTTCTTTTTCTTCATTTGGGATGTGCTATAGTGAGGTGAATTTGGAGGATGTTTGGTTACTCCCTGTGGAATTCTGGCTTCTATTAACCTATATCAGTGTCTCTTGGATCCATTCTTTCTGCTCTTTAAAAGAGTATCCCAAGACCTCTGGAGGCATAGTGAAGAGGATGGAACGCTGCCTGGCCTCAGTTTTGCCTACAGTGCCAGCATGCCCAATGTCAGTGATAGAGAAAGAGCAGATAAAAAGGGAGACATTTCCATGCCTGAATTCTAGTCCATGTCTCAGATAACTTGTATGGTTTGACTATGCCCTCAGTCTCACAGATGCAGACACACAAGAACACAAATACATACACACAAACATACACATGCAATGAGTACTACTCATACACTTCATTAAGCGTCCCCTAAGCTTCTCATCACTATGCCACCATCTAAAGAGGAGCCTCTTGATTTTTGGTACCAATGGTCACTCTCTTCAACTCCTGGGCATTTGCATAGGTATGTAGCAGTAAAAAAACATGATTCTAGAGGCTGAGAACTTGATCCAAGACCCTATTCTGCCACTTTCCAATTACATGACCTTAGACAAACTACTTGACCCATCTGAGTCTCAGTTTCCTAGACTTTAAAATGGGGATAATAGCAGCTGTGTCATAGAATTTTTGTGAGGATTAAAGAGCTTGTTGCATGCAAACTGCTTAACACAAAGCCTGGAACACAGCAAACATTTAAAAAGTGAGAATTTTTATTACATTCTGTACATATAAAACTCCTAAATATGTTCCCAAGTTTCAGCTAGGTGAGATTTTCCTGTTCTTACTAGAGGTTTTTGTGTTCATTTACTATTGATATGTGAGAACCATGCCCAGCCAAAGCTTGAGGGAACAGTGAAAATCATACTAAGGGAACACTGGGAGAAAATGAAAAATAGGATGACATTTAAAATATTAACCTGTGTAGGGGCGCTTGAATGGCTCAGTTGGCTAAGTGTCCAACTCTTGACCTCAGCTCAGGTCTTGATCTCAGGGTCATGAGTTCAAGCCCCATGTTGAGCTCCCTGCTGGGCATGGAGCCTACTTAAAAAAATATATTAACCTGTGTATATTATTTTTCATTCATGGTAGTCAGGTAATTCATTCCTTGCTTCAGAGATTTGGATGTTTTACTATTTGCTGATCTATTTTGTAAGGTGAAGAACAAAAGATGCTAAAAGTCAGAGGCAGTTTTAGTTTTTGCTTTGTTTTTTAAAAGCCTAAACCAATTGAAGAGATTATTATACATATCCGCCTGGCATAGGGGAGTGACAGAATTGTCATTAAGGGCAAAGAGAGAGGGGGAAAGAAGAGAGATTCTCGAAAGTTAGTATATTTAGTCATGTTCCTAGTGTCTGTGATTGAAATAGAAAAGAATTATGTGCCATGTTAATAGCGGCCTACCAGGGGCCAGGGAAGTCTTATTGGCATCCTCACCTATAACAGATGATGTTTATACCCCATATTGTATTCCCTTACCCACCTTTTCAGTTTCCATGTCGCTGTAGCTCCTTGCACACTAATGGCTTTCGAGTCGAACACACGTATTTTTCTTGGCCTGACTGCTTTACTTTGGAACACAAGAGCTGGCTCAATGCTACCACAATTTAGCCTCAACATGCTGGATACAAGGTTACCAAAGGCAAATCTCAACCAGTGAAGGACTGAGATCAGTGATAAACATGCCAGCTTCCCAATCCCTTGCTGGACAATTGTTATATGCTCTCTCAAAGGATTCCCAAAAGAATTAGGCCCCAGTTGTCCATAGCAGTAACCCCATCCCATAAATGCACATTAAAATAGTAAAGTTCCCTATCTCATGTCTCCATTCGTGTATTTGTGCTTCCTGAGATCACCTCTCCTATAAACTCCTGCACTCAAGTCTTTGTCTCAGGTTTTTGCAAGAACTCAAATCAAGACACCATCTGATTTAAGATCATACAGTCATTCCCCAAGATCTCTATGTCATCGGCTTGGTCAAAAAGGCAGTTTAAGTAAAGGTGTGACAGAAATAAATACTGTACAGTGTTTAAGTCTTTAACAGTGAAAATAATTTCTGTGTGTCCTTAGAAGTAATGTTGCTTTTTATTTACTATCGTAGCAAGGTGTGAGGAACAGGAATGTGAATTTGGTCTTTTCTCCATAACAGCCATTATTGCATTGAGCAGGGAACCAATGGGGGAATTCTGTCAGTTACTAGGTTAAATAAAGATAGATGACATAGAGATAGATAAATGATAGATGATAGATTTCTATTATACATACTCAAACTAGGAAAATAACCACAGATATTTCTGTGGTACCGTTTGGATGTACACAGAGATGGATTCTGGCCAAGACACTTTCTATCATCTAATAACTATAAGCCATACATTTATCAGTGGCTATGGTGGTAAATGGGAAAGTGGGGTGGTTAAGAACTAGCTTTGTTTTGAATTCAGTACCTAATAGCCTCCAGAAAACCTGAAAGTTTTCCTTTTTCCAGAGCATACACCCTGCTAAATGGCCACATCACAAAGGCTTAGAGGAAAAATTACACCATACACTTCTGTCCACACTGCAAAGGGATCAGACTCCTTAAGTAACTCTGAGTCTGCAAACTGAGTAAGGAGTTGTGAATCACTGCTATGGCGACCTGACCTGAGTCCAGTTTTTTCCCACTGGACATAGAATTTATTGGTTTACATAAGTAGATGCTGCCCCTCTATTTCATTCATAGAATTTGCTCCCTTGATCAACTGATTACTCACTAATACAGAAGCCTGAGAGTCAAAACACTCCACATTCAACTCAGTTAATCACTTGTGAAAATGTGGTGAAGTGCTACCACCTTCTACCAATTATTCTTATAATAATTGGGAAACCTAGTCACCTACTGGCATGTCCATGATCACCTCTGGCCTTGAGAGGACAGGCTCTAAAAAAAAAACCTGTCATTGATACTGATTTTTTCCTTTTTAATGTCCTCATGAAGGGAATGTTCATTGGCTTTCCTAGAGTTAGAAGGTGGCTGAAATGATTACACATAACAGTTCTATTCCCAACATTCCCATCTCCCGGGGTTTTCAAAAGCTTTCCTCTATAGTATGTTTGGGAAATGCCACCAGCTCTGTTCCCTATAGGTCGCCTTTAAGGCCAGGCCCACAGTCACATGCCTTGAGCCAAACAGTATAAATCACAATGGTCATACACCAGTAACATAGGTTTAAGCCAACTTTTCATTTTGTCATCTTTGGACCAATACCCTTAGAAACCATTTCCATACATGTTCCTTCAGTTCTTAGAGATACACATTGGCAAGATTCTGCAGTATTTCAGTGTCTATGCTATTTCCTTCTTGGATGGACCACATATATCACTGGGACTCTGCTGGAACATGTCTATTTATGGGTCTGGAGGCAGTAATATATGTTGAGTGTGGGTCCTGAAGGCAATCTGAATCTCCCTATGAAAGATGATCCCTATTTGAAGTCCTTGAAAAATTTCTCTTTTAGGAAAGTCTGGTTCTCTTATTGAGATGGAAATAGATCTGCTTCCACAAGTAAAGAAGATTTTGTAGTAATTTCAGTTAAAAATTCTCAACCATGCTTGGATATGCCCAAATTTGTTCCCATCCCAAGTCTCGGGATCTCACTATCCTGTTTATCTTAATTTAGCCTAAGAGACCTGGCAAGATTGAGATTAAATGATTTTACAACACTGTAACTTATACAGTCAGGTTCTGAATCTGACCCTTGACCATGTCTGGCTTGCAGCCAAAAATGACAAAGGATTCCTTTAGCAACAATCTAGAAGCTTTCTAGTCTCCACCCATGACTTAATTGGGAGTACAAGGCTTTAAATTAAATGTTTTCATTTTGTGATCTCTCCACAGTAGTCACAAAGTTATCTAAACTAACAGTCTTTATCATCACCATTGTCAGTTAAAACAGGAACGTGACACCACTACCTTTGATTGCTCCATGCCTTGATATCCACTAGCACATCCTCGTCCACCAACACGTGTGATTACTTGACTAATTATGATGCCACTCCAGCCCCAAAGTGTCTCCATTCCCTATGTGGCAGTGTCCTCAGAAAAGGAGCAGCATCACCAAGTTTCCCACATCATTGAACAGCCATTCAGTGTCCAATGTGTGGCATTTAGAATCAAAGAGTTACCAGAATAACGGAGTGACTGGGAGCTCGGACAATTAGGATATCAGTGACAATCATTATGAATTAGAGATTCAAAGTCCTTTCTTCCTACATTCTTCCTACATACTGGTACAACCCAAAAGGGAGTGTAATTCCAATAATAACTGCAAGCAGAGATTGGGTGTCTAATTTTAATTCATGGGAGATAACACAGAACCAGATATTTTTTATAGAGTCTATGGTTTTAAGTTAATATATACAACATATCTAAGGATTTTATATTTTATAGTAAAAAGATGTTAAATTCACCTTTTCCTGATGTGTTGAAGTTTCTGATGTGTCGCCAAAGTCTAAAAACATGAGAAGACAATGCAGGACTAGCTAAAAACTTGTGAGATGGGTTTCTGACTCCTAGCTCATTTCCCACCCCACCTCTCAGGTATAAAATAGGGGCTGAGAGTAATGTGATGCAGTTGAGGGAGTCCGTGGGACCCTGTGGGCAGGAAGCCAGGGGCTCAGGGGAAGTTGATATGGCTAGACTGAGGCAACATCATCTCCTTCTGAACATGCTCCTTGGAGTCCCCTGTGTTTTCCCGGAAAAAAAATCAACATTTGACATTCAACATAGAGGGAAATCCATTAACAGTGCACTAGCACATAAGACTATGCCTATCTTCCCCTTCGTAAGCCTGAGGGGGCAAAAGGAGCAGGTAACAAGTAGAATAAGGGTGTATCCAGAAGGAAAAAGGAAACCCTTACCCCTCTTCCCGACTACACAATCCCACACCCAAACTACAGATAAAGTAGTTTGTTGTTGTTTTTTAGTGGAGGTGGGTGAAAAACTATGAATCAGAAAAAGAAGTAAAGCTATAATTATAGATAATTCTTTGTGTTTTTAATACCTCAAAAATGTAACTATTAATTACTGGAGAGTAACCAGAAACCCTAATGTGATATTTCTCAAAGTATGGTACCTCCACCCTCTCCAGCAGCATCAGGATCATTTGGAAACTTGTTAGAAATATAAATTCTCAAGGAGGAAAAATGGCAGAGGAGTAGGGGACCCTACTCCAACTGGTCCCCGGAAACGAGCTAGACATCTACCAGACCACTCTGAACACCCACGAAATCAGCCTGAGATGTAAGAAGATATATCTGGATCTCTACAAACAGAGTATTGCAGGCGGTTGGTATCGAGGAATGAAGCGGGGAGCCCTGATTCTGTGGGCACAGATCTGAAGATAAACGGAAGGGGGAGGGAGCCCAGCGAACGGGATGCTACACCTTAGGTGAGCAATAGCTTCCCCTGCTGCAGACAGGGCACAGACTCGCAGACCGGTAGCAGCGGCGAAAGGAATTTAGGGCAGCCCCCAGGACTGAAACCTGGAGCGGTGGGCCCACGCGAGTGAACTGGGGGCGGCTGGTGGTTTTAGAAGCACAAAGGGCAAAGACATAACCTGACCTGGAGGTGAGGAATGGGAATACTGCTGAGGGGCGCACAACCCAGGATGCTGGAGTTTTTAGCAGCATTGACAAAAATGGAGATAGTGATAGTGTGATCTCTCTGCTCTGAGGCAGAGGGTTGGAAATGATCTCTTCTGCTCTCACTCTCGGAAGAGACAAGGAAAGGCGCCAGGGAAAGTCACCAGAGAACAAAAGCCCCCAAATATTGATTTTCACTGAGTCCATGCCCCCCCACAGGGAGTAACAGTGCAGCAGGCCCCTCCCCCAGAAGACAGGCTGGGAGAACAAGAGGCTGGCAACCTTAAGGTCCCCATAAAACAGGTGCATCTTGCTTGGGTTGTGGTCAATAATTTGGACTCTGTACACTCCTTCAACCACCCCTCAACAGAAAGACTAGGAGGAGGAACCCCCAAAATAGGAAAGATTCAGACACGGTGATTTCTGCCGCAGATTTACAAATGGATAAAAAATTAACCAAGATGTCGGAAATGGAATTCAGGGTAGCAGTTGTGAAGACAATAGCTAGAATGGAGAAATCAATTAATGGCAACATAGAGTCTCTAAGGGTAGAAATGAAAGCTGAACTGGCAGAACATAAAAATGCTATCAATGAGATCCAATCTAAACCAGATAATATAACAGCTAGGGTAAGCGGGGCAGAAGAACAAATTAGTGATCTAGAAGACGAATTAATAGACAAGAAGGGAAAAGAGGAAGCCAGGGAAAAACAACTGAAAATCATTGAAAATAGAATCAGAGAAATAAGTGACAACATGAATCATTCCAATGTCAGAATTATTGGGATCCCTGAGGGGGTGGAGAGAGAGAGGACTAGAAGACATATTTGAGCAAATCGTAGCTGAGAACTTCCCTAATCTGGGGAATGAAACAAATATTCGTGTCTTAGAGGCAGAGAGGACCCCTCCCAAGATAAGGAAAACAGGCCAATGTCGTGGCATGTAATAGTAAAACTCGCAAATCTCAGAACCAAGGAAACCATCTTAAGGGCAGTTTAGGGGAAGAGATTCCTTACATACAGAAGGAGGAACATCAGAATAATGTCAGACCTATCCACAGAGACCTGGCAAGCCAGAAAGGGCTGGCAAGACATATTAAGGGTACTAAAAAAGAAGAACATGCAGCCAAGAATACTTTACCTGGCAAGACTGTCATTTAGAATGGGGGAAGAGATGCAGAACTTCCAAGACTGGCAGAAACTGAAAGAATATGTGACCACTACCCCCTGCAAGAAATATTAAGGGGGGTTCTATAAAAGGAGAAAGACCCCAAGAGTGATCTACAACAGAAATTTCAGAGACAATCCATACAAACAAGGACTTCACAGACAACATGATGACAATAAATTCATATCTTTCAATAATCACTCTCAACGTGAACGGCTGAAATGCTCCCATAAAATGGCACAGGGTTGCAGATTGGATAAAAAGACAGGACCCATCCATATGCTGTCTACAAGAAACTCATTTTGAACCTAAAGATACATCCAGACTGAATGTGAAGGGATGGAGATCCATCTTCCATGCCAGCGGACCTCAAAAGAAAGCTGGGGTAGCAATTCTTATATCAGACAAATTAGATTTTAAACTAAAGACTGTAGTTAGAGACATAGGAGGACACTATATCATTCTTAAAGGCTCTATCCAACAAGAAGATCTAACAATTATAAATATATACGCCCGCAACATGGCAGCAGCCATCTACATAAGCCAACTGTTAACCAAAATAAATAGACATATTGATAACAATACGTTAATTGTAGAAGACCTCAATACTCCACTCTCAGCAACAGACAGATCGTCTAAGCAGAAAATCAACAGAGAAACAAGAGCTTTGAATGACACGCTGGACCAGATGGACCTCATAGTTATATATAGAACATTCCACCCTAAAACAAGAGAATACTCATTATTCTCAAGCGCACACGAAGCTTTCTCCAGAATAGACCACATACTAGGTCACAAATCAGGGCTCAACCAATACCAAAAGATTGAGATTATTCCCCGCATTTTCTCAGATCATAATGCTTTAAAACTGGAACTCAATCACAAGAAAAAATTTGGAAAAAATTTAAAGACTTGGAAGCTAAAGACCACCCTGCTCACAAATGTTTCGGTCAACCAGGAAATCAAAGAACTTAAACAATTCATGGAAACCAATGAGAATGGAAACACATCGGGCCAAAACCTATGGGATACTGCAAAGGCAGTCCTAAGGGGGAAATACATAGCCATCGAAGCCTCACTCAAAAAAACAGAAAATCCCAAATTCACCAGCTAACTTTACATCTTAAAGAAATACAGAAAAAGCAACAAATGATTAGCCTCACATTAGAAGAGAAATAATTAAGATTAGAGCAGAGATCAATGAATTAGAAACCAGAAACACAGTAGATCAGATCAATGAAACTAGAAGCTGGTTCTTTGAAAGAATTAGTAAGATCAATAAACCACTGACCAGACTTATCCAAAAGAAAAGAGAAAGGACCCAAATAATAAAATTATGAATGAAAGGGGAGAGATCAAGACTAACAGCAAGGAAATAGAAACGATTATTAGAAATTATTATCAAAAACTATATGCCAATAAATTAAGCAACCTGGAAGAAATGGATGCCTTCCTGGAAATCTATAATCTGCCAAGACTGAAACAGGAAGAAATTGACAACCTGAATAGGCCAATAACCAGTAACGACATTGAAGCAGTGGTCAAAAACCTCCCAAAAAACAAGAGTCCAGGACCTGATGGATTCCCTGGGGAATTCTACCAAACATTCAAAGAAAAAATAATTCCTATTCTCCTGAAGCTGTTTCAAAAAATAGAAACAGAAGGAAAGCTTCCAGACTCATTCTATGAGGCCAGCATTACCTTAATCCCAAACCAGGCAAAGACCCCATGAAAAAGGAGAATTTCAGACCAATATCCCTGATGAATATGGATTCCAAAATCCTCAACAAAATCCTAGCTAATAGGATCCAACAATACATTAAAAGGATCATCCACCACGACCAAGTGGGATTTATCCCCGGGATGCAAGGGTGGTTCAACATTCGCAAATCAATCAATGTGATAGAACACATTAATAAGAGGAGGGAGAAGAACCATATGGTCCTCTCAATTGATGCAGAAAAAGCATTTGACAAAATACAACATCCATTCCTGATTAAAACTCTTCAGAGTATAGGGATAGAGGGAACATGCCTCAATTTCATAAAATCCATCCATGAAAAACCCACAGCGAATATCATCCTCAATGGGGAAAAGCTGAGAGCCTTTCCCTTAAGATCAGGAACACATCAAGGATGCCCACTCTCGCCACTATTGTTCAACATAGTACTAGAAGTCCTGGCAACAGCAATCAGAAAACAAAAAGAAATAAAAGGTATTCAAATTGGCAAAGAAGAAGTCAAACTCTCTCTCTTCGCAGATGACATGATACTTTATGTGAAAAACCCAAAAGAGTCCACCCTCAAATTACCAGAACTCATACAGCAATTCAGTAATGTGGCAGGATACAAAATCAATGCCCAGAAATCAGTTGCTTTCTTATACACTAAAAATGCAACCATAGAAAGAGAAATTAGAGAAACGATTCCATTTACAGTAGCACCAAAAACCGAAAGATACCTCGGAATAAACCTAACCAAAGAGGTAAAGGATCTATACTCTAGAACTACAGAACACTCATGAAAGAAACTGACGAAGACACAAAAAGATGGAAAAATATCCCATGCTCATGGATCAGTAGAACAAACACTGATAAAATGTCTATGCTAACCAGAGCAATCTATACCTTCAATGCCATCCCGATCAAAATTCCAATGACATTTTTCAAAGTGCTGGAACAAACAATCCTAAAATTGTATGGAATCAGAAAAGACCCCGAATCATCAAGGAAATGTTGAAAAAGAAAAACAAAGCTGGGGGCATCTTGTTGCCTGATTTCAAACTATATTACAAAGCTGTGATCACCAAGACAGCATGGTACCAGCACAATAACAGACATATAGACCAATGGAACAGAATAGAGAGCCCAGATATGGACCCTCAACTCTATGGTCAAATAATCTTCGACAAAGCAGGAAAAAATATGCAATGGAAAAAAGTCTCTTCTATAAATGGTGCTGGGAAAATTGGACAGCCACACGCAGAAGAATGAAACTTGACCATTCTCTAACACCATACACAAATATAAACTCAAAATGGATGAAAGACCTCAATGTGAGGCAGGAATCCATCAAAATCCTAGAGGAGAACATAGGCAGTAACCTCTTTGATGCTGGCCACAGCAACTTCTTTCAAGATACATCTCCAAAAGCCAGTGAAACAAAAGCGAAAATGAACTTTTGGGACTTCATCGAGATAAAAAGCTTCTGCACAGCAAAGGAAACAGTCAACAAAACAAAGAGGCAACCCACAGAATGGGAGAAGATATTTGCAAATGATACTGCAGACAAAGTGCTGATTTCCAAGATCTATAAAGAACTTCTCAAACTGAACACCCAAAAAACAATCAAGTCAAAAAATGGGCAGAAGACATGAACCGACACTTCTCTGAAGAAGACATACAAATGGCTAACAGACACATGAAAAAATGTTCATCATCATTAGCCATCAGGGAAATTCAAATCAAAACCACATTGAGATACCACCTTACACCAGTTAGAATGGCAAAAATTGACAAGGCAAGAAACAACAAATGTTGGAGAGGTTGTAGAGAAAGGGGAACTCTCTTACATTGTTGGTGGGAATGCAAGTTGGTACAGCCACTTTGGAAAACAGGGTGGAGGTGCCTCAAAAAAGTAAAAATAGAGCTACCCTATGACTCAGCAATTGCACTCCTGGGTATTTACTCCAAAGACACAGATGAAGTGAAAAGAAGGGCCATGTGAACTCCAATGTTCATAGCAGCAATGTCTGCAATAGCCAAACTGTGGAAAGAGCTGAGATGCCCTTCAACAGGTGAATGGATAAAGAAGCTGTGGTCCATATATACAATGGAATATTGTAATTGAGTAATATTGAGTAATATTCTCAGCCATCAGAAAGGATGAATACCCAACTTTTATATCAACATGGTGGGACTGGAGGAGATCATGCTAAGTGAAATAAGTCAAGCAGAGAAAGTCAATTATCACATGGTTTCACTTATTTGTGGAACATAAGGAATAGCATGGAGGACATTAGGAGAAGGAAGGGAAAAATGAAGGGGGGGAAATCCGAGGGGGAGACGAACCATGAGAGACAATGGACCCCGAGAAACAAACTGAGGGTTTTGGCATGGGGGATGCCTTAGCCCAGTGATGGATATTAAGGAGGGCATGTACTGCATGGAGTACTGGGTGTTATATGAAAACAATGAATCATGGATTACTACATCAAAAACTAATGATATATTGTATTGTGACTAACATAATAAAATTAAATTAAATTAAAATAAATAAATAGAAATACAAATTCTCAGAGCCACTCCAGACCTGCTGAATGAGAGACTCTAGGGTAAGTCCTAGAAACCTGGTTTGCTTAGCCCTCTGTGTGATTTTAATCAAACTACAATCTGAGAACCAATGCTGTAGTGGGATTTGCTTATGATTTCATCCAGGTGTGCAGAAGAAAAGTCAGCAGAACTTGTTCATTAGGCAGTGATAGAGACGTTCAGGGTTCATTATGTTCAATAAACCAGTAAGATATTGGTGCTTGCTGATGTTTCAATGTGATAAATTTATAGATTTTTAAAAATTAAACCTTAGTTTTAATAGCCTTAAATGTTTTCTTTTGCTATTAGTCCTGTTTTGTTTGCTCTTTTCTTCAGTAACTGCCCTCTAATCTAATATTTTTCTGTATCTTTTGATATTTTCTCATTCTGATAATTTACCTCCTTGTCAAGACATGTCTGTCTTTGACTTTTTCTAATACTACTTTTCAGCATAAATTCAACTATTTTTTAGCATAAACTCAACTATTATTTTATGATCCCAATGATAAGAATCATTTTGTGCCAATCAGCTTCTTTATTTTTGAATATGAAGTTCTCTTTTGATTTGGAAATGAAAATTTCATTTGTTTGCCTGTATTAATTTTAGTAATAAGTCTTGGAGTTTTTCCTGGGTTATATTTATATCAGAAATGATGTTCTTATACATAAATTTTTCTCCCCCTCATTTGTACTGTGCAAATATTCTGGTCAGATATTATTCTGTTTGTTCATATTTCCATTATCTTTATAATCTCTGGAGGCAAGGTCTCTTTGGATGTAGCTTTGAAACCCTACTTCATAGCTCGCTAATGGCAAAGGGCAGTTCTGGAGTTTGATATGGTATGATAACCTATTTGATGTTACCAAAGGTCACAGCAGAGCAGAGAGAGGCCTGAGAAATGTGGATGACGGCATGCTTGAGAGAGGCTGGCAGCATGATGAAGCTGCCTGCTACATCTGTGCTGATGTCAGGTGGGCTAAATGGATTTGGCAGGGGCACCCATGTCACCTGCTACACCTTGTAAGAGCTGTCTCACACACAGCACTGCAAGAAGGAAAACAACCAACCTCCCTGTAATCAGAGAAAAGGAGCATTTTGGAGCAGAGCATGAGGAAAATCAATGCCGGTACACTTGGCTCACTAATACCCCAGGTGCAAGTTTGAGTTCAATCCATAAGCCAGAAGCAGCAACAAAAGCAGATTAAAGGCACCACGTGCTGGTTCCAACAATTTATTACATCATTCTAGAAGCTAGACTGTGAATTTCCAAAGTCAATCAACTGCTTCTAATTCATCTTTATCTACCCTCCACTGAGCACTGGTCTGGGTAACTATTTTCATCATGCTCAAAGAGCCACTGCTATATTTTTTACCCCATGGCAGTCATAGTAAATTTACCTATGACTTGGAAGGATATTTTCTCACCTGTGAAGTACTATACAAATGTGAAGGATTTTTTTCTTATTCAAGTGTCCATCAACTAAATAAATGTAAACTGTTTTAGAGGAACAATCATGTAACTCTGTTATCTTTGGCAAAGGTAAAACTAATTACATAGTAATTACATGTGTGCTTTTGGGCAAACATCACCACAACACACACACACATGCACACACACACACACACACACACACACACTTTTGTTTTTCTGGATGGCACCAGATATAGAATCTGCTGAAACACCTACTAGATTTCACATCTGTGAAAACACCTACCACGATGATTCATGTAGAATAGATACTTAGATATTTAGGAATTTCTCCACTGAAAGTAGAAGGTCATCCATAGTTGCCACTTTCCATATCTAATGACTTAATGCTTCTTTTCCACTAGGAATCCCTGTTTAGCCTCACATTTTAGTCTATGATGTGGGCACTATTTACTCACCCAAGAATCACAGATAATTCTTCATCTTTATTCTGTTATTATTATTTTCTGATTATATGCCTCCTCATTTTCTTCTATATTGACTTTTCCAGTTCTTCCTCTGTTTTCTTTCTGGCCTCAATTTTTGAGACAATGTTTTCCTCTCCCTTGCCCTTTCTGTTCATTCACACCTCACTATCATACTACAGTGTCCCTTCTCTGCTTACAAAGAAAAAAAAAAAGTTCATACCTTTTTTTCCCAATTTAATGCCTATTTATCACCACCTTACAAATATCTAATTGAGGGGAATATTTCTTTTCTTGCTTCTAGTTTAGATTTTTTTTTAATGCTTCGTGATATGCATCAACATTTTAACAATAACCCCAGAGATTTCCATTGCATTGTTTGAAATATGTAAAATAGTACATTTTACATTTTAAACACAGTATAAGTCCTGCCTGCAATACTTCGCTGATATTTTGTGTAAGTCATATATCCCTCTACCTCTACCCAGCATACACTTCCAAACTTTTCTTACTGTTCTAGTATCCTAATTTTGTTGGAAATACTTAGGCAGATTTATTTTCAGGTGGAAGTGAACCAAATTTGAAGTGGAGGGGAGACCTTCTTATCTAATTAAAAATGTTGTATGGTATTCCAGACATCCAATATTGAGTTCAGAAATTTTCTCTTCATTTTAAACAAAGATTGCTTTTTCAATGTTGATTACAAAAATAGGATTATAAAATAAAATGGAAATAAAGAAGTATGCCATCGCCTATCAAATAGCATACTGAATTTTATTTTCTATGCTTCTTTTTATCATTTTTCTGTATGCATTCATCCCAGTAATCTTGATGTAAATATCAATTTCTGTTTTCATTTCACATTTTATCCAAGAACATTTATCTACATGGCTACATCACCTTTAAAATTGTCATTAAATAATGGTATGCTATTTCAGCAAGTACATATAACATTAGCTAATGATTTAATCATTCTTTAAACTTTGATATTTTCTATTATTTATGAATGTAAATATAAATAATGATGTACTAAAAAAACAATAAGATAAGCATCTAAGATAAGCATCTACACAGCTTTTAAAGACTTTTAAAGTAAGGCATAATTAAATACATGTTCCATACTTATGAGTTTTGCATCATTTTCAAAACCTTCCCAGTACTTACAGAAAGACTAAAATACAGCGTTAAATGAGTGATGAATGTCACCGAAAGGTGGCCTCTTCTTTCCGGTGCACATTTAATCTGCGTTATAATCTCTGGTGGGTCTACATTTTTCTGATTCTGGGGCCCTAACCCAAAGCTATCCTTACATTTTTATCTCTGTATAACTCAATTTGGCAATTCACTGCTCATTTAATTATTCAATTCTCTACAGAGAAAAACATAATAATAATGTCATGGCCCAATTCTGATCCAGACTAGGACTCTTAATTTCCTTAGAGCTGTCCTCTTCATACCTACCTGTACGTAATGCTGCCCAAAGGCACTGGCCTCCTCCCCAGAGTTAGATCTGCCCTTTGCTTGAGAAAAGGCTGATGTTTGAAGTCTTCTAAAACACTTGAAGACTTCATGGATATTCAGGAGACTATAGAGTGCACTGTGGGTGCAGCTACAAGGAAGTGGGAAGAAAAGTGGCTGACCTGAGTCCAAAAACTCTCATTTTCTTTCTTTGCAGAATGGAGAGATTAGTGACTAGTTTCCACACAGAATCTGCACTACACTGCAACCATAGGGCATTCTGGAAATAAGAAGAGCTGATCCAGAAGTGCCTTGGAGAGAGGCTACTAATTCATAACAGCCAAATTCAGGATACACTGGCAAATTCCAAGCCAATGGTGGATGGGCCTCCTCATTGACAGCTTTACATTTCGTATGCAATATTCTTCAACTCCATCAGACTGCTGGCCTATACCAAGCACAATGCCTGCTTGCAAACATTGGTGTCCTTGCTTAAGCTGAGCACACAGCCTGTCCATGTTCCCACTCTTGCCCAGGTAGGATGATGTGCTATTTTTATTTCAATACTTGGCTCAAATTCAGCAGCTTCCCTGAAGCCTTCCCTCTTGCCTGAATCAAAATGTATTTTACCTCCCTTTATGATTCTCCATCACATTGTGTCTATTCCTGTTAGAGCTTATATTTTATCCTGTCTTTAGAATGGTTTTCTGCTTCCTTACCAATTTCCTCAGACAAATGGTGTCTCCTAGGTATGTATTTATTCTCTGTATCTCTACTACTAGGTACATAGAATTTTCTTTAAAATTTTTTGATAAAATTTGATGGATAGAGTAACAATAAACTATTATTTCAGTGTATACAAGAGGATAGCACAAGGATTTTTTTGGTTCTTCATGAGTCCTTGGAAAAAGCTAAAATATTGCTTTTTCTGGAAAATTGAGTTTGTATAAAGGTAATTTTCAAGAAAGGTAACACTATCATTCTAATCTTTATTAAAACACATACATCTGTAGAGTGCTTCAGTGTTTTCTGTTTGTTTTTTTAAGATTTTATTTATTTATTTGAGAGAGAGTGCGAGGGAGAGGTATGGGGGGGAGGGAGGGAGAGACAGAGAGAGAGAGACAGAGAGAAGCAGACTGCCCACTGAGTGCAGAACCCAACCAAGGACGTGGGGCTCCATCACGACCCTGGGGTCATGACCTGAGCCAAAATCAAGAGTCAGACGCTTAACTGACTGAGCCACACAGGCGTCCCTCTTTATAGTGATTACTTCAGTGTTTTCAAAGCATTTTCACTTGGTTTATATCACATGATCCTCATAGCAACTCTGCAAGTTATGAAGTTGAGTGTCTTGTAAGATGTGTCAGACCCATTAGTAAGCTCTCTGCTTCCATTTTTACAGTGATCCCTCTGATAACCCTGTAAGGAAGGTGTAATCATACTCATTTCAGAGATGCAAAAGCAGGTTAAGGGATGCCCAATTCATATAGCTACATAAGATGAAGACACTGAGACTTCAACCCAGTTTTGTGTCATACCAAAACCCCTGCCCCTAACCTTAGGTATAAGTAACTTGCCTAAGAGCCCACAACTCTGACTATCCATTGTGCCCTATTATGTGCACTTTACATTCTTTAGAAAAGCAAGACCTTTAAAAATCACTGTATGTATAAAAGAAGAGAAAGCATTTCTTCCATTCCTAGAAGTCATTCTCTCTCACGAATGGTGCCTCATACTCCAAATTACAATTGCACTAATGTACCAAAACAACGACATTTTCGAAAAACTTCCAGCTTTCAGACATTCCCAGGGCTGGACGTGAAGTATGGTAATACAAACCTAGAATTTTAATAAAACTTACATTTATATGCAAAGCCTGCTGTTTTCTATGATTATTTATCTGACCAGGTTTAACCTAAGTTTGATTTTAAATAATTTTAAGTTCTATCGATAGATCTATTATAGAAAATGACAAGATTGCAGACATAGCTAAAGTAAGGAAAAAGCAATAGTCACATTATAATAAAATTTTATTTATTTATATTTTTAAAGATTTTTATTTATTTATTTGACAGAGAGAGAGAGCACAAGCAGGGGGAGCAGCAGGTAGAGGCAGAGGGAGAAGCAGGCTCCCTGCTGAGCTGGGAGCCAGACACAGGGCTCGATCCCAGGACCCTGGTATCATGACCTGAGCTGAAGGTAACCGACTGAGCCACCCAGGCACCCCTATAATAAAATTTTAGAAATAAAGTACTACTCCTATTTCCAGTGATAAACTAACAAATTAAATTGTTGAAAAGGCTTTTCTGTCAGAAACATTTAATGGCCAAAAGATAGTTTATTCATATTGTATTGGCAAAGCAGTAAGTACTCAGCAGTTTATGTGATATCAAATTTTGAAATTAATTCATTTACTTGCTATTAATGTGGTTATTGTTATTCTATATTCTATACAAAATAGGAAATTTAACAAGTTTAATTGTTTAACAATTAAGTTTAACAAGTTGCTAATCATTGTTAAATTGTGAGCTCTTTTATCTTTTATCTTTTTCTATAGATAAAAACACTGAGTTTTTGGTTTTTTTCTGCGAGGAATTAATTGTAGAGTTGACTAGACATTGTGCCCTATGCCTGAAAACTTCAGTAGAGTAAACATGTGAGTATAAAAAGTGTATCAGCCAACTTCTCCATCAGAGCAAAATATAAACTATATTTTGAACCTCAAGATCTTTCATGAATATTTTTTCAGGTATCCTACACTAAAAATTACATAGGCCCATCGATAATATTTTTTCTCTTATTTATTCATCTATTCATTCATCAATGCACTCATCAAACTATCAATCATTTTATGACTATTATGTGGTCATTTTATGACTATTATGTGGAATAGTTATGGGACTGAAAAAGCAATGAAGGCATGGTTCCTTAAGAGGGATCACATGATGCTTGAGAATACATAAAAGCAGAGTTATCATTGTAAAGTTTCTATTTTTAGCAATGAGGCTGATGAGATGCTCAGAGAAAATGCCCCAAAGTAGTAAATCTGGACAAAATGAATATAGTGTGTGTGTGTGTGTGTGTGTGTGTGTGTGTGTTATAATATGACTGAATTGGTGACAATCAGAAAAATTAATCAGAAATGTTGAGGATTCATGAACCCAACATGAGGACCAGAGCACTAGAGGCATCTGTCATACTTGTGGCCCACAGCCTCAATTTTAATGACTACTGTTATGGATAGGAGATGAAGTCTAAGCTTTGATAAAGATGAGAGGTCTAACAGGAAATGTCTAGATAAAGTCAAGATTCCTGAAGGGCAGCACCCTCAGCAGATGAGCTAACATGCACAACACACTTTACAGAGAAAGAAAACTGAGAAATGTGTTTGTGTTAGACTTTGCTCTAAGTAAGATTTAAAGAGAGTCTCCCCTGAAAATGCTGTTTTAATGCAGTTATGTGGACTTAGGAAATAAATTTAGAGAATCTATGCAATCCTATGAAGCCCATGATAGAGATTTAGTTTTAAATAATCCCAAATTGTGGTTTATAATATGTTCTTGTAAGGGGTAAACACAAATCCTCTCTCTGGCCACACACACACACACACACACACACACACACAAATTACAATAATGTTTCAAAAGTATGAACATAAAACCAAAACACTAGGCATAGAAGGACATAAGAACTGTGAGCATGATTCAGCATAAAGAACAGGGAATCATAACCTCTCAATACTGAAGATATTAGAATCATCAGATTCAGAATATAAAGAAATTATTTTAATATTTCTAACAAGATACAAAATGAATTTCAGGAATGATGAAGGCACAGGGACTATCAGAGTTGACCAAACACATCTGAAAAAAGGAAGTTAATAATAGGATAATAATATGACAAATGGGTTAATAACCAGATTGGACATATTTAAAGAGAATTTATGAACCAGAATATAGAGCTGAATAAATTGTTCACAGTGTAACCCAGAGATATGAAAAGATAGAAAATATAAAAATGAGATAAGAAACATGGATGAAAGGCTGAGATGTTCGAAAACTGTTTAGTCCAAATTGCTGTATCACGGGAAATGTGAAATGAACAACATTTGAAGAAATATGGCTGAGAATTGAAAAGACAACAACTCTTAGATTGAGGAAGCTTGAAAAAAAAAAACTGTCAATGTAGAAACATAATAGTGAAACTGCAGAAAATCAAAGAGAAAGAGTTCTTAAAAGTAACCATGAATTAAAAACGGAATACCTACAAAGGAAAGACAACTTAGTTGATGCCAGATTATTTAATTTTCTTTATCGGACCTCACTGAAGAGGGTTAAGTTATGGTTATAAAGAAACTTTATTATCATTTCCTCTTTCAGGAGTCTTTTTTTAAATAAATAATTTATTTCTTTTTAGTCCCATTTCCATTCTCATTTTCCTACCCTGTATTCTGTATGCTATAAAATTAATAAAAGGGAAAGTAAGTAGATATGGATGATCTAAAGATTTCTTCTCTGCTTCCTTAGCTACAATTTCTGTATAGCCATGACCTTCCCACCACATCTCCTCTTTCCTCCTCCACCAAAGATAATAATAGCCTGTTCTCATTGAGGAAAAGGCTGGCCAGAGGAAAGGAGCCAACTACCAACCATGTTATATCCAAATTAATTTTAATTCAAGAATGCTATAGCAGCTTTAATTTACTTTTTTTTTTTTAAGATTTATTTATGTGAGAGAGAGAGTGAGCAAGAGAGAGAGCACAAGTGGGGGGAGGGGGAGGGGAAGAGGGAGAAGCAGACTCCCCACTGAGCAGGGAGCCCAATGCAGGGCTCCAACCCAGCACTCTGGGATCATGACCTGAGCCTAAGGCAGACGCTTAACCAACTGAGCCACCCAGGCACCTTTAACCTACTTTGTCTTTGATCCAAAATGAGAAAAACTCTTTCCGAAACTTGGCCTCAGACAGAATACTTTTTTTTTGATATAATTCAAGACCTCTATCTAGGAAGTAATTTAGGATTTCTCATAAAAGACTTGAGTAACTCTTTGATAGCCATAAATGAGATTAAGAAATTCTGGGAAGCCAAGGTTGCCATCCAGCTGAGTTAAGATCTTAAAAATATTTTTAAATCTGTCATATCAATACTTATGTACCAAATTTTCTTTTGTATAAATGTCTCTTCCAATATAGAAACCCTTGATAGTCTTATTTAAGAAGCCTCTTCTCTCATGAAAAGTACAAAAACATTTTGGCATGTGCTCATAATCAATTTGTCTGAGAAGTTTGATTTAACAGAAACAGCAAATCTAAACAATTAGAATTATTTTTTAGGGTAATTGGTATGTGACTGCTATACTAATTTAATATATATATTATAATTATATATTATATATATAATTATAATATATATATCTATTGTTACTTGTTCTATATCTGAAATGATGTTGGAATATGGCAGGTCCAAAGGCAAACAAGCAATCTTTGTATTCAAGAAGCTTATGGAATGGTGTGGTATATAACATCCTAACAGATCTTTGGTTTTACTTCCTCAACTAAGAGCCAGACATATGGAGGATACTAAGAAGTAGAGAAGTATATCTGAAAGACTGGCAGACTTCATGTCCTCAGGTCCACTGCTGAGAAGCTGAATACATTATCCTTTTTGACCTCAGTGGCAGGCCACATTTAAACATTTCTCTCTTGTTTTCATGTTCTTTGACCTATTCCTGGATACTCTATTTCCAGCCACCCAGGAAATGCTATAAAATTTATATATGATCCCAATAGAAGAGTGAATTTAATTACCTGATGTGTTATTCTCAAAAGATTCATCAAAATAGCTTGTAGCCTCTTAATTATTTCCTATTTGGTCCACTCCAGAACCAAAGTACTAAATGCTGGTTAATTATTTTGCTGACTCGGGACTAGGGTGTATATTTTTTAGCTGTATCCCTAAGTGAAAATGGAGAGAGAGATATTGATTCAACTCAGGCAGAGGGAGTACCAATACAAGGCCAGCTAAGATGTGGTCTTCCATTCTGAATTCTCTCCCCAAACATTAAGCTTATTAAGTTTGTCTTCCATGCTACAATAAGTTAATACCACCGCATTCACTGTTTGCATCCAATAATAATAATTAAAAAAAGGACAGCTCTTTATTTAGAAGGCTTGGATGCAATTTTTGGCTCTTCATGATTTTTCACAGCCTCTCAAAGAGGCAGTATTTTCCAGTGCTAGATGAACTCATAACTTAAACTGCCTGGTCCTGTCAAATTCAACTTGACAGACTCACTGTGAAAATAAAGTCTATATTTCTCTTAATATTTACAATACACCTACTTTAGGCATTACAATTATAAAATCCAAACTATTTTACTTAAAAGAAAACCAATTCTAAACACACAGAGCTGTCCAATATCTCATGTCATTAAACATAGGTGAGTATAAAATTCACTCAAGTTCTTCAAGACTTTCCAGGATTAGAAGAAAAGGAAGATCGAGTAAGCGAAAGTAAAAATGAGCTATAACTTGAATAATTGATTTGATATATTTTAAAGGTCATTTAAATTTTTTGAAACATTACTTTAAAAGAATGTGCTTTGTGCCCTATAAGAAAAATCCTTATACAACATATACATATACAGTATGAATTTAATAGCCATTCTATTATTACAGTATTTAAAATTGTATCCTGATTCTTTTTTATCTGCTGGCAAACTTGCTATCATTGTAATTAAAACTAATATGACAATTCAAGATGATTCAACAGAATGAGCAAAGTGTGCTGTTATTAAAATAAATGGATTGGACTCTATTTTATCATTTCTCTTACTACATGATTATGCAGTATTTCTTGAGTCCCCAGAGTAACTTACCAAAACAATCTAAAGTTTACAGTATTCAGTTATATTTAACTCAGGATTCACCATCAAATAATCTATATCAATAAAATGTTTATCAAACACCAGCAAAGAATTCAAAACAAGAAGAGGTCACACATGAAATCTCAATTATTACCGAATAATTTCAACCATGTTGACTGTGTTCTCTGTTAAAAATTTATTTAAATGAGAAACCAATAACAAAACTGTAACTAACTCACATACACTTGAAAACTTTAAAAGATAATGTTCAAAATAATTCATTGATCAAAGAAATCATAATAGGAAATATTTGGTAGTGAACAATATCTAAGGCATGATGTATTAAATTAATGAAAAAAATTACTGAATACCTATAGTAGAAAAGAACTAAAAATTAATGAACCAAGGATCCATGTCAAGAAGGAAATAAAAATAGAATAAACTGATTAAAAGTGAGAGCAAAGAAGGAAGCAGAAAACAATCCCTTAAAAAACGAAGGAACAATGGAGAAGATTAAAAAGCAACAAATAATAAATTGGTTCTTTGTAATGAGAGCACCTGAAATCCAATCTCTTAGCAAATTTCCAATATTAATACAGTATTAATTATTGTCACTATGCTGTATATCTGTATCTCTGGACTTATTCATCCTATGTAACTTCAACTTTGAACTTTTGACCAAGATCTGATTTCTCCCACCTCCCTGCCCCTGTCAGAACCCTAGTTCTACTCTCTTCTGCTATGTATTAGACTTTTTTAGATTCCACATAAAATGAGATCATGTAGTGTTTTTTTCCTTTTGTGTCTGCTTATTTCACTTGACATAATTCTCTCCTGACTGTAGCAATCATTTCACTATGAATATCAAATCATCATGTTGTACACCTTGAATATATATAATTTTTTAAATATATGCAATTTTTATTTCAAAATGAAATAAAAAAGTGGCTTTTTGGAACTTTGCTTCTGACCAAAATAAACTCCCTCATGAAACTACAAAAGAAATAAAGACAGAAAAGAAGGAAGAAAGGGAAGAAAGAAAGGAAATATCTAAAAAACACTTCATTGGAAACAAATGAAGTGAGTCTGACCATTGTGATTGCTACAGCTTACTGTTTTTAGTATTTCCAGGCTGCAGCACAGGGAGGAGGAATCCAGGTAGAGCCGGAAGATTATGTGACCTGAGGAGATGAAGCTGAGATCTGGGGAGAACTGGAGGCCACCGAAGTTCACAGAATACAGTATCAGAGAGGAGAAATCTAGAGAGAAAACTCTAGAGTCCCCTGCAGAGAAGTCCCCTCAAATAATCAACAAAGTACTGATCAGCCCATGTGTGTAGGGAAACTACTTAAGGCTAGAGAAAAAGGTACTCACACAGGGCTAAGAACAGCACCTGTTTTTACTTGCCATACTGGATAACCAAAGATTCATGGGCAGTAGGTAATGCAAACAGAAGAGTCTTGTCTCAGTAGTGAGAAATAATTATCTGTAGAATATGAAATACTCCAGTCCCTCCTAAAAAATGAAAATAAGACGCAAAAGAAAAATAAAACAAAACAAAAAAACAACAACAAAAAACCTATTCCAGATAACTGCATCCCAGAACAAAGTTCAAGAAGATTTATAAAAATACAAAAATACTCAGAACCTAGCAGGGTAAAATTCACCTTGTCTAGAATCCAACGAAAGGTTACTTACTAGTTATGCCAGAGAGGCAAAGAAACATAACCCATAATAAGGAGAATAATCAACAAATTAAAACCAATCAGGAAATGAAGCAGATATTAAATTTAGTAAAGAAGGACATTTAAAAAGTTACTCTAATGATATTAATTATGTTCAAAAGCTTAGAGACAAACATCAAAAAAGACCCAAAGCAAACTTCAAGAGGTGAAAACTACAATGTTTAAGATGAAAAATCCACTGGATGTAATTAATTGTGGATTAGACACTGCATAAATAAAGGTTAATAACTTTAAGGCATAGTATGGGAACTATTCAATATGAAACACACAGAGAAAAATCAACTAATAAAAAGAAGAGTGTCAGTGAGTTAGTTGTGAGACAACTTCAAATAACAGGAAATGCAATTAAGTGGAGTCCGCAATGTAGAAAAGAGAGGGAAAGAAGAAATATTTGAAAAAATAGTGGCCAAAACTTTTCAAATTTTATGAAACATTCATATCTACAGACCTAAGAAGCTCAACAAACTCTAAGTACAAGACCATGAAGAAAACTACAGTAAAGCACATAGTAATAAAACTTCTCAGAACCAATTAGAAAGAGGAAATCTTAAAAGCAGCCCAAAGCGGGGAAAAGACACATTATGTACCAGGGACAAAGATAAAGATAACATCAGAATTTTCATCAAAAATAATTCAAGAATTGCATAGTTCCTATATAAAATACCACCAGCATTTTTCACTATTTTGATAGGGTTTGCATTAAATGTGTAGATTGCTTTGGGTAGTATAGACATTTTAACAATATTTGTTCTTCCAATCCCTGAGCATGGAATGTTTTTCCATTTCTTTGTGTCATTTCAATTTATTTTATCAGTGTTCTATAGAATACATATCTTTTACCTCTTTGGTTAGGTTTATTCCTATGTGTCTTATTGTTTTTGGTGCAATTGTAAATGGGATTGATTCCTTGATTTCTCTTTCTGCTTCTTCATTTCTGTACATTGATTTTATATCTTGCAACTTTGCTGAATTTGTGCATCAGTTCTAGCAATATTTTTGTGGAGTCTTTTAGGTTTCTACATAGATTTCTACATGTCATCAGCAAATAGTGAAAATTTGACTTCTCCCTTGGTGATTTGGATGCCTTTTATTTCTTTTTGTTTTCTGATTGCTGAGGCTAGGATTCCAGGACTATGTTAAATAACAATGGTGAAAGTAGACCCTGTCTTGTTCTTGACCATAGAGGAAAACCTCTCAGGTTTTCCCCATTGAGGATGATTATTAGCTATGGGTCTTTCTTATATGGCCTTTATGATGTTGAGCTATGTTCTCTCTATCCTTATTTTGTTGAGAGTTTTTACCAAGAATGGATGCTGTATTTATCAAATATTTTTTCTGCATCTATTGAGAGGATCATATGGTTCTTACCCTTTTTCATTTCTTAATGCGGTGTATTGCATTGAGTGATTTGTGAATACTGAACAACCCAAAATGTATTTCCTTTAAATGTGCTTGAACTTAAGTAACCATTGACTTAAAATAGACTGTTATATACACATACATACATACATATACATATACATTATATATATGCATACACACACATATCTCATGGTAACCACAAAATACTTAAAATAGACACACAGAATACTTTTCTAAAAATTTTTTAAAGATTTTATTTATTTATTTGAGAGAGAGAGGGAGAACACAGAGGGAGAGGGAGAAGCAGGCTCCCTGCTGAGCAGAGAGCCCTACATCAGACTCGATCCCAGAAGCCTGGGATCATGACCTGAGCCAAAGGCAGAAACTGAACTGACTGAGCCACCCTGGTGCCCTGACATACAGAACATAAAGAGAAAGGAATACAGACATAACACTAGGGAAAGTCACCAGATCACAGAGAAGAGAGCAAGAAAGGAAGAAAGAAACAGAAAAGAACTACAACAACCGGAAGAAACAGAAAAGAACTACAACAACCAGAAATCAATCAATAAAATGTCAGTAAGAACATACCGATCAATAATTACTTCAATGTAAACAGACTAAATGCTCCAATCAAAAGACACAGGGTAACTGAATGAATAATTTTTAAAAAATGTAACATGAGAAAAAGAAGGGCATTACATAATGATTAAGGGATCAATCCAACAAGAGGATATAACAATTATAAATTTTGCTCCCAACACAGGAGCACCAAAATATGTAAATCACATATTAACAAACACAAAAAATAGAAAATGGCAGTGATACAATAATAGTAGGGGACATTCACACCCAACTTACATCAATGGATAAATCATCCAGAGAGAGTATCAAGAAGGAAACACTGGCCCTAAGTGACACATTAGACCAGATGGATTTAATGGATATATCCACAGCATTCCATCCACAAACAGAAGAATACAAATTATTTTTAAGTACACAAGGAACATTCTCCAGGATAGATTATGTATTAGGCTACAAGGCAAGTCTCAATAAACTTAATAAGACTGAAATCCTATCAAGTATCTTTTCTGACTATGATATGAACCTGGAAAGCAACTGTAAGTTGAAAACTGAAAAATACACAAAAACATGGAGGCTAAACAACATACTACTAAACAACCAATGAGTCAATGAAGGAAACAGTAAGTCAAAAATACCTTAACACAAATAAAAATGAAACCAATGGTTCAAAATCTATGGACACAGAAAAAGAGTTAAGTTGATAGAAATAAAGGCTATCTAAGGAAAAAAGAAGAATCTCAAATAAATAATGTACCCTTACACCTACAAAAATTAGAAAGAGAGGAGCAAAGCCCAAAATTAGTAGAAGGAAGGAAATAGTAAAGATTAGAGTTGAAAAAAATTAAATAGAGTCTCAGAAAATAAAATATTAATAAACCTAAAAGATAGTTCTTCGAAAAGAAAAACAAAGTTGATAAACCTTTAGCTAGACTCATCAAGAAAAGAAGAGAGTCCAAATAAATAAAATCAGGAATAAAGAGGAAAAGTTACAATTGATACCATAAAAATAAAAGGAATCATAAAAGCCTGCTAAGAAATATTATGTGCCATCAAAGAGAACAACCTAGAGCCTATGGATAAATGTTTAGAAACATACACTCTTCCAAGACTAAATCAAGAAGAAATAGGAAATTTTAAAAGACGGATTACTAGTAATGAAAGTAGTAATTAAAAACTCTCAATAAACAAAAGTACACAACCAGACAACTTCATATGTTAATTCTACTGGACATTCAAAGAGTTAATGCCTATCCTTCTCAAACTATTCCAAAAAAAATTGAAGAGGAAGTAATGCTTCCAAACTCATTCCATGAGGCATTTACTGTGACACCAAAACTGGACAGATACCAGGAAAAAAATTACAGGCCAATATCCCTAAGGAATATTGATAAAAAATTCTCAACAAAATGGCAAATCAAATTCAACAATATATTAGATAATAATATAACAATAAATGGAAAGATACACCATGCTCATGAGGTAGAAGAATTAAAATGTCCAAACTACCCAAAGCAATCTACAGATTAAGTGCAATACCTATCAAAATACCAATGCATTTTTCACAGAACTAGAACAAATAATCCTAAAATTTGTATGGAAACATAGAAGATCATGAAGAGTTAAAACAGTCTTGAGAAAGAACAGAACTGGAGGTATCATGATTCCTGATTTCAAACTATAATATAAAGCTATAGTAATCAAAACAATATGATACTGACACATAAATAAATACACAGATCAAATGAACAAAACAGAGTCTAGAAATAAACCTATGTTTACACAATTAAACTCTGCCAAAGGAGACAAAAATATACAATGAGGAAAAGACAGTCTATTTAATAAATGGTGTTAGAAAAACTGGATAACTACATGCAAAAGAATAAAACTGGGCCATGTTCTGATACCATACACAAAATTAAACTCAAATGGGTTAGACTTAAATATATGACTAGAAACAATAAAACTCATAAAAGAAAACATAGGCAATAGGTTCTTGGATATTGGTCTTAGCAATATTCTTTTGGATATGTCTCCTCAGGCAAAGGCAACAAAAGCAAAAATAAACAAATGAAATTGCATCAAAATAAAAAGCTTTTGCACAGCATAGGAAACCATCAACAAAATGAAAAGACAACCTACAACATGGGAGAAGAGATTTGCAAATGAAATAACCAACAATAGGTTAATATCGAAAATATATAAAGAACTCACACAACTCAATATATAGAAAACAAACAAATACACAAACAATCCAGCTAAAAAATGAACAGGAGACCTGAATAGACATTTCTCTAAAGAAGACATACAGATGATCAACAAGCACATGGAAAGATTGTAACATCACTAATCAATGGGGAAATGCCAATCAAAATCACAATGAGATACCACCTCACACCTCTCATAATATCTATTATCAAAAAGACAAGAAATAGGGGTGCCTGGGTGGCTCAGTCAGTTAAGCGTCTGCCTTCAGCTCAGGTCATAGTTCCAGGGTCCTAGGATCAAGCCCCACATCAGGCTCCATGCTCAGTGCGGAGTCTGTTTCTCCCTCTCCCTCTGCTCCTTTGTCTGCTTGTGCTCATACTCACTCTCTTTTTATTAAATAAATAAATAAAATCTTTAAAAAAAAAGACAAGAAATAACAAGTGTTAGGTAAGGATGTGGAAAAAAGGGAACCCTCAAGCAATTGGAGGGAATGCACAATGGTGCAAACTCAAAGGAAAACAGTATAGAGATTCCTCAAAAAATTAAAAACAGGACTACCATATAATCAAGCAATTCCATTTCTGGATATTTCTCTGAAAAAATAAAACCACTAATTTAAAAATATATATGCACTCTTATGCTCACTGAAGCATCATTTACACTAGCCAAGATATGGAAGCAACTTAAGTGTCCATCAACAGATGAATAAATAAGAAAATGTTTGTGTGTGTGTGTATGTGTGTGTGTGAGAGAGAGAGAGAGAGAGAGAGAAATTATTCATCCATAAAAAAGAATGCAATCTTGCCATTTGCAACAAGGATGGACCTGCAGGGTTTTAATGCTAAGTAAAGTAAGTCAGACAGAGAAAGGCAGATACCCTATGATTTCATTTATATATAGAACCTAAGAAAAACAAATGAACAAACAAAAACAAACACTCAGATATACAGGAAACAAACTATTGGTTAACATAAAGGGGAGAGGTTGATAAGCAGGCAAAATAGGTACAGGGGATTAAGAGGTACAAATTTCCAATTATAAAATAAATCATGGGTATGTAATATACAGCATACAGAGTGTAGTTAATAATATTGTAGAAACTTTAAATTGTGACACAGTTGCTAGATTTATCATGGCTATCACTTCATAATGTATATAAATGTTGAATCACTATGTTTTATACCTGAAACCAGTATAATATGGTTTGTCAACTCTACCTCAATAAAAAAAAAAAAAAAAAAGAGAGAGAGAGAGAGAACACATTCATAAAAAAGCCAATGAGTCAATAAAGAAATCAAAGGGGAAAAAAAAAACAAAAAACCTTGAGACAAATGAAAATGAAACACAATATACCAAAACTCACGTAATGAAGCAAGAACAGTTCTAACAGGAAAGTTTATAGAAACAAATGCCTATATTAAAAAAAGACACATTTTCAATAAATAATCTAACTTTAACCTCAAAGAGCTAAGGAAACAAAAACAAATTTAAGCCCAAAGTTAGCAGAACAAAAAGAATTAATAAAGATCAGAGAAGAAACAAAGGAAATAGAGAATAAAAAATATATATAAAAGATTTCAAAAGCTAAGAGCAGTTTTTTTTTTTTTAAAGATAAAATGGACAAAACTTTAGCTAGACTAACAAAAAAGAAAACAAATAAAATCAGGAGTGAAACATGGTGTCTGGGTGGCTCAGTTGGTTAAGTGTCTGACTCTTGATTTCAGCTCAGGTCATGATCTCAGGGTTGTGAGATGGAGCCCTGCATTGGGCTCCACACTGAGCATGGAGGTAGCTTAAGATGATCTCTCTCCCTCTCCCTCTACCCCTCCCTCCAACCCACCTAGCTTGCACACACGTGTGCTCTCTCTCTCTCAAAAATAAATATCTTTAAAAAAATCTGAAGTGAAAGAGGAGACATTACAACAGATACCATAGAAATAAAAAGAATGATAAGAAACTATTATGAACAAATATATGCTAACAAATTGGATACACTTGATAAATGGAAAATTCTTAGAAATATACAACTAACAAAGACTGAAAAAATGAAGAAATAGAAGGCTTGAACAGACCTATAAGAAATAAAGAGATAGAATTAATAATAAAAAATCTCCTAACAAAAAAAGCCCACGACCAGATGGCTTCATTGATTAATTCTACCAAAACTTTAAAGAAGAATTAATGTCAATCCTTCTCAAACTCTTCCAAAAAACTGAAATGAAGAGAACACTTCCAAACTAATTTCATGAGGACAGCATTTCCCTGATTCCAAAGCTAGATGAGGATGCTACAAGACAAGAAAATTACAAATCAATATCCCTGATATACACAGATGTGCAAATGCTTAAAAAATACTCACAAAACAAATTCAACAGCTCATTAAAAGGCTTATACTACATGGTCAGGTAGGATTTATCCCTGCGATGCAAGAATGGTTCAACATAAAAGTGCGTATCTATAAACGTGGTACACCAAAATAACAGAATAAAGGATAAAATCCTGTAATTATCTCAGTAGGTACAGAAAAAGCATTTGACAAAATTTAACATCCTTTTATGGTAAAAACTGAACAAATTATGATAGGACAAATGTACATTAATATAACAAAAGTAATATATGACAAGCTCACATCATACTCAGTGACAAAAGGCTAAAAGGTTTCCCTATAAGATCCTATAAGATCAGTTATAAGACAAAGATGTCCACCATTTCTATTCAACCAAGCCTTGGAAGTCCTAGCCACAGCAATTAGGAAAAATAAAAAAGTAAATCAGAAAGGAAGAAGTAAAACTATCCCTGGACATTACATGATCATATATATAGAAAGCCCTTAAGATTCTACCACAAAAACTGTTAGAACTAATACATGAATTCAGTTACTTGCACGATAAAAAATCAACATATAAAAATCAGTTGAATTTCAATACATGAACAATGAACGATTTGAAAAAGAAATTAAGAACAAAATTTCATTCACAACAGCATCAAAAAGAATAGAATACTTGGGAATAAAGTTAACCAAGGAGGTGAAAGATAAACATACTGAAAAATACAAAACAATGATGAAAGAAATTGAAGAAGATACAACTAAATAGAAAGATACCCTGTATTATTTCATTGGACAAAATAATATTGTTAAAATGTCCATAATACCCAAAGTGACCTACGGATTCAATGTGTTCACTATCAATGGCATTTTTCTAATGGCAAATGTTCCAACAGCATTATTCCCAGAAGTAGAAAAAACTATCCTAAAATCTGCATGCAACCACAAAAGAATAGATAAAGCAATCTTGAGCAAGGAGAAAAAAGGTGGAATCATCACATTTCCTGATTACAAATTATATTGCCATGCTACAATAATCAAAGAAAGTATGGTCCTGGTATGAATACACACACACAGAGAAATGGAACAGAATTGAGAAGTCTGAAATAAACTCACACATATAGAGTCATGTCATCTTGGACAAAGGCACCAAAATTACACAATAGGGAATCAATTGCTTCAATAAATGGTGTTGGGAAAACTGGATATCCATATATAAAAGAATGAAATTGGATCCTTATTTCACATCATACACAACAGTCAACTCAAAAAAATTAAAGACTTTAACATAAAACCAGAAATTGTAAAACTCCTAGAATGAAATCTAACCTGAAATTATTCTTGGCAATGATTTTTTTAGATTACAATAAAAGCAAAAATAAATAAGAAGGGCTACATCAAACTAAAAAGTTTCTGTATAGTAAACAATCAAGAAAATGGAAAGGCAAACTACAAAATGGGAGAAAATATTTCCAAATCATATGACTGATTATAGATTGATATCCAAAATATATAAGGAAGTCATGAAACTCAATAGCAAATACAGAAATAATCTGATTTTTTAAATTGGCAAAGGACCTGAATGTACATTTTTCCAAAGATATTCAAATGGAGAGATATACCACGTTCACGGATTAGAAAACTCAATACTGTTGAGAAGTCAAATCCCTCCAGTTCATCTACAGATTGAAGGGAATTCCAATCACATTTCCAACTAGTTTTTTTATAGATTTATGATATGGTTTATAATATCTCTAGAGAATGTGAAAGTAACTAGAATAGCCAAAATAATTATGAAAAAAGAAGAACAAATTAGAGCTTCCACACTACCCAATTTTATGACTAACTAAATCTGCAGTGATTAAGCACAGTAATGCTGAACAAACAGGCACAGATTAATTGAACAGAATAGAAAGCTCAAAAATAGATTTAAAAAAATGTAGTGAACTGATTTTTCACAAAAGTACAAACACAAATGGAGATAGAATAATCTTTCCACCTAATGGTACTGGAAAAACTGGACAGCACTCACAAAACAGTAAACCTGGATATATGTCTCACACCTTATATCAATATGAATTCAACATGGATCATAGCCCTGAGTGTAAAAGGTAATATTAAAACTCATCTAAAAGAAAACAGGAGAAAATCTACATGACCTTGAGTTCAATTAGAAGTTTTTAGACATGACTTCAAAAGCATGATTCATAAAAGAACATAAAATAAATTGGGTTTTACCAAAGCTTTTGGTCTGTGAATGATATTTTAAGAGAACAAAAAGACATGACACACATATTGAGAAAATATTTGTAAATCACAGATCTGCTAAAGGGCATATATTTAGAAAATATAAAGAATACATAAAATTCAAAAATAGAAGGCAAACCAATAAAAATTGTAAATTTGAACTGGCTAACCACCAAAGAGTTTCTTCAATTAGAAAATAAACACAGGAAAAGATGCACTGATCATTAGTTATTAGGAGATTACAAATTAAAAACATAATAAAATACATCTACACACCTATTAGAATTGCTCAAATCAATAAATTGACAACTTTAAGTAGTAATGAGGATATAGAACAATAGGAACTCCCATCCACTGATGTTTGAAATGCAAAATATAACCACCACTTGAAAAACAGTTTGCTAGTTTCTCATAAAGTTAAACATACATTTACTGTATGATTGAGCATTACTAGTCCTAGGAATTTAACCACATGAATTGAAAACTTGTGTTGGAACAAAAACACTTTATTCATTTTGCCAAAAACAGAAAATATCTCAAATGTCCTTCAAAAGTTAAATGGATAAACAAACTGTAATACATTCATCGAATGAAATACTATTTAGAATAAAAAAGAACAAATTATTGATTCATGCACCAAAATGGGTGAATTGTAAATGCATTTTGCTTATTGAAAGAAGCCAGATCTAAATGTTAGATGTTATATGATTCCATTTTATGAAATTCTGAAAAAGACAAAACTATAGGGATGGCAAAACACATCAGTGTTGCCTGGGGATGTGACTGGGTTTTGAGGTCACAGGAAGTTTTTAGGATGGTGAAACAGTTCCACATGGTACTGTGGTGGGAGATACATGAAGCTATGTAATTATCAAAATCCACAGAATTGAACATCACTAAGAGTGACTTCTACTGTATGCAATATATTTTAAAATACCCCTAAAATGTTGGGAGAACCTAGAATAGGATACAGACTGTTTAAATATATCTGTTCTATAAATTTAGGACATAAAGGCACTGAACAAAGCAAGAGGAAAGGAGGTAACCTAAAAAAAACTTGGAAAACCTTGCTTTGCCCAGACAAAAGAAAAATGTGCATAAAAAATACCTTTCTAGTACTCTCCTAAAGTGTCTAGGTCATGAAAGACAAGGAAAGACCAAGAAACCGTCAAAATGAGAATGTAAATAGGATGACTAAATGCAATATACCCTTTCAATGGGTATTGATAAACATTATCCAATCTTAATAAGAATGGCAACACAAAGAAAATTATATCTTATCTGGTGCTCACTGGTGTAATTTTGATTTTGGAACACAGACATAACAAAGTTCCCAGGAATTACAGCATTTTAGGGCTGGGATTGTACAGATTCAATTCAAACATCTTCACACACAGGAAGTTGAGGTCTAAAGAGAGGAAGTCATTGCTTCAGAATGAGCACGGGCTTAAAACAGTTTTAGCGACTCCTAGTCAAGCCACACCTGCAAATTTGGCATTGGCGTGAAATACAGCCAAGTAGTCCATCCTCATTACCGCCCCATTTGTCTTTCTCTGATTGACTTATTTCACTTACATTATACCCTCTAGAACTATAATGTTCCAAACGGCAAGATTTCATTCTTTCTTATAGCTGGGTAATATTCCATTATATACATACCACATCTTTATCCATTCATCTATTGGTGGACACTTGGACTGCTTCCATAATTTGGCAATTGTAAATAATGCTGTAACAAACACAGAGTGCATATATCTTTTTGAATTGATGTTTTTCATATTCTTTGGGTAATACCACCCAGTAGTGGAATTATTAGATCATGTAGTAATTCTATTTTGGATTTTTTGAGGAACCTCCATACTGTTTTCCACAGTAACTGCAAGTTTGCATTCTCACCAACAGTGCATGAGGGTTCCTTTCTCTCCATATTCTTGCCAACACATGTTGTTTCTTGTGTTTTTCATTTTAGCTATTCTGACAGGTATGAGGTGATATCTCATTGTAGTTGTGATGTGCACTTCCTTGATGCTTAGTGGTTTTGAATATCTTTCTGTGTGCCTGTTAACCATCTGTATGGTTACTTTGGAGAAATGTCTGTTCATGTGTTCTACCCACTTTTAATTGCATTATTTGTTTTTTTGGTTGTTGAGTTGTATAAGTTCTTTATATATTTTGGATACTAACCCTTTATCAGATATGTCATTTGCAAATATC
>NW_022589723.1:14587165-14643883 GCF_004348235.1 Phoca vitulina
GTTTATTTTGCTTTCATTTCCCTTGCCTGAGGAGACATATCTAGAAAAATGCTGCTATGGCTGATGTTAGAGAAATTACTGCCTGTGTTCTCTTCTAGAATTTTTACATTTTCAGTTCTCATATTTAGGTCCTTAATCCATTTTGAGTTTTTTGTTGTGTATGGTGTAAGAAAGTGGTCCAGTTTCATTCTTTTGCATGTAGCTGTCCAGTTTTCACAGCACCATTTGTTGAAGAGACTGGATACCATATATTGCCCCATTACATATTCTTGACTCTTTTGTCAAAGATCAATTGACATATAATCATGGGTTTTTCCCAGATCTTTATTCAGTTCTACTGATCTATGTGTCCATTTTTGTGCCAGTACCATATTCCTATGATTACTACAGCTCTGCAGTATATCTTGAAATCTGGGATTGTGACACCTCCAGTTTTGTTCTTCATTATCAAAATTGCTTCAGCTATTTTGGATCTTTTGTTATTCCATCTTTTTTGAGTCCATTAAGCTTATTTGTTCTATTTCTGTGAAAAATGCTATTGGTATTCTGACAGAGATTACATTAAATCTGTAGATTGCTTTGCATAGTAGGTACAATGTAACAATTTGTTCTTCCAATCCATGAGCATGGAATATCTTTCCATTTGTTTGCATAATCTTAAATTTCTTTCATCAGTATTTTATAGTTTTCAGAGTACAGGTCTTACACTTCCTTGTTTAAGTTTATTCCTAGGTATTTTAGCATTTTTGGTGCAACTGTAAATGGGATTGTTTTTTAAATTTCTCTTTCTGCTACTTCATTATTAGTGTATAGAATTACAACAGATTTCTGTATATCGATTTTGTATCCCGTGACCTTACTGAATTCATTTATCAGTTCTAGTAATTTTGTTAGGAGTCTTTAGGGTTTTCTATATACAGTATCACATCATTTGCAAAGAGTAAAAGTTTTACTTATTCCTTACCAATTTGGATGCCTTTTATTTGTTTTTCTTGTCTGATTGCTATGGCTAGGGCTTCCAATACTATGTTGAATAAAAGTAGTGAGAATGACATCCTTTTCCTTTTCCTGATCTTAGGAGAAAAGTCATCAGTTTTTCACCATTAAAGATGATGTTAGCTGTGGACTTCTCATATATAGCCTTTATTATATTGAGGTATGTTCCCTCTTCACCTACTTTGTTGAGGGTTTTTAATCTTGAATGGATGTTGTCCTTTGTCAAATGTTTTCTTTCTTCATCTATTTAAGTGATCATATGCTTTTTATCCTTTCTCTTGTTGACATGACATATCACATTGATTAATCTGCAAATATTGAACCACCCTTGCATCCCAGGAACAAATCCCATTTTATTGTGGTAAATGATTTTTTTTTAATGTATTATTTGATTCGGCTTGCTAGTATTTTGGTAAGGATTTCTTCATCTATGTTCATCAAAGATATTGGCCTGTAGTTTTGTTTTGTTTTGTTTTGTGGTGTCTTTATCTGGTTTAGGTACTGGGGTAATGCTGCCCTTATAGAATGAATTATGAAACTTTCCTTCCTCTTCCATTTTTTGGAATAGCTTGAGAAGAATAGGTATCAACTCTTCCTCAGTGTTTAGTAGAATTCACCTATGATGCTATCTGATCCTATAATTTTGTTTCCTGAGATTTTTTTTGATTGCTGATTCAATTTAATTGCTGGTAATTGGTCTATTCAAATTTTCTATTTCTTCTTGATTCACTTCTGTGGGGTTACATGTTTCTGGTAATTCATCCATTTCTTCTAGATTGTCCAATTTCTTGCATTGTAAATTTTCATAATATTCTCTTATAATCCTTTGTATTTCTGTGGTATCAGTTTTTATTTCTCTTCTTTCACTTCTGATTTTGAGTCTCCTCTCTCTCTTCCTCTCTCTCTCTCAATGAGTCTGGCTAAAGGTTTATCAATTTTGTTGATATTTTCAAAGAACCAACTGCTCCTGGGTTCATTGGTCTGTTCTCTTGTATTTTTTAGTTTCCATTTTGTTTATTTGTGCTCTAATCTTTATTATTTCCTTTCTTTTACTGGCTTTTTTTTTAATAGTTCCTTTAGGTGTAAGCATAGGTTGTTTGAGATTTTTCTTGCTTTTTGAGGTAGGCCTATATGCTATAAACTTATCTCTTAGTACAGCTTTTGCAGTATCCCCCAAATTTTGGACTGTTGTGTTTTCAGTTTCATTTGTCTCCATGTATTTTTTGATTTCCACTTCAATTTATTGGTTGACCCACTTACTATTAAGTAGCATGTTGTTTAACTTCTATGTATTTGTGCTCTTTCCAGATTTTTTCTTGCAGTTGATATTTAGTTTCATAGTGTTGTGGTCATAAAAGAGGAATGGTTATGACTGAACTTTCTGAATTTGTTGAGACTTGTTTTGTGGGCTAACATGTGATCTATTATGGAGAATATTCCATGTACACTTGAAAAGAATGTGTATTCTGCTGTTTTAGAATGGAATATTCTGAATATATCTATTAAATCCATCTGGTCCAATATGTCATTCAAAGCCACTGTTTCCTTGTTGATTTTCTGTTTCGATGATCTATCCATTTATGTGTGATGTTAAATCTAACACTATTATTGTATTACTATCAATTATTTCCTTTATATTTGTTATTAGCTGCTTTATGTATTTGTGTGTTCTCATATTGAGTGCATATTTACAATTATTATATCTTCTTGTTGAATTGTTCCCTTTATGACTACAAATATACATACATATATACGTATACATATAGTGTCTCTGTCTCTTGTTACAGTCTTTGTTTTAAAGTCTATTTTGTCTGATATAAGTGTTGTTACCCCAGCTTTCTTTTCACTTCCATTTGCATGATAAATGCTTTCCATCCTTCACTTTCAAAATACAGGTGTTTTCAGGTCTGACGTGAGTCTCTTGTATGCAGCATATAGATGGCTCGCTCTTTTTTATTCATTCTGTCACCCTATGTCTTTTCATTGGAGTTTTTACTCTATTTACAGTGAAAGTAGTTATGATAGGTATGTCCTTCATTATTATTATTATTATTATTGTTATTATTACTAACTACTGTTATTGTTATTATTATTTTTAATTACAAAGTAAGATTTTTTCCTGTTGGAATCAAACAGGGGAAGTCTGTTTCAGTAGAAAAACTGATTTCTTTCCTTTCACTTTTTGTTTTCCAATGATCACTCTGACTATGGTAGGGAAGACAGAGTTAGGAAGACAGGCAATAGTGAAACCAAGTATAAAATTAGGCTATTATTGAGGATTTACTCTGTATTTAAGTATGAGCAATCAGCAACCCTTTTAATGGGTATTGATAAACGTTATCCAATCTTAATAAGAATGGCAACACAAAGAAAATTATATCTTATCTGGTGCTCACTGGTGTAATTTTGTTTCTGGAACACAGACATAACAAAGTTCCCAGGAATTATAGCATTCTAGGGCTGGGATTGTACAGATTCAGTTCAAACATCTTCACACACAGGAAGTTGAGGTCTAAAGAGAGGAAGTCATTGCTTCAGAATGAGCACAGGCTTAAAACAGTTTTAGTGACTCCTAGTCAAGCCACACCTGCAAATTTGGCAGTAATGAGAATGGACTACTTGGCTGTATTTCACGCCAATGCTCTAGGGTAGAGCCCAGAAGTGTCACTGGGGGCCAGGGTTTTGGGATGCATGTATCAAGGAGTATAGTGGGACTGAACATACTGTCTTGACAGGTTTTCCCCTTGGTCTCTAGAGGGGTGACAGGGTATCATTACTGCTGATTTATAGTTGGTGATTAGTACTATTTTTTACATATCTATACCAGACATCTATTGTTTTTGCCTGCTTAGCACAATTTATCTCCTCTGTTGGTAACAGTGATTCTCTTTTCCTTTCTTATGGGGATTGCTCCTTATTCACTCCGTGTTTCTGACAGGGCTGCTAGTCACAGTAGCTTATCCTTCCTGTGTGGGCTTGTCACTCAGGCCATGAAAAGCAAAGCACTACACCTCCCTTGATACCTACTTCATGGAAGACAAGAGTTCTTCCCAGGACTTTTCAGAATTAGAATTGAATGGATGGCTTTCTTCTTCTCATGCATCATGACCAATGTGTATGTAACATCAGTCCTTCGGGTGGTCATGCCTCCATGCTTCACTCTGTGAAGCGATCTAAGAGACAGAGGATGCCAGGGAAACCAGTTTTTTTAGAAAGTAAAAGGAACACCAGTAGACAAATATGGAAAGGTGATAGGGAAGAAAACAAAAAGCCAACAAAAGGAGAGCTACAGAACCAGCTGCCACTGTGGATAATGCACCCCCAGAATGAAATTTGTTTTTCATTTACACTGGTGAAATAGATGCCTCCTGGACTGAGATGCATGTGTTGGCATTTGGAGAGAAGTATCTCCCTGGCTCTGAGGGAAACCAAATCATAAACAGTAGATTGCTCAGTAATGATGGAATCATAACAAGAGGGCTAAACCATTGGATTCCAGTACTCAGTGGGTTCAGGCTTGGCAAGCAGGAACAACCATCTCCACAATGGAGAATATATGCTCCAAGACCCTGACTCACTGAACCAAGGGCTCCAGTCATATTTCCCCTGGGTAGCACTGAGTGGGCAGGTCCCATTTTGCCTCACAAACCCCTTCAATTTCTTTTTTTCCTCCCTCCCTCTCTCTCTCTCTGTCACATCCTAAGAGTTCCCAATCATTGGCATTTACTATGTATCTGGCACTGTCCTAAGTGCTTAACTTGCATTATTTCAATTAGCTATTTTCCCAAACAACCTTATGACTTAGATACTACTAATATTGTCCTCTTACAGATGGGGAAGCTGATGCCTAAGAGGATGTCCTGCAACCAGCATGTGTTTATGTACTGATTTAATGCTATGGAGTATTTTGTTAGGTATCAACAGCACTCCCTACCATGTTCCTTCAACATTAACTCTCACTTTTACCTTTTATTCTACCTTTTTCTTTCTCTCCCAACTGTAGTCTGCTCTGCCTCCTCTTCTGCTTTTGATATGCCCCATTTTACCCAAAGTAAGTTGTAAAGATCATTTAATATAGAGTATGAAGAGTCTCAGCTTTGAGAGAGGTCTGTTTTACCAAAAGCCTTTTTTTAAAACTTTTTTTATGGTTTATTTTTTTATTATGTTATGTTAATCACCATACATTACATCATTAGTTTTTGATGTAGTGTTCCGTGATTCATTGTTTGCGTATAACACCCAGTGCTCCATTCAGTACGTGCCCTCTTTAATACCCATCACCAGGCTAACCCATTCCCCCTCCCCGCTCCCCTCTAGAACCCTCAGTTTCTCAGAGTCCATAGTCTCTCATGGTTCATTTCCCCCTCCGATTCCCCCCCACCCACAAAAGCCTTTTAAACTAAGGCAAGTGGTTTAAGCTCCTCCATGCTTTTTTTTTTTTTTTTAATCTCTAAGTTTGAGCCAATGCTCTGCAGAATCCAACCCCCCATATCAAATAAAATAACATAGGTGGAATCCCTTTGTGGACTGGAAATTGACATAAAGATTAAGGTGTGTGGAAGTGGAAAAGGGCATGTATGGAAAGGTGAGGTGGAAGACATAGTAAGGCAAGGCTTAGACGGGTCCATTCCAGGCTTGAGAGGGCATGCAAAACAACCTGTGGAATAAGGTATAGAATCTGCAAGCTAGAAAGGAGTGTACAATTGTTGAGGTTTGAAAGGGATATAGTAAGGTATTTTTAGGAAACTGTTGACTAGGTAGTTTATCAAACCTCATGTTTTCAACCTGCACACAAGTTTCATGCTCTGCAGCATCTCAGCAAATGCTTTCGTTAATTACCCACTAATTATAACATCATTGAATGGTTACACTGAGGCAACCATATAATTATGGAGCAAAAAGCTCTGAGCAATTACAAGCCTGAGCATATTGGTTGATTACAATAAATCCCCAGCTCATTGTTGATATTTGTCACCTGCTTAATGTCCCTAATCTCTTGATGCATGTGATAAACCATGTGCAACATAGGAAGCAGGGCCTTTGGAGAGAAAGCCCAAATTAAGGGAGAGATAAAAACATATATGTAATGAGTTTGAAGATGTGTTCACTTCTGTTTGTCTAGCCAACATATAGTATCAGGTAACTGCTTTAGTGGTCCTTGCCCTCTAGGGTCTCCTAGTCCACAAGAGGAAACAATCTTATGTGCAAATTATAATGAGTTAGCAATGGTAGAGATGGACATGGAATGTTATGGGAGCCTAGTGGAACACTGGAGATTTCAGAAAATCTTCACAGACAAGATGATATTTGACATCTATTTCTGAATGATGAAAATATGCCAAGTGTTCAGAGGAGAAAGGAGTCTTTGCGAATATATAGTTTTCATAGAGGCTTTTAGCAAATCAGCAAAAACACACACAGAAAGAAAATTATCATCTTTTGTTGCACCCCTGAAAATACATGCTAGCTTCAAGTAAGCAGAAACAGTGATTTCAATAGTTACAAATGGGGAGGGTATCTAGTAGGAGGAAACCACCATGAAAGTCTATTTTTAAATGGTTTGATTCTTTCTATCACACATAGGTTCCTCAAACAACCCCTTTGTGTTTCTGGAGGAATCTTATGTAAGAGCTTCCCTTGGCAATTCCCATAATTGACCTTCATGCTTGGAACAACAAAGGAGCTTTGAATCAATCTGGGGGGAACAAAAAGTTGTAAAATGTAAATAGGTAATTATAAAAAATTACTTCACAATCTCACATCTTCAAGAGAGCATTGTTTTTAGTCTTCTATCTTTCCTCCAATTCTAAAACTTTCTAAAGCGCCTCAGGTATTTCCAACTAATCATTTTCTTAGAGAAAGACTGTAAATATTTTAAAACATTGGACTGACATTTTCAGTATATGGTATATGGATTTCTCTGGATTTTTTTTTCAGATCCTGTAGGCCAAAATCAGAAATTCAACTACAACGTAATTAATATTTACCTTTAATACCTAACATTGGCTCACGATCATTTCACTGAGAAAACTGAAAATTAGTAATTAAATGTATTACATAGCTTAGAGCTATGTAAGGAGATTTTACATATAGAACTGTTTCTCTTTCCAGTAAAAAAAAAAAAAGAAAAATTGAACACATGGCAAAAAGAGTGACAGTCAATTTCCTCTGAGACACCATGACAACAGCTGTGTACTGTGTTCTGCACATAGGGACATTCAATAAGTGTGTGTTGACTGACTTAGAAATTTGAGACATTACCTTGACAGAAATGTGTCTATAGTTGTAAGACATCAGACCGGGGACAATGAAAGCAAAACACTATCTGAGAACTCTTGTACATAGCCAAGGACATTTTGTTTAAAGATCATCCATTATGGAGGGGGGCGGAGCAAGATGGCGGAGGAGTAGGAGACCTGGATTTCGTCTCCTCTCAGGAATTCAGCTGGATAGGGATCAAACCATTCTGAACACCTACAAACTCAACAGGAGATCAAAGAAAAGAAGAGCAACAACTCTCTGAACAGAAAAGCGACCACTTTTTGGAAGGTAGGACGTGTGGAGAAGTGAATCCGAGGCGATATTCGGGAGGATAGACGGCGGGGGAGGGGCCTCCGTCGGCCGCTTCTGGCAAGTGATAGAGCCACGGAGCACAAAATCGGAACTTTTAGAAGTCGGCTCCGCTGAGGGACGTCACTCTGGTGGCGAAGTGGGGGGTGGAACCCTTGCGGGACAGTGTGGTCTCAGGACCCTCGGGGTCACAGAAAGACCGGGGGTGCCTGAGTGCAGCAGAGCTCCCAGGTATTGGAGCAGGGAAGCCGGCTGCAGAGACGGAGCCCAGGCGCGGGCTCTCAGCTCGGGGTTGCTATAAACCGTGATCCGCGGCACAGTCGGGCCACTGCTCCTCCAGCAGGGACCCAACAAGCGGCAGATCCGGGGAGACTCACCTTCTTCCCCCGGGAGGAGAGGTGCGGGAGCGCACCGCGGGGATCTGCTGGGTTTGGAGACTCCACCCGGGGTCGGGTGCCAGATAGAAAGGCGCGGTCACAGGCCGGGTGAGCGAGGAGTGTGGCCGGAGACCGGGGAGACGGGAGTGACTGACTGCTTTTCTCTGGGGGCTCGCTGAGGAGCGGGACCCTGAGTTCTCGGCTCCTCCGGGTCGGAGACTGGGAGGCCGCCATTTTCACTCTCCGCCTCCAAAGCTGTACGGAAAGCTTGCAGGGAACAAAAGCTCCGGAGAGCAAACCCGAGCAGATTACTTAGCCCGGACCGGCAAGGGCGGGGCAATTTTGCCTCCGGCAAAGACATTTGGGAACCACGGCAACAGGCCCCTCCCCCAGAAGATCAGCAAGAACAGCCAGCCAAGACCAAGTTTACCGATCAATGAGAACGGCAGAACTCCAGCGCTAGGGGAACACTGCACATAGAATTCATGGCTTTTTTACCATGATTCTTTAGTCTTTCAAAGTTAATTATTTTTTTTAACTGTCTTTTTTTCTTTTTTCCTTTTTTCTTTTTTTTTGAATTTTTCTTTTTCCCTTTTTCAACCAACATCTTATCAATCCCTTTTTAAAAAAAAAAATTTTTATTTTTCATTTTTAAAGTCATATTCTATCCCTTCATAGTAGTTACCCGTATTTTTGGCATATATATATAAGTTGTTCTCTCTTTAAAATCTTGAGATAGTTTCTTCTAACAGATCAAAATATACTCTAAATCTCTAGTGTATGGTTTTTTTCTACTCCCCTGCCTGATCACATTCTCTCCCTTTTTTCTTTCTTTCTTTCTTTTTTTTTAATCCTCTTCTTTCTTTTTTCAAACAACTTATCAAATCCTTTTTTAAAATTTTTTATAATTTCCATCTTTACAGTCATATTCCATCCCTTCATCATATCAACCCTTATTTTTGTACATATATAAGTTTTTCTTTCTTTAAAATTTTGGGAGGGACTTTCTTTTAACAGACCAAAATACACCCAAAATCTAGTGTGTGGCACTGATCTATAATCCAGCCTGATCATATTTGATCACATTCTGTTTTTGTTTTGTTTTGTTTTGTTCTGCTTTTGTTTGTTTTTATCTTTTTCTTTTTTCTTTTTTTCTTTCCTTTTCTTTTTTCTCTCTTTCCCTTTCTTTTCCCACTGCTTCAGGTCTTTTCTGATTTGTTTAGAGTATATTTTCTGGGGACGTTGTTACCCTGCTAGCATTTTGTTCTCTCATTAATCTATTCTCCTCTGCACAAAATGACAAGACGGAAAAAATCACCTCAACAAAAAGAACAAGAGGTAGTACCGACTGCCAGGGACCTACTCAATACGGACATTAGTACGATGTCAGATCTAGAGTTCAGAATCATCACTTTAAAGATACTAGCTGGGCTTGAAAAAAACATGGAAGTTATTAGAGAAACCCTTTCTGGAGAAGTAAAAGAACTAAAATCGAACCAAGTAGAAATCAAAAAGGCTATTAATGAGGTGCAATCAAATATGGGGGCGCTAACTGCTAGGATAAATGAGGCAGAAGAAAGAATCAGCGAGATAGAAGACCAAATGATGGAAAATAAAGAAGCTGAGAAAAAGATAAACAACTACTGGATCACGAGGGCAGAATTCGAGAGATAAACGATACCATAAGACGAAACAACATTAGAATAATTGGGATCCCAGAAGAAGAAGAAAGAGAGAGAGGTGCAGAAGGTATAATGGAGCAAATTATAGCAGAGAACTTCCCTAATTTGGGGAAGGAAACAGGCATCAAAATCCAGGAAGCACAGAGAACCCCTCTCAAAATCAATAAAAATAGGTCAACACCCCGACATCTAATAGTAAAACTTACGAGTCTCAGAGACAAAGAGAAAATCCTGAAAGCAGCTCGGGAGAAGAGATATGTAACCTACAATGGTAGAAACATTAGATTGGCAACAGACTTATCCACAGAGACCTGGCAGGCCAGAAAGGACTGGCAGGACATATTCAGAGCACTAAATGAGAAAAATATGCAGCCAAGAATACTATATCCAGCTAGGCTGTCATTGAAAATTGAAGGAGAGATAAAAAGCTTCCAGGACAAACAAAAACTAAAGGAATTTGCAAACACGAAACCAGCCCTACAACAAATATTGAAAGGGGTCCTCTAAGCAAAGAGAGAGCCTAAAAGCAACATAGACCAGAAAGGAACACAAACAATATACAGTAACAGTCACTTTACAGGCAATACAATGGCACTGAACTCCTATCTTTCAATAGTTACCCTGAATGTAAATGGGCTAACTGCCCCAATCAAAAGACACAGGCTATCAGATTGGATTAAAAAACAAGACCCATCGATATGCTGTCTGCAAGAGACTCATTTTAGACCCAAAGACACCCCCAGATTGAAAGTGAGGGGGTGGAAAACCATTTACCATGCTAATGGACACCAAAAGAAAGCTGGGGTGGCAATCCTTATATCAGACAAATTAGATTTTAAACCAAAGACTGTAATAAGAGATGAAGAAGGACACTATATCATACTTAAAGGGTCTATCCAACAAGAAGATCTAACAATTGTAAATATCTATGCCCCTAACATGGGAGCAGCCAATTATATAAGGCAATTAATAACAAAAGCAAAGAAACACATCGACAACAATACAATAATAGTGGGGGACTTTAACACCCCCCTCACTGAAATGGACAGATCGTCTAAGCAAAAGATCAACAAGGAAATAAAGACTTTAAATGACACACTGGACCAAATGGACTTCACAGACATATTCAGAACATTCCATCCCAAAGCAACGGAATACACATTCTTCTCTAGTGCCCATGGAACATTCTCCAGAATAGATCACATCCTAGGTCATAAATCAGGTCTCAACCGGTACCAGAAGATTGGGATCATCCCCTGCCTATTTTCAGACCACAATGCTTTGAAACTAGAACTCAATCACAAGAGGAAAGTCAGAAAGAACTCAAATACATGGAGGCTAAAGAGCATCCTACTGAAGAATGAATGGGTCAACCAGGAAATTAAAGAAGAATTAAAAAAATTCATGGAAACCAATGAAAATGAAAACACAACTATTCAAAATCTTTGGGATACAGCAAAGGCAGTCCTAAGAGGAAAGTATATAGCAATACAAGCCTTTCTCAAGAAACAAGAAAGGTCTCAAGTACACAACCTAACCCTACACCTAAAGGAGCTGGAGAAAGAACAGCAAATAAAGCCTAAACCCAGCAGGAGAAGAGAAATAATAAAGATCAGAGCAGAAATCAATGAAATAGAAACCAAAAGAACAGTAGAACAGATCAACGAAACTAGGAGCTGGTTCTTTGAAAGAATTAACAAGATTGATAAGCCCCTGGCCAGACTTATCAAAAAGAAAAGAGAAATGACCCAAATCAACAAAATCATGAATGAAAGAGGAGAAATCACAACCAACGCCAAAGAAATACAAACAATTATAAGAACATATTATGAGCAACTCTATGCCAACAAATTAGATAACCTGGAAGTAATGGATGCATTCCTAGAGATGTATCAACTACCAAAACTGAACCAGGAAGAAATAGAACACCTGAACAGACCTATAACCACTAAGGAAATAGAAGCAGTCATCAAAAATCTCCCAAAACACAAAAGCCCAGAGCCAGATGGCTTCCCAGGGGAATTCTACCAAACATTTCAAAAAGAATTAATACCTATCCTTCTGAAACTGTTCCAAAAAATAGAAATGGAAGGAAAACTTCCAAACTCATTTTATGAGGCCAGCATTACCTTGATCCCAAAACCAGACAAAGACCCCATTAAAAAGGAGAATTACAGACCAATATCCCTGATGAACATGGATGCAAAAATTCTCACCAAAATACTAGCCAATAGGATCCAACAGTACATTAAAAGGATTATTCACCACGACCAAGTGGGATTTATCCCTGGGCTGCAAGGTTGGTTCAACATCCGCAAATCAATCAACGTGATACAATACATTAACAAAAGAAAAAACAAGAATCACATGATCCTCTCAATAGATGCAGAAAAAGCATTTGACAAAGTACAGCATCCTTTCTTGATCAAAACTCTTCAGAGTATAGGGATAGAGGGTACATACCTCAATATCATAAAAGCCATCTATGAAAAACCTACAGCGAATATCATTCTCAATGGGGAAAAACTGAGAGCTTTCCCCCTAAGGTCAGGAACGCGGCAGGGATGTCCACTATCACCACTGCTATTCAACATAGTATTGGAAGTCCTAGCCACAGCAATCAGACAACAAAAAGAAATCAAAGGCATCCAAATTGGCAAAGAAGAAGTCAAACTCTCACTCTTTGCAGATGATATGATACTTTATGTGGAAAATCCCAAAGACTCCACCCCAAAACTGCTAGAACTCATACAGGAATTCAGTCAAGTGGCAGGATATAAAATCAATGCACAGAAGTCAGTGGCATTCCTATACACCAACAACAAGTCAGAAGAAAGAGAAATTAAGGAGTCGATCCCATTTACAATTGCACCCAAAACCATAAGATACCTAGGAATAAATCTAACCAAAGAGGCAAAGGATCTGTACTCAGAAAACTATAAAATACTCATGAAAGAAATTGAGGAAGACACAAAGAAATGGAAAAACGTTCCATGCTCATGGATCAGAAGAACAAATATTGTGAAGATGTCAATCCTACCTAGAGCAATCTACACATTCAATGCAATCCCCATCAAAATACCATCCACTTTCTTCAAAGAAATGGAACAAATAATCCTAAAATTTGTATGGAACCAGAAAAGACCCCGCATAGCCAGAGGAATGTTGAAAAAGAAAAGCAAAGCCGGCGGCATCACAATTCCAGACTTCCAGCTCTACTACAAAGCTGTCATCATCAAGACAGTATGGTACTGGCACAAAAACAGACACATAGATCAATGGAACAGAATAGAGAGCCCAGAAATGGACCCTCAACTCTATGGTCAACTAATCTTCGACAAAGCAGGAAAGAATGTCCAATGGAAAAAAGACAGTCTCTTCAACAAATGGTGTTGGGAAAATTGGACAGCCACATGCAGAAGAATGAAACTGGACCATTTCCTTACACCACACACAAAAATAGACTCAAAATGGTTGAAAGACCTCAATGTGAGACAGGAGTCCCTCAAAATCCTAAAGGAGAACACAGGCAGCAACCTCTTCGACCTCAGCCGCAGCAACTTCTTCCTAGAAACATCGCCAAAGGCAAGGGAAGCAAGGGCAAAAATGAACTATTGGGACTTCATCAAGATAAAAAGCTTCTGCACAGCAAAACAGTCAACAAAACCAAAAGACAACTGACAGAATGGGAGAAGATATTTGCAAATGACATATCAGATAAAGGGCTAGTATCCAAAATCTATAAAGAACTCATCAAACTCAACACCAAAAGAACAAAGAATCCAATCAAGAAATGGGCAGAAGACATGAACAGACATTTTTCCAAAGAAGACATCCAAATGGCCAACAGACACATGAAAAAGTGTTCAATATCGCTCGGCATCAGGGAAATCCAAATCAAAACCTCAATGAGATACCACCTCACACCAGTCAGAATGGCTAAAATTAACAAGTCAGGAAATGACAGATGTTGGCGGGGATGCGGAGAAAGGGGAACCCTCCTACACTGTTGGTGGGAATGCAAGCTGGTGCAGCCACTCTGGAAAACAGTATGGAGGTTCCTCAAAAAGTTGAAAATAGAGCTACCATATGATCCAGCAATTGCACTCCTGGGTATTTACCCCAAAGATACAAAAGTAGGGACCCGAAAGGCTACGTGCACCCCGATGTTTATAGCAGCAATGTCCACAATAGCCAAACTGTGGAAAGAGCCAAGATGTCCATCAACAGATGAATGGATAAAGAAGATGTGGTATATATATACAATGGAATATTATGCAGCCATCAAAAGGAATAAGATCTTGCCATTTGCAACGACGTGGATGGAACTGGAGGGTATTATGCTGAGCGAAATAAGTCAAACAGAGAAAGACATGTATCATATGACCTCACTGATATGAGGAATTCTTAATCTCAGGAAACAAACTGAGGGTTGCTGGAGTGGGGGGTGGGGTGGGAGGGATGGGGTGACTGGGTGATGGACACTGGGGAGGGTATGTGTTCTGGTAAGCGCTGTGAATTGTGCAAGACTGTTGAATCTCAGATCTGTACCTCTGAAACAAATAATGCAATATATGTTAAAAAAAAAAGAAGGGGGGGAAATCGGAGGGGGAGCCGAACCATGAGAGACGATGGACTCTGAAAAACAAACTGAGGGTTCTAGAGGGGAGGGGGGTGTGAGGATGGGTTAGCCTGATGATGGGTTTTAAGGAGGGCACATTCTGCATGGAGCACTGGGTGTTATGCACAAACAATGGATCATGGAACACTACATCTAAAACTAATGATGTAATGTATGGGGATTAACATAACAATAAAAAAAATTAAAAAAAAAATAAAATAAAAATAAAGATCATCCATTTTATCAAACTTCTTTCTACACAATATTGGAGAGTCAGCGCTCTCTGTTAAACTCCTGCCCAACCTAACTGCCCTATGTGAAGAGCCAATGCTATCTCCATGGGAAAGGAGCATTTTTTATTTTTATTTTTTTAAAAGATTTTATTTATTTATTTGACAGAGACAGTGATAGAGGGAACACAAGCAGGGGGAGTGGGAGATGGAGAAGCAGTCTTCCTGCTGAGCAGGGAGCCCGATGTGGGGTTCAATCCCAAGACCCTGGGATCATGACCTGAGCTGAAGGCAGACACTTAACAACTAAGCCACCCAGGCACCCCGAGAAGGAAGCCATTTCTACTTAAACTTTTCAAAGCATTCTCTACTTAGATACTTTCAAGAAATCACCAGTTTCCTTAAGCATTACTCTATTATTTCAGAAAAAATTCTTGTTGACATTTAGAGAGAAATGTCAATTTTATAAAATTATAGATAAAAATGAGGTGTTTTTTTTTTGTCATTGTCTTATCTCAACCTAGACCTATTTAGAAGCCTCTTATGTAACACTATGTCTAGCACAGTATCCTACAGAGTATAGTTACTCAACATATACTTTTCTCAGGGGGGAGGAAATTTGTATATTTAACCTCCCATTTTTACCAATGAGATTTAAATTATCATCATTACACTTTTCCTACATATGTTAATATATTTTGAAAATTGGTAAGCAATGCCTGGCCTATTATATGATTAGATTATATAAGAACACAATATAACATAACTTAGTATACACAGGGCATAGTATAACATATTCCATACTCATGCTAAATAATTGAATATTTACTGTGCTTAGTTAAGCTAACCATTGATGGATTCAGTTTCTCATTTACCAAATGGGAATGGAGCCCTACACTGCAGTTTAACAGATATAATGACTTTAAAAGGATTTTGTGCATTTTAAAGTTCCCTACACAGGCAAGCAATTGTCATCATCGTGAAAGACCTTCAGTTGAGTACAACAGAAAAACATGTGTCACTATTTATATTTGAGCAACAAAAACAGCTAAAACAATGCCCACCTTTTTAAAAAATTTTTTATTGTTATGTTAATCACCATACATTACATCATTAGTTTTATTTTTTCTTTTTTCTTTTTTTATTGTTATGTTAATCCCCATACATTACATCATTAGTTTTAGATGTAGTGTTCCATGATCCATTGTTTGTGCATAACACCCAGTGCTCCATGCAGAATGTGCCCTCCTTAAAACCCATCATCAGGCTAACCCATCCTCACACCCCCCTCCCCTCTAGAACCCTCAGTTTGTTTTTCAGAGTCCATCGTCTCTCATGGTTCGGCTCCCCCTCCGATTTCCCCCCCTTCTTTTTTTTTTAACATATATTGCATTATTTGTTTCAGAGGTACAGATCTGAGATTCAACAGTCTTGCACAATTCACAGCGCTTACCAGAACACATACCCTCCCCAGTGTCCATCACCCAGTCACCCCATCCCTCCCACCCCACCCCCCACTCCAGCAACCCTCAGTTTGTTTCCTGAGATTAAGAATTCCTCATATCAGTGAGGTCATATGATACATGTCTTTCTCTGATTCACTTATTTCACTCAGCATAATACCCTCCAGTTCCATCCATGTTGTTGCAAATGGCAAGATCTCATTCCTTTTGATGGCTGCATAATATTCCATTGTATATATATACCACATCTTCTTTATCCATTCATCTGTTGATGGACATCTTGGCTCTTTCCACAGTTTGGCTATTGTGGACATTGCTGCTATAAACATCGGGGTGCACATACCCCTTCGGATCCCTACATTTATATCTTTGGGGTAAATACCCAGTAGTGCAATTGCTGGATCGTATGGTAGGTCTATTTTCAACTTTTTGAGGAACCTCCATACTGTTTTCCAGAGTGGCTGCACCAGTTTGCATTCCCACCAACAGTGTAGGAGGGTTCCCCTTTCTCCGCATCCCCACCAACATCTGTCGTTTCCTGACTTGTTCATAAAACAATGCCCAACTTTTAAATGGAAACAGGGGATGCTTAAGTCAAAACTAACAGACATTCAATACCCTCCCTAGTGTGGTACAAACCCTAGGCCAGCCAGCTTGGCCACACAGAGCCTCTTGCTGAGACCACTATGTCATCTTTCTAAAAAGTATTTCATTAAAACATTATTTGATATAATCTGAATACTTGGGCTCAAAGGTCATTAAATATATTCATCTCTTTCCAAGCAGGGCTGCCTCAAAAAGAAAGGTGTTAAGTAAATATGATTATAAGTCAGTATTATCTATTCTAGCTTTGGCATGAGTATGAAGAGTAAGTGTTTAGAATCACTAGGAATGTGGTCCAGCACTGGAGTTCTCATTCTTCCATTTCCTTTTTTTTTTTTAAATCTACATAGAATTAAACACATTATCACATACAGACCCATATGACATCCATATGTCATTATACCTATAGTGAACAGAATATCCTAAAGTATAAGAAACTTTGAAGAAACATAAAAAGAAAAGTGATGTTTTCTATGTTCAAGAGTGAAGCCCTTTTGGATCAGGAGGTACTACTGGTCTTCATGGTTTAATCTTAAAGATGCTTCTTTGAATATTAAATGATTTTTAGGATAATAAGCTGGGATTTTAATAGCCCTGAAGGATCATCCCATATATATTAGCATCCTGATCATGTGATATTATATAATGCCTGGAACTTAGTTCACTGTTGAACAAATCCAACCCACTGCTATGTCAAGGCAATTCATTCTTGGGATATTTTTTTTCCCACAGTTTTTGCATTCATATCCCCTCAACAGGGAGCCCTAGGGACACTGGGATTTCAAATTCTCTGTTCAGAGAGTACTACAATGTAAGGTGAATATTGAGAATAATAAATAACTTTTTCATTTCAAAAGAGGAAAGCAAGAAAAGTTTAGAAGACTAGTTATGGGAGAATCTGGTATCAAAGAAAAGAATACTGGTTTTGCTTGAAGTAGAAGGCTCTCTCAGCTATGTTTAAGGAAGCTATATCTAATCATCTGATCTCAAATCATCTTAATAACTATTAAAGAAAACACGTAGTCCTCATGCTGAAAAACAGTGAAGAAGAATATACTATTTATACCCTTTACTTGCGAATTCTGACATGATGGGTCTAAAGTTCCTGTGTGATTCCTACTCTATGTGAAGTTTTGATAAGAAGACTGTTCAAATTATAACAAATGGCTACTACCACCCTCGAATTTACTTTGAAGTTCTCAATTAGTTCCCATGCATTATATATAATACGTAAGTGTAAGTACACAGACTTGTATCTAACTACAAGGGAGTAATACCAGGTCTTAAACATAGTAAGTAGGGTTTAAAGAAATATGAGATTGAGAAGATCATATATATTCCTTCATTAGAATACCAGAAATCATGAGGAATGTATTCAGTGTTAATGTGACACGTGCCAAGAATGTAGCATCATGTAAAAAGTAATTCTCTAGGGATTTTACTTTTTTACAAATTCTAGTTCAAATTGTTGGCCAACATGGCAGTGGTCAAAACCCTATATTTCCATATGATATGTTTTGTTCCATATAAGGACAGGCTTAAAATATGTATCCTTGTTTATCTGAAGACTCTGACACCTATTTCACAATATTTGTCCCCTACCCCTTTGGAAAAGAGTATATGGGTCAAAGACGTCACACAAAGCAGCTCCTCCTGTGGACCAGATGTGCAGGCCCTGCCTACGCTGAGAGTCATGTCTGTGAATAATAGTAATTCTTCTATTCTCTACTCCCTCCTTTAGAAATGGTGGCTAACATGCCCTTGATTAATGTTTCTAGGTAGCCACTAATATGTGATCACACCAGTTCCTTTTTCCAAGCAGAGACCAATACTATCAGGCTTCACCTTCTATTTCCCCAAACTCATAGTATACATACATGTCTGCATCAATTCTTTCAACAGACATGAATTCAGAGCTGTACTATATGGCTGGCCAAGGGTAACAGGATGAATAGAGCATGGTCATTACCCTGCATGAGCTTTGGGTTTAAAAGGTAAATGTGCAAAGTGGTCAATAAATATACTATACAAAGCAAATTAGCTCACTTGTTCTAGGAGAGATTAAGAATGCTGTGGGCCTTCAGAAGAGGAAGATGAGATAAGGCTTTGGAATGGTGAAAAGGGGCACAGTGGAAGGGGAGGTGAAGGTAAAGAATATTTAGGGGAACATAGGATTTAAAGTGATTAAGAGAGCACAATATTTCATGTGGGAATCATGGCCACTATTTAGATGCAGACTGGGGAAAGGATTAGCATGTTTGACTTTTTTAGGGTGACCAACCAGTCTGTTCTACCGAGGAATGAGGGTTTTCTCAGGATGCTGGACTTTTAGTATGAAAACTGAGAGTCCCAGGCAAACCAGTCACCCTGCATTTCCTACTCTTTCACCAATGCACCTATATGATTTAAGAGTGACTTGATTTCATCAACAGAATGTTCCTTTAAAGTGTCTCTTCCTCTCTTTCTTCACTTTCATATCTTTTGCTCAATTTTTATAATTTCTTGCCTTGATTACTCCAAAGGCCTTCTATCTATCCTCCTCCTGGATGACAGAATGATCTTTCTAAAGTACAAGTCTGGTCATGCCACTCGCCGCTTAGAAATCTTCAATTATTCCCCATTACTTCAAGATAAAATCCAATTTCTTTAGTGTGTATACTAATCACATAGGAAAAGAGGTTATTTAAAAAGACAAAGTATCATGTGTTCATTTATTAATGCTTATTAATCCAACAAATATGTGTTGCAGATATCCTATACGTCAAAGACTGTTCTAGGAACCAGAGTTAAAATGGTAAACAAAGCAGGCAATATCCCTATCCTCATTTGAAACACATTCTAGTAGGGTGAGAGCAGACAATAAACAAATATGTATCAAGTGTGGTGTCAGGTAGTGATAGGCTGTTAGACTCTCAAAGAAAATAGGCAAATAAGAAAATAGAAGGTGGGTATAATTTTAGATAGTATGGTCAGGGAAGACATTCCCAAGTGACATCTGAGTATGAAACAGAGTGCTAGGAATATTTGGGGTAAATAATGTTCTAAAGAAGAGAGAACAAGTACAAAAATTCTGAGTTGGGAGATTGTTTGGTGCCCTCCTGAGAGAGTAGGGATCTCACATGTTACTGGAAAGGAGTGAGCATGGGAAGATTGACAGGAAGCAAGAAGAGAAGGCAAGCCAGGAGCTAGAGCATCTAGAGATTTGTAGACCATTTTAAAAGCTTTTGATTTCATTCCAATGAGATGGTCAGCCACGTAGAGTTTTGAGCAAAGGGGTGACACGATTTGCATTTTAAAAAGGTCTCTCAGGCAGCTGTTATGCAAAGACACTATTAGAAGAATACAATCAGGGAAACCATGTAGGAGGTTTTTATTTTAGGAAAGGAAATGATACTGGATTGGAATATGGTGGTATCAGAGGTGTCAAGAATTGGCAATGCCCAGGCCTCACCCAACACCTCCCTCCAGCAGCCATACTTTACTACTTGCATGCTTTGCTCACACCTCTATGTGTTGTTGATTCTGCCAGTAATTCCTTTTTACTCTCCACATGTCCTTGTCCTAGATACCTCACCTTTTTAAAAAGAATCATCTCTTTCAGAAAGTCATTCAAAGCTCAGTTTGGGTTTGATATCCTGTCTGTGCTGTATTGCACCTGTATTTAATTTACACACTGGTTGTAACTGCCTATTTTACATGTCTATTTATACACTGCTCAATGCTCATACTCATTCGCAATCTCTGAATCTCTTTTCCCCTCTTTCCCTTTCTCTCTCTCTCACACACACATACACACACACACACACTCTCTACCACAGATGTGATCACTTTGAGGGAAGTAACTGGCACACAGTAAATACAAAATACATTTTGTGTTGACTAGTTCTAGTAAGGAGCTCACATATCAAAATGACCAGAAACTGGGCTCTAATTGAAAAGGCATTATGAAAACAAGGACACTTAATCAATGAACTCATGTATTCATTCATTCATTCAGTGTACATTGTTTAGTATCTACCATATGCAAATATGCAGATAGATGCTAGATGTTGGAGATACAATGATAATGGGACACAATCAGCACTGATTGCCAGTCCAATCATCAGTACATTTCAATTGTGACAGAAGACTGCATTATCAAAAACACCTAAAACTAACAAACAAACAGGATGCACAGAGGTTCATACACTGTGAAATAATCCTAGATGAGACTTTGCAGAAACTCTCACTCCTGCAGCTACACTTCACTGATTAAACAGAGTAAAAATTTTAAAATGTGTAACAAATGTTCTCTATCCCAAAGGGTACAAAAATTATTTTGATAGAAACCATGGAAATATGTAATTAATTATGAGTGACATGAAACCAATCCCACTCTGGTCAAGAAACACCTATACAATAAAATGCAGCCTTAGAATAGAATCAGCACGTGCCCGGTATAATTCTATGGCATACAGTACTGACAACAGATACAGAAAAAGTTATTCTTTGTGTATAGACACTATAAAAAAATAAAAGCAACTTACAGGCCAGGTAGCTTGTGGCAAATACCACCTTTGTGTAAAAACAATATAAGATGCATGAGAAAATCATGGGGTAAACCCAGGATAAGACAAGTTCCCCAGTGTATGGCCAACTAACCAGGGGGCATTGACCTTTCTGTTCTCACTGTGACCATACTTTGCAGCAGGAGGATGCCCTTCTACTACCCAGGCTGTCCAATAGCTTGCAGCTAGAGTAGAAAGCTTAATTATTGACATCCAGAAATTCGGTGGCCAACAATTCTCATGAGGATTTCTGAAACCACTCAGCTACAGATGGAAGAAAGGAATCTGCTGCAGGGTAAAGAACCTCTTGGGTTAGAAAGCATCAAGGCAATCATGCATGCTGTGAAAACCAAAACGGCATACTGCTCTTGTCTGTGGCTGCTACGATGATAATTAATAGGAGCCAAAAGGTGATTGCAGTCTCTGAGAATTGATTATTGAAGGACTAAAAATTCAGGGCAGTGTACTGCTTCAGAGCCATCTTCAGAGTCAAACCAACCTAGATTCCAATTATAGAGCTTTGTGCTTTTCATTAACTGATTGCAAAATCTTAAAATTATTATCTTTTCTTTTTCTCTTCCCCAGTAATGGTCTTTAATAGCATTATCAAAATTGATCAAAATTATTTCCTCCAAGTAACACTTCAAATGTCCTTAAAATCTTGTCTCTTTCTAGCTCATTTTTCATCCATTTGTAATGTACAATACTATAACATGCTTTTATACCTTTTTTCCTTTCACCTCTCATTTTTTGTTCTTGTACTTATTCCTCCAAATGTAAAAAAACAACTAAAAAACAACCAGAAGTAATCTTGTAGACAAAGGACTTTATTTTTTTAAAGATTTTATTTATTTATTTGACAGAGAGAACACAAACAGGGGGAGTGGCAGTCAGAGGGAGAGGGAGAAACAGACTCCCCACTGAGCAGGGAGCCCAATGTGGGGCTTGATCCTAGGACCCTGGGATCATGACCTCAGCCTAAGGCAGACACTCAATGGACTGAGCAACCCAGGTGCCCCTAAACAGGACTTTAAAAGCAATTGAATTCAGACTCCTCACATTCATGAAATGATTATTATAGAAATTCCGAAAGTCCATGTCTTCCTCAGGGTTTTCTTAAATACTTTATCACAAAATTCATCACTATCCATCAACCATAAGTGAGAAGTTATTGATTTTATATTTAATCTACTACTGGAAACTAACTCAATTTTAGTATTGATACTGGTGGGAAGGGCATCAATCTTTATGTCCCAATTTCATTTTTTTATCCTATCTCAGGCATTCTTCCTGATGCTCAACTGGGTTAATGTCAGATTACTGGCCACCATTTATTATGTCTTGATATCATGTAAGTGATTCATCATTATCTTTTTGAAAAGATGTGTGAGAATGGGAAAAAACTATATCATAAGGGAAGGACACTGGATATGGATTATAAAACCTACTGGAAATAGTATTAATAGGGGGAGGAAAAGATGACGGAGGAGTAGGGGACCCTATTCCAACCGGTCCCTGGAAATGAACTGGATATCTACCAGACCACTCTGAACACCCACGAAATCAGCCTGAGATGTAAAAAGATAGATCTGGATCTCCACAAACAGAATATCGCAGCAGTAGGTTTTGAGGTATGAAGTGGGGAGGCGTGATCCCACAGGTGGATATTGGAAGATAAGCAGAAGGGGGAGGGAGCTGCCATAAGCGCTGTCACCGGAAAGGTGAAATAACACAGGAGCTCAAAAGCCTCCTGTGCTGGGGACCGGACACAGACTCGCAGACCAGTAGCAGCGGGAAAAGGACTTTAGGGCAGCCCCCCGGACTGAAACCTGGAGCAGGGAGGCTGTGCATGTGAACTGGGGGTGGCTGGCGGTTTTAGAAGCACAAATGTCAGAGAACTGTCCTGACCTGGAAGCGAGGACTGGAAGCACTGCTGAGGTGTGCACAACCCAGGATGCTCAAGTTTATAGCAGCACAAGGAGGAACGGAGATAGTGTGGCCTGGAAAGCTCATTGAAGAACAGACTGCGATCTCTCTGCTCTGAGGCAGAGGGTTGGAAACGATCTCTTCTGCTCTCACTCTCGGAAGAGACAAGGAAAGCCACCAGGGAACGTCATCAGAGAACAAAAGCCCCCAAATATCGGTTTTTGCTGAGCCCATATCCCCCCATAGGGGGCAGGGCAACTCTGCCCAAACAGGGTTGCCTGAGTAACAGTGCAGCAGGCCCCTCCCCCAGAAGACAGGCTGGGAGAACAAGAGGCCAGCAACCCTAAGGTCCCCATAAAAAAGGTGCATCTTGCTTGGATTGTGGTCAACAATTTGGACTCTGTACACTCCTTCAACCACCCCTCAACAGAAAGACTAGGAGGAGGAACCCCCACAATAGGAAAGACTCAGACACTGTGACTTCTGCCACAGATTTACAAATGGATACAGATATAACCAAGATGTCAGAAATGGAATTCGGGGTAGCAGATGTGAAGACAATAGCTAGAATGGAGAAATTGATTAATGGCAACATAGAGTCTCTAAAGGCAGAAATGAAAGCTGAACTGGCAGAACTTAAAAATGCTATCAATGAGATCCAATCTAATCCAGATAATCTAACAGCTAGGGTAAGCGGGGCAGAAGAACAAATTAGTGATCTAGAAGACGAATTAATAGACAAGAAGGGAAAAGAGGAGGCCAGGGCAAAACAACTAAAAATCCATGAAAATAGAATCAGAGAAATAAGTGACACCATGAATCATTCCAATGTCAGAATTATTGGGATCCCTGAGGGGGTGGAGAGAGAGAGAGGACTAGAAGACATATTTGAGCAAACCATAGCTGAGAACTTTCCTAATATGGGGAATGAAACAAATATTTGTGTATTAGAGGCAGAGAGGACACCTCCCAAATTCAAGGAAAACAGGCCAACCCCGGCATGTAATAGTAAAACTCCACGCTCATGGATTGGAAGAACAAATATTGTGAAGATGTCAATGCTACCTAGAGCAATCTACACACTCAGTGCAATCCCTATCAAAATACCATCAACTTTTTTCAAAGAAATGGAACAAATAATCCTAAAATTTGTATGGAACCAGAAAAGACCCCGAATAACTAGAGGAATGTTGACAAAGAAAAGCAAAGCTGGTGGCATCACAATTCCGGACTTCCAGCTCTATTACAAAGGTGTCGTCATCAAGACAGTATGGTACTGGCACAAAAACAGACACATAGATCAATGGAACAGAATAGAGAGCCCAGAAATGGACCCTCAACTTTATGGTCAACTAATCTTTGACAAAGCAGGAAAGAATGTCCAATGGAAAAAGGACAGTCTCTTCAACAAATGGTGTTGGGAAAATTGGACAGCCACATGCAGAAGAATGAAATTGGACCATTTCCTTACACCACACACAAAAATAGACTCAAAATGGTTGAAAGACCTCAATGTGAGACAGGAGTCCCTCAAAATCCCAAAGGAGAACACAGGCAGCAACCTCTTCGACCTCAGCCACAGCAACTTCTTCCTAGAAACATCACCAAAGGCAAGGGAAGCAAGGGCAAAAATGAACTATTGGGACTTCATCAAGATAAAAAGCTTCTGCACAGCAAAACAGTCAACAAAACCAAAAGACAACTGACAGAATGGGAGAAGATATTTGCAAATGACATATCAGATAAAGGGCTAGTATCCAAAATCTATAAAGAACTTCTGAAAATCAACACCCAAAGAACAAATGATCCAATCAAGAAATGGGCAGAAGACATGAACAGACATTTTTCCAAAGAAGAAATCCAAATGGCCAACAGACACATGGAAAAGTGCTCAACATCGCTCACCATCAGGGAAATCCAAATCAAAACCTCAATGAGGTATCACCTCACACCAGTCAGAATGGCTAAAATTAACAAGTCAGGAAACGACAGATGTTGGCGGGGATGCCGAGAAAGGGGAACCCTCCTACACTGTTGGTGGGAATGCAAACTGGTGCAGCCACTCTGGAAAACAGTATGGAAGTTCCTCAAAAAGTTGAAAATAGAGCTACCATACGACCCAGCAACTGCACTACTGGGTATTTACTCCAAAGATACAAATGTAGGGATCCAAAGGGGTACGTGCACCCCAATGTTTATAGCAGCAATGTCCACAATAGCCAAACTATGGAAAGAGCCAAGATGTCCATCAACAGATGAATGGATAAAGAAGATGTGGTATATATATATACAATGGAATATTATGCAACTATCAAAAGGAATGAAATCTTGCCATTTGCAACGACGTGGATGGAACTGGAGGGTGTTAGGCTTAGTGAAATAAGTCAATCAGAGAAAGACATGTATCATATGACCTCACTGATATGAGGAATTCTTAATCTCAGGAAACAAACTGAAGGTTGCTGGCGTGGTGGGGGGTGGGAGGGATGGGGTGACTGGGTGATAGTCATTCGGGAGGGTATGTGCTATGGTGAGCGCTGTGAATTGGGTAAGACTGTTGAATCACAGATCTGTACCTCTGAAACAAATAATACATTATATGTTAAAAAAAAAAAAAAGAAGAAGAAGATAGCAGGAGGGGAAGAATGAAGGGGGGGAAATCAGAGGGGGAGACGAACCATAAGAGACTATGGACTCTGAAAAACAAACTGAGGGTTCTAGAGGGGAGGGGGGTGGGAGGGTGGGTTAGCCTGGTGATGGTATTAAAGAGGGCACGTTCTGCATGGAGCACTGGATGTTATGCGCAAACAATGAATCATGGAATGCTACATCTAAAACTAATGATGTAATGTATGGTGATTAATATAACATAATAATAAAAAAAATGTGCTTCAAAAAAAATATTTACTTTCTCTTATGGGGTTATTGTGAGAATTAAATGAGATAAAAAATGCAAAAGCAGAGTTTCTGGAGTGGAGTAGGTTAATGCTAAATTATCATTTTAAACAAGGCATCAAGAATTTACCCTCTATAACATCAAAATAAGAAAAAAATGTTTTCTCTCTGGTTGTTTGTTTTAAAACTGTGTGTTCTCACACAATCAAATGAAGGAAAATGTCAAAACCAATAGCAGGCATTGGCAAGGGAGGGGAATCCCAGCCCTGAATTTAGATGGTTAAGTACAGAAACTTCAGGAGCTGTGAACATTCAGGAACTTGGTTTCGTTTCTAGTAAGTGGTACAATTTAAGAGCATGGCCAAATTGTGAGCCAAAGAAGAAGAGATATTTAATACTTAATGCTTTTAGGAGCAGAGAGTTTTCTGCTATTTAAAAGTACAGGATAGATCTCGGCTAAAGATATTTGTTGATGGAGATGATGAGATAGAAATTGAATGAAAATAATGAATGACTGAGATTAATATTCACTAAATTACTCTTATTCTTTCCCCTCATTTCTCTCTATTTCTCATCTCTTAACAGTTTTCCTTCACAAAATACACATTCACTGCCTCTATGGCCTTTTTCTCATTCATTCCTCAACATAACTCCTACCTCCCTCTTTCTCCTCATACATTACTTAATGACTCTATAATTGCTAGCTCTAAAGGATATTTTATGACCTTGGCATGTTTGACATTTCATGCTGTTGACTGGCCTTTCTTTGAATGCTCCCTTTCATTATAGCTTATGGGTTCTCCTTTCCTGGTTCTATGTTTTTGACAACTCAAGTGCTTCTTGACTCTATAACCACATTAATTGCTATTTTTCAGAGTATACATTTGTGCCTTAGCTCTTCTTAATCTATTCTTCATAATCAAAACTGACTTGCCTTTGCAATGATTTAAAATGATGTCTCTATAGAAGACCTCTTATCTTCAGCTCCAGCTCTATTGCACATTACGGCCTAAACAAGCCAAAAACTCAATTGTCTTAAATTAACAAGTGCATTTGTAGTATCTTCTCAAGAAATGGTACCATCAATTAATTCACTGGCCTGAAAAATTCCCAGATTTCTGCCTTTTCCATACCAAGCACACAAAGCAATATTAATTTTATTTCCTAGATACCTCTAAACTCTACCCCATACACTCCATGCTCACCTTCAACACTGTAATTCTTTTTTTTTAAGATTTATTTATTTATTTATTTATTTATTTATTTATTTATTTATTTATTTGAGAGAGAGCAAGTGGGGTCAGGGACAGAGGGAGAGAATCTCAAGCAGACTCCCCTGTTGAGCAGGGAGCCTGATAACAGGGCTCTGTCTCATGACACTGAGATCATGACCTGAGCCAAAATCAGGAGTCAGATGCTTAACCAAATGAGCCATCCATATGCCCTTCCAACACTGTAATTGCATAAAAGCATTCCTAATGCAGACATTGTTAAACTATGTTCTCAGAACTTTGGGTACTTCTATAATTACTGAGGGAAGGGAAAAGGTAAGCAGAACAATTAGGTCCTAAGTTCCTCATTCCTATTTCAAGACCCTTCTATCTGAGGTTTCAAATAAGATTTCATTTGAAAGGTGAAGATTTTTGCTATTTAGAATATTCTAATCATTATTCTACATCTAAACCATTCTCCATACCACAGGTATTGCACTAATGTGCAAACCTTATCATGTCATTTCCTTGATAAATAGCCTTGGTATCAGTAAGGGTCTGTTCAGAGAATTGATGAGGACTAATAGATTTATTATAGGTATTCCACCCTCCCCTATTATGGAAACTGGTGAAGAAGTCTGTGGAATTTGTGGAAGGTTGGTTAGGCATTGTATGGTAAGATGAAGTCAATGTAGGTCAGCAGGACTAGCAGTCAGTTGGAGGGACAGCGAGGAAAAGTGGAGCCGCTGAACACAACTGAATGTGCAAGTCCAAACTGGAACCCACATATGTCTCTCATTGCTCTCAACCTTAACAAAACATGTGACCTCCAGAAGAAGCCACTGTCCTCCATCACAGATATGCACACATTCTGGCTCAAGATTCAGAGAAGCTGAAAGAGGAGAGTTCTGGTTTAGCAATTCCTACAGGAAACTTCTGGCCTATCCCAGCTGTGAGTGTCCTGAGGAGTTGACTAGGTAGATTGAAAAGGCCTTTCTCCATAAAATCTCTATCACCTGGCACATCCATATACAGCTTGCAGCAAAGTACTAGATCTTCCATGCCAATTTCCCACCTAGGCCAAGGCAGGCGCATTTTCACAGTGGCCAGGGAACTGCCTGTGGTCTAGTAACCTCCCATAGACTGCAGAAGGAACAGTGAGAAGCAGAGTGTGGTGATGTGTGGACTGTGAATGTGGACTTCACTAAGGTGGCTGATTCTGTCAAATACATCAGTGTGTGAGGAATTCTATGAGAGATCAGCTGTCAAGTGAAGTTTACACATCGTTCTCTCACTCTATGAGGGAATCATGAAAAGAGATGTAGCTGTGAGAGAGATAACAAATTCATTTACCGTGACTAGGAGTACAGGCCAAGGTGACATTTCTCAGGTATTAATATGATGTGCATTCCAGTAGCACTCCACACTGCCTTCAAATATAGCATTCCAGGAAGGGGGAATGATTTTAGTTTTAGGAAAAAGGACAAATGTCCTATGGTAAAGATTATCCACAGAACAATCATGCTGCAGATGTGGTTATGTTTAGGAGGAGGTAGTATGGTATTTTTACTTGCAGTGCTATGAAAAATACTACCTTTTGACTTTTTAAAAACAGAAGATGAAAGATTTTAGTGTATTTTACAATTTAGAGATTTTCATTACAAGTACATATCTCTAGTCCAAATCTCTTTCCCCATCCCCAACTTCCATAAAAATATTCAAAATCTATGTGTACATTGAGTTCCACTCCTCCTCTCATTTCCCTTGACACACACACACACACACACACACTCAATTAGATGAGGTTATGGACACATTTTTTTCCATCTTTCTGTTTAAATTCCAGTTAGTTAACATACAATGTATGTATTAATTTCAGGTGTAGAATTTAGTGATTCAACACTTACATACAACACTCAGTGCTCATCATAACAAGTGCCCTCTTTAATGCCCATCACCTTTTTAACCCATCCCCTTGCCCATATGGACTTATTAATTATTTTCTAACTTCCACTCTAACTCAGGCCCATATTATCTCTGACTTATGAAAGCACAAATCAGGAACCCACACTGGTACTTCAATATGTGCAAATTCCAACTAAGCCTAAAAACAATTCTTCCTTACTCTGAACTCAACCTCTGGCCCTTATGCTGACATCTGTATTTGAGCTCTCTGTGATTTCCATCTCCCAGCATCTCCTGTAGGATTCTGTAGTATCCCCCAAAGACTGGTCACACTTCTGAGTGATGGCCAGCTTTTTGAAGTTTCCTTGGATGCTTCTCTCTCGCTGGGCAATGTATGTCTCTTCAGCACTTAACACACATCCTGAAATCCTCACATCAGCCTTTCTGGAGGGCATCTAGCTGGCTTCTCTGTTCTTCCTAATAATATGCTCTCTGTAGGTCCCACAAGTTCCAGATATCTCATAAGATAACATATTACAGGGAATGGTTCCATTACAGATTTTTTTATCAAAGTCAGGATCAGCAATCCAAGAAGATATTAAATGTGTTAGGCAGTAGGCTGTAAAGAAAGTGATGTCCCAGCATACTAGAAGACATCCTGTGTTCTACTGTGCTTTCTCCTTATAAAGCAATCCTTTCATATGCCCAGGATGAAAATGTAGTCTTGATGGCATTGACTTTGGTCCAAAAGAAAAATCTTCTGTTTCTCAAGCATACTATTCAATGGAAACACACAGACTGTGTAAGTTCTTAATGAATCACACTGCAATACCAAAGTGGAAAATGACTGTAATATAGGAAGAACTGAACTTGTCAGGACCCGCAAGGCTGTATCTTATAAACAGAGTATCACCCACATGGTGTGTGGCCCCATTAGGTTCTGTGGAAACCAAGAAGTTACACTGAGATTTGCTGAAATGTTCTTCTCTATGTGGCTTACTTCTGATTTGATGTTGCAAATATGGCTAATTAAATGAGAAACGCAATCTTATAATGCATAAATGTGTGGCTTCTTACTTTAAATCCATAGCCCACCTAAAATGTCACAGACATTCAGAAGGGCCAAAAAATAATAATTATATTCAGCATGGACTTCAAGACTCTCCACCATTCAAACTTGTAACTCCAGCCTTGTCACCTACAACTCCCATGGGTGTATTTCATGCTTCAGCTGAACTGAGTTATGAGTTGGCATTATCATCCTCATCTTCCCACAACTGTACATTTGCTCTGCTGCTCTCCTGGTAGACTCCCATTATGTCCACATCTAAATTTCCAAGTATCTCAAGTCCCATATCAAAACTGCCCTGTTCACAAATCCTTGGTTATTTTTCTTCAGTGTGTCTTAATGTCTCTCTCTTTGCTGAACCCTTAATGACACTTTATTAATGATTTTTTTTTTCATTTTTCCTAATCTGTCTTTTGCTTTTGTAATGTCATCTAGAGCCTCTTGCTAATTTCTACTGGACTGTAAGACTTTTAAATTCAGTACTGATACCCTGGAATCAAAATGTATTGGCTAATTCAATTATTTTCAGAAGGGGAGAAATCCCTTTTTAAACATAGAAACAGAGCTTCAAAGTAAAATCAGTATAGCAGTGGTTCACAAACTTTAGTGGGCAAAGTCAAAGGGAACTTGATTTATGAAGTCTGATAGGTTCAGGAAGTGGTGTTTTCAACAAGCTAGTCAAGTGATTCTGATGCAGGTGGTCTGAGCACCACACTCTGAGAAACACTGCCAGAAAGAGCACACAATTGCCAAAGGAAGCAAAGACAGGTGGTAGCCAATATGTATAACAAACAATTATCTATAATTTAAATCTTAACTAGTTCTGGCATCACAGTACAGAAAGCTGGTCCAAGTATAGAAGTGGTTAGCTGTAAACAATAAAAATCTCATCATTTAAAAAGTGCAGTGAATGGAAATTACACTGGACAATTGTTGTATACAAATTGAAAAATGGACATGTAGAACTCTCTTAGAAAAAAATGAAATAAACTTTATTGAAATGATTCTATTGGCTTTAAGGATGGGAGACAGAAATATCATATAGGTACAATGGAAGAAACTTACTTAGAAATAGTCAATACAAACTGAGGGTTCTAGAGGGAAGGGGGGTGGGGGGATAGGTTAGCCTGGTGATGGGTATTAAAGAGGGCACATTCTGCATGGAGCACTGGGTGTTATACGCAAACAATGAATCATGGAACACTACATCAAAAACTAATGATGTAATGTATGGTGATTAACATAACATAATAAAATTTAAAAAAAAAGAAATAGTCAATACAAACATTAAATCATGCAATATCAATCTAGAGCTTAAGATAATGTACTACAAGTTAAAGAAAGATTTTAAAATCTAAGAAACCATCAAAATTTATAAATATTAACTGCTTGCAAAAGAGGTAGCTAACTGCACATGGTTGTTTTGTCTTTGATGCCCTGATTTTCTCTCATTTAAATATATAATATGTTAAAGCATATCCCAAGCTTCCTCAAGCTTAAAGAGCCTCTTAGTAGGAATAGAATTGCATTCATAGCAATAGTTTTAATATTGTTCCTACACCTCTTCTTTCAAAGGACTTCCCATTCTATGGCAAAGTCTTCTCCACTGCTTCTGGGAGAATTCAAGAGGTGTCATGTATGCTCAGAAATAGATCCTCTTTTATTATGCACAGATGCTGCGTTGCTTGGCATCATCTGGGTACTGCTCTGTTTGCTAAGTACCTATCATTTCTTGTCAGTCATCACTGAGTAGTTCGTAGTCCACCAGACACTGTAATTCCCTTCTATAGCCAAGTCACTGGCACCACCAAGATGTTAAACTCCATGGTGTTCTTTTGAAAAATGGAGAAGACTGCATCTCTTCTTTACAGTGCACTCTGAAATCTCTAGCTTAAGACTGAGAGTTTTCAGCCCTTTTTGCTCATAAACGTTCTAATTTTCATAAAACTTAGATATGAACCCTAAAGGTGGCTGGGCCAAGGCGCTACTATAAATTACACACCTATCAACTGCCTTCCCAAATACTTAGACACCTAGGGTATGTTGTTCCAAAAGCCTCTTATATCTTAGGTGAGTGAGCTTCTCTTGATTCTCCATTACCATCTATGTCCAATTTCACTTATAGTCCAACAAAGGATACTGCTACTTAAGTAATAGTTATGTTGTGTTGTTTAAATTAAGAATTTTACTTTTATCATGGAAACATGCTCAAGTGGGAAAAATATTATATCATATAAAGTATAAACATCATACCTATGAAAAGCCAGTTTTGTGTGTGTGTGTTTTTTTTTTTTTTTAATCATAAGAGCTTAACCGAGAGACTACAAACTGCCTGGTAAATACTTATATAAATTATGTGGACAGTGGCAGAAATAAAAGAATGTCTATAATAAGCTTTAATCAGAGATTGCAAATTGGTAAATATTTTTGTTTGGCCTACACACTACCTGTAATTCAAATGAATAATTAAGATAATAATTCAATAGTAAAAAATAATAGTAGCTGATGTTAATTAAGTGCTTACCGTGCTGGGCCTTACATGAATTTCACTCATTTAGTCCTCACAAAATCCTACAAGGTAGGCAGCACTGCAACAGTGCACTCCCGCCAGGATAACAGACATGACATGGTCTTCACAGCCTTTGAGACAACACTATTTTGAGCTCCATTTTCAATTGAGAAAACTGAAACATGGAGCAGTTGAGTAACACAGAAGAGTCACAGACTAGACAGTGTCAGAGACAGGATTCAAATGCAGGGTCTCGGGCTCTAAAACGTGCCCTGTGCTATACTGGCTCTAAAATCATAAGATTTCACACCACAACTCCTATTTTGGAAAAATCAGATGATCTGGGGACAACAGCCCCTCATTTTGTCATGAGGTTGTTCCTCTGCACAAGCACATGCACATAACCATTTTAGCACGGTCCATTCTTCTCTACTATCTCCTTGACAGGGAGCACTTTAACATTACATTTGCCTTCCTGCTCTTCCTACAGCAGAGTTGAAGGGAAGGTGAAAGATCTCTCATATACATGTCTCTAACCCAAATGATAGTTCAAGAGTGCCAGGTATTCTATCACTCCTTCTCTGCACACTCTGTCACCACTGGCCCTGTATACATGTGAATTTGTGAATCTAGATCTTGGTTTTCAAACCAAGACCTATAAAATAACAGCAAATCTCAAAATTATACCTGCAGCTATGTAATTTTGAGTTCCACTCTAAAGTAGCAGAATGGATAGATTTTGATCATAGGCTTTGGATTAGTCAGATCTAATTTAAATAAAAGCTTCACCACCTATTAGCGGTATGACTTAGGATAACTATATTTCAAGCCCTAAGCCTCAATTTCTATTACTATTCAGTGTATCTAACAAAATAAATATGTTCAGCCCATCCATACTCATTGAATGAATAAACAATTATGTGAATGAAAATATAAATGAAAATGTATAAAATGCTAAAGAAGTACTGCTATTTTATATTATTTTTCTGTATTATCTCTTAGTTTCATGTCTGAGTCTTTGATACTTTAATAGGAAAAAGAAAAGTGCTGATATTAATCATTCAAAGCTATCTATATACTGATAATTTTCCCCTTGTAGAGTCTAATCAGGATGCTCTGAAACAATGGTTATGTGATTTGCTAAAGCTGCACTTTCCTTTGATCTATCAGTGTTAAAGGCAAAGATTCTCCTGCAGAGCTAGCAGAGATACATGGGAATTGCAACTAAGATCCTGGCCAATGACTTTATTCCTCTAATGAATGACATGACTTTTGTTACTTGAATGTATTCTCCATCTCACATCAGCCTTGAGGAAGTAACTATTTGCATGCATATATATGTGTTGTTGATTGACAAAAGCATTTGCAGAAGGTAGAAGATACCAAAAAGGAAACTAGGATGTCCCTTAGTTTCCTATAACATGCATCACTTTGCATTATATAGTTTGGATATTTGACTGTTGCAATATTAGATCCTTGGAGCCTAATATTACTAAGGGCCCAGCCAAGTGTTTTACAGAAAGCAGACACTCAATAAATTCTTGCTCTAGAAGTAAATGAATGGATAAATAATTGAGCACATAGCAGAAAAGTTCACTGTATTCACACTCCTTTGCCTGAGATCACATATACAATCTGCCTGAGTATCAAGAGAGAAAGAAAAATAAAACAGACTAAGTCATGGTCTCAACAGACACCCCCTGCTTTACTAGATTAGGTTACCCCCAGATTTCCAAAGGTAAGGAATGAGATGGAAAGCTCGCTTTAGCTACTCCTTTAAGCATATGATTTCCTAAAGGGAATCTGAAGAGGTTTCATGACTACCCCTTTAAATATACGAAGATATCTTGGTTGGAAGATGGCAGTGGAGAAGAAGGGCACTAGGCTCGCCTCGTCCTACAAATACAACTAGATAACTATCGAATCATCTTAAAAACCCCAGAAATTGACCTGAAGACTGGCAGAACAAACTCCACAACTAAAGGTAGAGAACAGGCCATATCAAAGAAGGTAGGAAGTGCAAAGATGTGGTTCAGGAGAGAAATGGATCACAGCCCCTGCAGTGGGGAAGGAGCCACAGACACAGAGAAAGGCAAGAGACAGACCAGCACACAGGGGAACACACGGAGAAAATAAATCCCCATCGCAACTGGCTTGGAAAGTGAGAGGGGCTGAATTTCATGAGTTCTTGCAACCAGCTGGGCTTAAAGCCTAGAATTTTAAAGGTCAGTGGGCTTGGCCCTAGGAGACCCCAGAGGACATTGGGGCTGTTCTTGGAGAGAGAGCAGGAAAACAGCCCATGGACATACAGTATGGAAACAGCATACTAAAGAGTGCCTGGAACACACAGTGAGGAGGTTATTAGCTCATCATGGAGCAAGCCCCAGAGGGACAGAGTTCATGAAGAGAGAACTCCAGAAACAAAGGAATAGGCTGGTGCCATTTCCCTTCCCTGCCCCTCAGCATAAGCACAGGCCCACCGGTGGGAACCAGCACAGCATCCACACTCACTATCTAACATGCTTACACCAAGGCCCAACCCCCAAAGCTCCAGTGGAACTGCCCCTCCCAGTCATGCTTGCTTTAGTCCCAGGGCAGTGGGTCCCCTCCCCAGGGAGACCAGCCCAAACCCCTGCTCACACTGCATCTACCATCTACTAATGTGGGAGTTTTGCATAGCCTCAGTTCCATTGGCAGTGGCTACAAGTCTCATTTAACAAGCAGCACATTTGGTTAAAATGTGTTACATTCAGGCCAGGGACCAAATAGTACCCACCACAGGCAAAGAAAAATCTCTGCAGGTGACTGGCCTGAAAAATACAGTAGCCAGGACAATAGGGCAGAGCACACACAGTGCACATTGGAAACATTCCCGAAAGTGCCAGGCCCTGGGGAACAAAGGGACACTACACATCAGGGCACTACAAGACCTATTCTTCATAAGGCTATTACTCTCAAGAACAGGAGACATAGCTGACTTTCCTCCACAGAGAAACAGGGAGACAGACTTAGACAAAATGAGAAAACAGAGAAATTTATCCCAACTGAAGGAAAAGTATAAGGCCACAGCCAGAGATCTAAGTGAAAGAGATAAAAGCACAGTTGCAGTGCTGCCTACCTTGTAGGATTTTGTGAGGACTAAATGAGTGAAATCCATGTAAGGCCCGACACGATAAGCACTTAATTAACAACAGCTACCATTATTTTTTACTATTGAATTATTATCTTAATTATTCATTTAAATTATAAATAGTGTGTGGCAAAGAAACTGAATCAGTAATACAAAAAACTCCCAACCAACAAAACTCCAGGAACAGATGGCTTCACAGGCAAATTCTACCATTTAAATAAGAGTCAATACCTATTTTTCTCAAACTATTCTGAAAGACAGAAAAGGAAGGAAAACTTCCATACTCTATAAGGCCAGCATTAACCTGGTACCGAAACCAGATAAAGACACCACAAAAAAGGAGAAATGCAGGCCAATATCCCTGATGAAGGTAGATGCAAAGTCCTCAACAAAATACTAACAAACCAAATCCAACAATGTATTAAAAATATCATTCACCATGATCAAGTGGGATTTAATCCTAGGTTGCAAGGGTGGTTCACTCTTTGCAAATCAATGTGATATGTCATATTACCAAGAGAAAGGTTAAAAACAATATGATCATTTCAATAGATGCAGAAAAAGCCCCTGACAAAGTACAACAGTGATTCATGATAAAAACCCTCAAACAAGAAGATTTAGAGGGAACATACCTCAACATAATAAAGGTATATATGAAAAACCTATAATGAACATCATCTTTTTTTTAAAGATTTTATTTATTTATTTGACAGAGAGAGCAAGAGAGCACAAGTAGGGGGAGCAGGAGAAGAAGAGGGAAAAGCAGGCTCCCCGCTGAACAGGGAGCCCAATGTGGGGCCTCAATCCCAGGACCCTGAGATCATGATCTGAGCTGAAGGCAGACGCTTAACCATCTGAGCCACCCAAGTGCCCCAATATCACCCTTAATGTAGAAAAACTGAGAGTTTTTTCCCGAAGATCAGGAAGAAGAAAAGGATGTCCACTTTCGCCGCTTTTATTCAATATAGTACCAAAGCCCTAGCCACAGCAATCAGAAACAAAAAGAAAGAAAAGATATTCAAATCATTAAGGAAAAAGTAAAACTTTCACTCTTTGCAGATGACATGATATTATATATAGAAAACCCCGAAGATTCTATCAAAAGACTACTAGAACTGTTAAATGAATTCAGTAAGGTCACAGGATACATAATCAATGCACAAAAATATGTTGCATTTCTATATGCCAATAGCAGCAGAAAGAGAAATTAAGAAAACAATCCCATTTACAAATGCACCAAAAATAATAACATACCTAGGAATACATCTAACCAATGTGGTGAAAAACCTGTACTCTAAAAACTATAAAACACTGATGAAAGAAACTAAGAGGACACAAAGAAATGGAAAGACATTCCATGTTCATGGGTTGGGAGAATAAATATTGTTAAAATATCTATACTATCCAAAGCAATTTACACATTTAATGCAATCCCTATGAAAATATCAATGGTATTTTTTGCAGAGCCTCAGTTCTAAAATGTGTATGGAACCAGAAAAGACCCCGAATAGCCAAAATCTTGAAAAAGAAAAGGAAAGCTGGAGGCATCACAATTCCGACTTCAAGTTATATTACAAAGCTGTAGTAATCAAAACAGTATGGTACTGGCATAAAAATAGACAGGCAGATCAATGAAACAGAAATAAAACCACAACTATATGGTCAATTAATCTTCAACAAAGCAGAGAAGAATATCCAATGGGAAAAATACAGTCTCCTCAACAAATGGTGTTAGAAAAACTGGACAGCTACATGGAAAAGAAAAATAATGGACCACTTTCTTATACCATACACAAAAATAAATTCAAAGTGGATTAAAGACCTAAATGTGAGACATGAAACCATAAAAATGCAAGAAAAGAACATAGGCAGTAACCTCTTTAACACTGGCTGTAGCAACATTTTTCTAGATATGTCTCCTGAGGCAATGGAATCAAAAGCAAAAATAACCTATTGGGACTATAGCAAAATAAAAAGCTTCGGTGCAAGAAACAATCAACAAAACTAAAAGGTATCCTATGGAATGAAAGAAGATATTTACAAAGGACATCCTATAAAGGGTAGTATCCAAAATATATAAAGAACTCATAAAACTTAACACCCAAAAAACAAATAATCCAATTAAAAGGGGCAGAAGACATGAACAGACATTTCTCCAAAGAAGACATCCAGATGGCCAACAGACACATGAAAAGATGTTTATCATTACTTACCATCAGGAAAATGCATATCAAAACTACAATGAGATATCACCACACACCCATCAGAATGGCTAAAGTCAGTAACACAGGAAACAACAACTGTTGGCCAGGATGTGGAGAAAAAGGAACTCTCATGCACTGTTAGTGGGAATGCAAACTGGTACAGCCACTGTCTAAAACAGTATGGAGGTTCCTCCAAAAGTCAAAATAGGTCTACCCTATGACTCAGCAATCACACTATGAGGTATTTACCCACAGAATTCAAAAACACTAATTCAAATGGACACATGCACCCTTATGTTTATAGTAGCATTATTTACAATTGCCAAATTATGGAAGTGGCCCAAGTATCCATCAATTGATGAATGGCTAAAGAAGCTGTGGTGTGTAAGTATATATATGTGTGTGTGTGTCTCTGTGTGTGTATATATATATATAATGGATATTATTCAGCCATAAAAGAATGAAATATTATGAAATATTGCCATTTACAATGACATGGATAGAGGTAGAGAGTATAAGTGAAATAAGTCAGTCAAAGAAAGACAAATACCATATCATTTTACCATATGTCAGATTTAAGAAAAAAAACAAAGGGGAGAGAGATCAAGAAATCAGGAAACAGACTCTTAATTATAGAGAACTGATGGTTACCAGAGAGGAGATGTATAGGGGGATGGGTTAAATAGCTGATGGGGATTCAGGAGTGCACTTGTCATGATGAGCACTAAGTGATGTATGGAATTGTTGAGTCACTATATTGTACACCTGAAACTAATATAGCACTGTATGTTAATGAACTGGAATTAAAATAAAAACTTAAAAAGTAAGTAAACAAACAAACAAGCATTTACTAAAGCTGAACTCAAAGGGGGATTTCTCATGGGAACAACATGTAAAATCAAACTCCGAATGGCTTATCTATGCCACAGCATGGACTATTTGTTTCCAGAGAATTCCTTGAATATGTCAGCATCAAAAATTAGTGCGAAGCAGGCACTGAAAGAGAAGCTGAGTTCCAGTGAAGTATCTGATGGAAGCTTAGACTATTCCATAATTAAAGAAGCATCAAGAGATCCACAAATGCACAACTTAGCATACAAATCATACTTAGCAAAAATAATCACAATAAATACATAAATTTTCATTCAATTCCTCAAAACCTGGCACCTGAAGACCTCAGTGTAATTTTCAGTAAATGTTCCTATTATTGTCCTAAAAATATAAATATATTATATGTTCTTATATATTAAAAGCATCAGAAGTGAGCAACACTCTACTATAGCTTATGATTTGATGGTGGAAACAATAATACAGATTATAAATATTTCAAGAAAAATCAATTTTAAGTGTATTTAATGTGTATAGAGAATGAAAAATATCCTAATACCTTCTGAGATTAAAAATCATAGGGATTCTTTTTTTTTTTTTTTGCGAAATGTCATGGACAATAGCTTAAAAGAAAAAAAAATGGTAACTTTCAATAATATATGATGGAGTAAAGCCATGTTTATTTAACTCCTCTAAGTAAAATAAATGATTGGTAAAAAAAACAAGTGAGATGAAAATCCTGTTTACAGTAAGACTAAACAAAGATACCTATAAATCTCACATCACAGGCCTGTCAAAAATGCCTATCAGACATTGTGCCTCTTGGGTTAAATCAAGATGGATCTTAAAACTCAATACAATATTTCATAGTGCAAATAGCATGCATACTTTCCTAAAAGGTATGTACAGAACTTCTGAGCACCTCAATTTTTATCTTTTGCTTGGAAAAATTAGGTGAAAGGTGGGATAATAAAATGAATAGAATACTTGATAACCACTTCCATGCATGATACTAGAGAGAAGATCAACAGGGAAGGCAGTGTTAAAAGAAAGAAGTGTGCAGTGTAGTCATATTTATTTGCAAAGAATCTAACTCCCAAATCAAAAAATTTTATAAACATGAAAAGGGTGAATGGAGGGAAAACCTTCAATAGCTATTACCTGCTGACTCATTCAATGTATCAGAGGAAAACAATAAAACTGGATTTAATTTTTCATTTTTTCACAATATATGTAAGTCAAATATACCTTAATCCTATGTGAATTATACCTCAAGAAAACTGAGGAAAATTTTAAACCAAAAAGAATTAAACAAAAAGCCTGTGAATTTCAGAGATGGCAGCCTCAACTTTCAGCCAGCTGATTTCTGTCCATTAACATATGATAAAATTTGAGGATAGATATGTGCCTAGGATACAAGATGTAGCAGATGATTTTATGATGCAACACTTTGGGGATAAACACATACTGAAAAATGAAGAAAGCAGTGTTGGTTAGAGTGAGAAATTCAAATGTTATGCAGTCAATACAAAGGCATGAGCTGATCTCGAGGTGGGTTGGGAGCTGGAAAGACCCTACAGAGTTGTCCCAAACTGGCACAAGGGATCAAGCTTTATGATCTGACATTTTCAATTATTGAGTGCTTTCAGAGACTGGGCTTCCCTCTTCACATGAGAGCAACTCCCAAAAGCTGGAGGAATGAGTACTTTATTTCTGAAGTTGGAAGGTGTGGAAATAAATTCCCCATATGTTAACAAAAATAAATGTAAAACTGAATAGTAAGGTCAAAAGGAATAGAAAACAAATGACTCAGAATATATGAATCCAATCATATTTGATGACTTTACTGAATTAACGTCTAAAGAAAGAGTCTGAAGGAAACTGAAATAAAATCAGTACACCATCTCCACAAGGGAAACATTAGGTTTATTCCTTATTGTTTCATAATAACATTTGGTACCAGAAAAACAACAGCACATCACTTACAATATTTTTAATTTAATCTTCCAGTACTTGGACTTTTGTTTATCATGTCTGCTTTACAAATGTTTATTTCTGAAGCTGATAATAATACCATGACTGTTCAGTAGGGAAGGGTATAATATGCTAAAAGTTAAAGACATTTTAGGCAGGTGGCTGGGTGGCTCAGTCAGCTAAGTGTCTGCCTTCAGCTCAGGTCATAATCCCAGGGAACTGGATCCAAGTCCTGCATCTGGCACCTTGCTCAGAGGGGAGTCGGCTCCTCCCTCTCCCGCTGCCCCTCCCCCAGCTTGTGCTCTTTCTTTCTCACTCTCTCTCAAATATATAAATAAAATATTTTAAAAAAGATATTTTGCAAGACTGTTGAATCACAGATCTGTACCTCTGAAACAAATAATGCAATATATGTTAAGAAAAAAAAAAGAAGAAGATAGCAGGAGGGGAAGAATGAAGGGGGGGAATCGGAGGGGGAGACGAACCATGAGAAATGATGGACTCTGAAAAACAAACTGAGGGTTCTAGAGGGGAGGCGGGTGGGAGGATGGGTTAGCCTGGTGATGGGTATTAAAGAGGGCACGTTCTGCATGGAGCACTGGGTGTTATGCACAAACAATGAATCATGGAACACTACATCAAAAACTAATGATGTAATGTATGGTGATTAACATAACAATAACAAATTAAAAATAAATAAATAAAATAAAAATTTTAAAAAGACATTTTAGGCACTTAATTGTGAAATGTATTTCTACTAGAATTCTCCAAAAGTCTTGGAGGTGCACAAAGGATGTGAGTCGCTCTTTTGTTCTTAAAGCTGAAAATCATAAAGGTATTGGAGATGAGTATTAAACACCACTACCAGAATGTAAACATGAAATTCAGGTAACAACTTGCTTTTGAAAAACCTCTGGGAGCACACAGCAGTCAATTGGTCAAATATGAGCCCCTCCTGAGGCCTGGCACTGCACTTAGCATTTGGGGTAAAGTCTCTGATCTTGAGAATCTTGCCAGCTAATGAGTAGATAAGTTAATGGCAGGTATCGATAAGGGTAGTGACAAAGATAAAACAGAGTAACATGGTAGACAATGAGTGCTGCTGATTTAGCCAGGGGGGTCAGGGAAGGCCACTCTGAAAAAAGTGATGTTTATTTTTTAAAATTATTTTTATGATTTTTTTTAAATTTTAATTCCAGGATAGCTAACATACAGTGTTATTTTAGTTTCAGGTGTACAATATAGTGATTCAACAATTCTATATATTATTCAGTGCTCATCATGGTAAGTGTACTCCTTAATTCCCCCCCACCCATTTTACCCATTCTCTCAGCCACCTCCCCTTTGGTAACCATCAGTTTGTTCTCTATAGTTAAGAGTCTGTTTCTTGGTTTGTCTTTTTTCTTTGTTCATTTGTTTTGTATCTTAAATTCCACATATGAGTAAAGTCATATGGTATCTTTCTGTGACTCACTTATTTAGTTTAGCAATATTCTCTCTAGATCCTATCCATTTCATTGCAAATAGCAAGATTTCATTCTTTAATGGCTGAATAATATTCCATTGTGTGTGTGTAGATATATCACTTTTTTTCATTTTATTTTTTAATTTTTAAATTTTATTTAAAATTAAATTAAATTAAAATTTAATTTTTTTTAAAAAAAGAAGTGATATATATCACTTCTTCCTTTCATTTTTTTTAATTTTTAGTTTTAGTTTTTTTTTTTTTAGGTAAATTCAAGTAAGTTAACATATAGTGTAGTATTGGTTTTAGGAGTAGAATGTAGTGATTCATCACTTACATATAACACCCAGATCTTATCCCAATAAGTGCCCTCCTTAATGCCCATCACCCATTTAGCACCCCACCCACCTCCCCTCCATCAACCTTCAGTGTCTTCTCTATAGTTAAGAGTCTCTTATGGTTTGCCTCCCTCTCTGTTTTTCTCTCAATTTATTTTTCCTTCCCTTCCCCTATGTTCATCTGTTTTGCTTCTTAAATTCCACATATGAGTAAAATCATATGATATTTGTCTTTCTCTGACTTATTGCACATGGCATAATATATTCTAGTTCAATCTATGTTATTGCAAATGGCAAGATTTCATTCTTCTTGATGGCTGAATCATATTCCATTGTGTGTATGTATATATATATCATCTCTACTTTTTCATCAGTCAAAGGATATTTGGGCTCTTTCCATAATTTGGCTACTGTTGATAATGCTGTTATAAACACTGGGATGCATGTGCCCCCTCAAATCACTATTTTTTGTATCCTTTGGATAAATACCTACTAGTGCAAATGCTGGGTCATAGGGCAGCTCTGTTTTCAACTTTTTGAGGATCCTCCATACTGTTTTCAAGAGTGGCTGAACTAATTTGCATTCCCACCAACAGTGTAAGAGAGTTCCCCTTTCTCCACCACCTCAACAACATCTGTTGTTTCCTGAGTTGTTAATTTTAGCCATTCTGACAGGTGTAAGGTAGTATCTCATTGTCGTTGGGATTTGTATGTCCCTGATTGTGAGTAATGTTGAGCATTTTTTCATGTGTCTGTTAGCCATTTGTATGTCTTCTTTGGAGAAATGTCTGTTCATGACTTCTGCCCATTGCTTAACTGGATTATTTATTCTTTAAATGTTGATTCTGATGAGTTCTTTATAGATTCTGGATACTAGCCCTTTATCCAAAATGTCATTTGCAAATATCTTCTCCCATTCAGTAGGTTGCCTTTTAGTTTTGTTGATTGTTTCCTTCACTGTACAGAAGATGTTAATCTTGATGAGGTCCTAATAGTTTACTTTTGCTTTTTTTTCCCCATGTCTCCAGAGATTTGTGTAGTAAGAAGTTGCTGTGGCCAAGGTCAAACAGGTTGCTGCCCATTATCTCCTCTAGGATTTTGATGGATTCCTGTCTCACATTTAGGTCTTTCATCCATTTTGAATTTATTTTTGTATACGGTGTAAAAAAGTGGTCCAGTTTCATTCTTCTGCATGTTACTGTCCAGTTTTCCCAATACCATTTATTGAAAAGGCTTTTTTCTATTGGATATTCTTTGCTGCTTTGTCAAAGATTACTTGACCATAGAGTTGGGGGTCCATTTCTATGGGTTCCCTATTCTGTTCCATTAGTCTATGTGTCTATTTTTGTGCCAGTACCATATTGTCTTGATGATTACAGGCTTATAATACAGCTTGATGTCAGGGATTGTGATGCTCCCTCTCTGCATTTCTTTTTCAAACTCTCTGGCTATTCGGGGTCTTTCTGGTTCCATACAAATTTTAGGATGGTTTGTTCTAGTTCTGTGAAAAATGCTCGTGTTATTTTGATTGGGATTGCATTGAATGTGTAGATTGCTTTGGGTAGTATAGACATTTTAACAATATATTTGTTCTTCCAATCCAAGAGCATGGAATGTTTTTCCATTTCTTTGTGTCAACTCAATTTCTTTTATCACTGTCATATACTTTTCAGAGTACAGGTCTTTTACCTCTTTGGTTAGGTTTATTCCTAGGTATCTTATGGGTTTTGGTTCAATTGTAAATGGGACCAAATCCTTGATTTCTCTTTCTGCTACTTCATTATTGTTGTATAGAAATGCAACAGATTTTTGTATATTGATTTTATATCCTGCATCTTTGCTGAATTCATATCTCAGTTCTAGCAATTTTTTGGTGGAGTCTTATGGGTTTTCTACATAGAGTATCATGACTTTCACTTTGCAACGAGTGAAAGTTTGACTTCTTCCTTCTGATTTGGATGCTTTTTATTTCTTTTTGTTGTCTGATTGCTGAGGCTAGGACTTCCAGTACTATGTTGAACAACAATGGTGAGAGTGTACATCCCTATCATGTTTCTGACCTTAGGGGAAAAGTTCTCTGTTTTTCCCCATTGAGGATGATATTAGCTGTGGATCTTTCAAATATGGCCTTTATGATGTTGAGGTATGTTCCTTCTATCCCTACTTTCTTGAGGGTTTTAATCAAGAAAGTTTGCTGTAGTTTGTCAAATGCTTTTTCTGCATCTATTGAGAGGATCATATAGTTCTTATCCTTTCTTTTATTAATGTGGTGTATCAGGTTGACTTGTGGATATTAAACCACTTCTTTATCCATTTACCTATGGATGGACACTTGGTGAGCTTGCATAACTTGGCTATTGTAAATAATGCTGCAAAAAAACATAGGAATACATGTATCCCTTTGAATTAATGTTTTTGTATTTTTTGGGTAAATACCCAGTAGTGCAATTGCTGCATCATAGGGTAGTTTTATTTTAAACTTTTTGGGGAACCTCCATACAGTGGGCACACCAGTTTTATTTTAAACTTTTTGGGGAACCTCCATACAGTGGGCACACCAGTTTTCATTCCCACCAAGAGTACACAAAGATTCCTTTTTCTCCACATCCTTCTCAATATTTGTTTCTTGTTTTTTTGATCTTAGTCATTCTGACTGGTGTAAAGTGACATCTCATTGCGGTTTTGATTTTCATTTCCCTAAAGATGAGAGATGTTGAGTTTTTCATGTGTCTGTGGACCATCTGTATCTCTTCTGGAAATGTATGTTTATGTCTTCTGCCCATTTTTAAATTGCACTATTTGTGTTATTTTGGTGTTGAGTTGTATAAGTACTTTATATATTTTGGAACCATCCCTTTAATAGATATGTCATTTGCAAAGATCTTCTCCCATTCAGTAGGTTGCCTTTTATTTTTGTTGATTATTTCCTTTACTGTGCAGAAGCTTTTTATTTCAATGTAGTTCTGATAGTTTATTTTTGCTTTTATTTCCCTTGCCTTAGGAGAAATATCTAGAAAAAATGTTGCTATGGCTGATGTCAGAGAAATTACTGCCTGTGGTCTCTTCTGGGATTTGTCTGGTTTCAGGTCTCATATTTATGTCCTTAATCAATTTTGAGATTAATGCTGTGTATGGTGTAAGAAAGTCACCCAGTTTCATTCTTTTCCATGTGGCTGCCATTTTTCCCAACACATTTGCTGAAGACACTGTGCTTTTCTTTTTCTTCTTCTTTTTTTTAAATTATTTATTTGTGTGTAAGAGAGAGAGAGCATGGGAGAAGAGGAGGAGGGAGAGAATCTCAAGCAGACTCCCCACAGGCCATGGAGCCCAACACGGGCTTCGATCCACAACCCAGATATCGTGACTTGAACGAAAAGCAAGAGTCAGTCATGTAACCAAACGAGCCACCTAGGTGCCCCAACACTGCCCTTTCCCCATTGCATATTCTTGTCTCCTTTGTAGACAATTAATTTATCAAAATTGAGAGTTTATTTTTGGACTCTTTATTCTGTTCCATTGATCTATGTGTCTATTTTTGCAAGTACTACAGCTATGTAGTATATATTGAAATCTGGGATTGTGTTACCTCCAGTTTTGTTCTTCTTTTTCAAGATAGCTTTGGTATTCCGGATCTTTGTGGTTTGGCACAAAATTTAGGACTATTTGTTCTAGTTCTGTGAAAAATGCTGTCAGTATTCTGATAGAGACTGCATTAAATCTGTACATTGCTTTTGGTACATTGCTTTGGCCAGTATAACAGTATGTTTTTTTCCAATCCATGAGCACGGAATACCTTTTCATTTGTCTGTGTCATCTTCAGTTTCTTTCATCAATCTTTAATAGTTTTCAAAGTAAAGAATTTTGACCTCCTCCTAGATACTTTATTATTTGTGGTGCAACTGTAAATGGTATCATTTTCTTAATTTCTCTTTATGCTACTTAATTATTAGTGTGTAAAATGCAACAGATTTCTGTACAATGGTTTTGTGTCCTGCAACCTTACTGAATTCTTCTATGTGTATTCTGCTGATTTAAGATGGAATGTTCTGAATATATCTCACAGGTCCATCTGGTCCAATGTGTCATTCATAACTATTGTTTCCTTGTTGATTTTCTCTTGGATGATCTGCCCAATAATGTTTGTGGGCTATTAAAGTCCTCTACTGTTATTGTATTACTATCAATTAATTCCTTTATGTTTGTTATTAGCTGCTTCATGTATTTGAGTGCTCTAATTTTGGTGCATAAATATTTATTTATTTATTTATTTAAAGATTTTATTTATTTATTTGAGAGAGAGAGAATGAGAGAGAGCACATGAGAGGGGGGAGGGTCAGAGGGAGAAGCAGACTCCCCGCAGAGCAGGGAGCCCGATGCGGGACTCGATCCAGGGACTCCAGGATCATGACCTGAGCCGAAGGCAGTCGCTTAACCAACTGAGCCACCCAGGCGCCCGGTGCATAAATATTTATAATTGTTGTATCTTCTTGTTTGTTCATTTGTTTGTTCATTGCCTTTATGATTTTGTAGTGTCCGTCTTTGTCTCTTGTTACAAGTTTTTTGTTTTAAAATCTATTTTGTCAGATATAAGTATTGCTACACCAGCTTTCTCTTCACTTCAATTTGCATGATAAATGCTTTTCCATCCCTTCATTTTTCAATCTGCATGTGTCTTTAGGTCTGAAATGAGCCTCTTATATGCAGCATATAGATGGGTCTTGCTTTTTTATCCATTCGGTCACCCTATGTCTTTTGATTGAAGCATTTAGTCCATTTATATTCAAAATAATTAGTTATAGATATGTAGTTACTGCCATTTTTTACTTGTTTTATGGTTGTTTTTGTAGTTCTCTCCCTGTTCCTTCCTTCTCTTGCTCTCTTCGCTCACAACTTGCTTTCGTAATGATATACTTGGATACCTTTCTCTTTATCTGTTGCATATCTATTACCAGTTTTCATTTGTGGTTAACATTAGGTTTGTGTATAACATCTTTTTTTTTCAGTTTGTGTTTAACATCTTATGCATATAGTGGTCTACATTAAGTTGATGATCGCTTAAAGTTGAACCCATTCTTCATTGTTCTCCCCTCCCACCGTTTTAGGTAAATGGTGTCATATTTTACATCCTTTTATTTTGTCAATCCCTTGACTGATGTTTATAGGTACACTTTATTTTATAGCTTTTTGCTTCCTACTTTTCTTACTTTATGATCTTTATTTCTTTATTTATGATCTTTCTTTTGCACTCAAAGAGTCCCCTTTAACATTTGTTGTAGGGTTGGTTTAGTGGTCATGAATTCCTTCAAGTTTCATTTGTCTAAGAAAACTCTATCTCTTCTTCTATTATGAATGATAGCCATGCTGGATAAGTATTCTTTATTGCAGTTTTCTTTCTTTCAGCATTTTGAATATATCATACTCCTCTCTTCATTATCTCCATTTCCCTTAGGTCTTTTGCTGTGATTTTGTCCTGTTCTTTCACTAGGTATATATTTCTCTGTCTCATTTTGTTTAACTCTCTATGTCTGTTTTTATGTGTTAGGAAAGTCAGTTACATCTCCTGCTCTTGAAAGCAGTGGCATTATGAAGAAGAGGTCCTACAGTGCCCCGTAGAGCAATGTCCACTATTCATCAGAACCTGGCACTTCAGGCGTGTGTCCTATGTGCACTGCACGCACCCTTTTGTTGTGGCTGAGCTGCTTTTGCCTTCTATCCAGTCATCTGCAATGGCTCACTTTACTTGTTATGGGCAGGGTTTGGTCCAGTGCAGAGCTGCCTTGTCATGGGTCAGACCCAGCATTTGCCAGAGATGCAGTAGCATGGAACTACAGGGCACTTCCCCATTTTGTCCCCTGAGAAGCTTTTGTTGGTTGCCACGCTTGGAGTCAGACCAGATATTTGCTCCCAGCCCACTTATGGGGCCAGAATAGGACTTGTTTGTGTGGTTATCTTCCCCTGCAAGTCATTTGTAGTGCTGCTGGCCTCTGTTGTGGCTGCTTGACACTGTCAAGCTTGTGGTACTGCTTTGGATGGGGTCCAGCTATGAGCATACTGGAGATGGCAAGTCTGCAGGAGAATATGGGGGTGGGATGTGCAGTGTTCACAAAGTTTGAGCAAGTCTGTTGAGGGAGGGGACCTGGAGCTACTTTAGAAAACTCCTGCTGCAGGGCTTGATGGGCAGGGCTTGAGTGTCAGCAAGGTCCATGCTTGTCCCCTGCATGAGAGGACCTGCAGTAACTGGCAAGTTGCAGGCCAGACTAGAGGGGATGGATCCACACACAAGCATGGGGGCTAGGCATACAGTGTCAGCAAGGTGTGTGCAGGAGGAGACCTGAAACTAAGGTATGGCTAAACAGGGTATGTCTGCAGGAAAACACATGGGTGGGCTGTTAGCAAGTCAGGTAGCCAGTGTTGGCACAACACTGGTTCCAGCAGGTGTGTGTGTCTGGCGGGGGGATGGTGCCTGCCATGTTCTTTGTTCCTGAAGGATTCTTCCAAAGATCCCTGCCCCTCCAGCACATGCTCTGAGATTAATAAACATATTTCCCTCCTTTATACCCCAGGAGTTTTTCAAACAGCTGTTTCTATGTTGTATCTATGCAGGGCTGTTTGTTGGTCTGTCTCTTTAAGATTGGACTCAGTTTCCTCTTACCCTACCAGCTCTCCCAGAGCCAAGCCCACTGAGTTTTAAAGTTCTAGGTGTAAAACCCTGGTGATTGAAAGAATGTATGAAATTCAGCCCCTCTAGTTTTCAAAGCCAAATGTTATGGGATTTCATCTTCTAAGTGTGGGCTCCCTGGAATAAGAGTTTGTTTCTCTCCCCTCTCTGAGCCTGTGGCTCCCTCCTTACCACAAACATTCCTGTGGGTGCCTTTAGCTCCCCACTGTGTCTCTACCCTTCCTGTCCTCTTCATTGTGGCCTCTTCTCTCCATTTAGCTGTGAAGAGTTTGTTCTGCCAGTCTTTGGGTCATTTTCTGGATTATTTATACTGATGTGTCTGCTATCCAGTTGTATCTGTGGTACAAAGTGAGCTTAGGGTCCTTCTATTCTGCCATCTTCCCCAAAAGTCCAAATATTTACAATATTTTAAAGAAGAAAGTTCCGTCACAAGAGCTTTATTTCCACCTATATGTTTTTCACAATTGAGATTTAACATTAAGATGTAATGTGATAGGAAGTTCTCTACCACCCATGAACCCAGTTTTAAAAAAACAAAAAATTAAAAGCTGTAATCTATAGAGCTAACAGATGAATAAAAATTAAGAACTCAGAAACAGAAAAGTTATGGTTGGTATGAATGAACTACAGTAAACACTGAAGACCAACTTAAGTATACAGGTAATTAAGAATTAAGTCCAGAGCTATGGGAATAATATTTAAAAAGAAGCTAGAAATGTTATGAATCTTGAAAATGTAAAATGGGGAAAGCAGGAGGGAAAATGGATGAGGAAATTTACTTCATTTTTCCATCTTTCACGTTAAGAACTTTCCACCAAGAGAGAGAAAAGAAGACAAAATAAAAATTTAACCCATGTATGTATTTAATGCAAATATGTAAAATCAAGGAACTAAAAATGATTACACGTTTAAAAATTGGGCCTACCCATAAAAGGGGAGAGTAAGCAAAATTAAAAATAAATCAGAAGATCACAAAAAAAAAGGATATAATCTAAAAGGATATTATAACTGATAATTTCATCAAACTACACAAACTGTACATGAAGGAAATACTAAAAGAAATTGATTGAAACAGGGGCGCCTGGGTGGCTCAGTCAGTTAAGCATCTGCCTTTGGCTCAGGTCACGATCTCATGAGTCGAGAGACTGAGCCTCACATTGGGCTCCACACTCAAGGGGGAGTCTGCGTGAGGATTCTCTCTCTCTGCCCTTCCCCCTGCTTGTGCATGCTCTCTAATAAATAGTCTTAAAAAAAAAAAGAAATAGATTGAAACACAATAGTGTTTAACTCATTTTCTATCCCCTTGACAGCTGAACATAAAATAACAATACAAAGCTTGAATGATGATTAATATTAGCTATATAATAGATGGAAAGAGAGACAGGTTTATATAAGTATTTTGCTCTAATATCAATAAGTCATTTTTCTAAGATAAATGTTAATTTATTTTATAACCTTATATTTTAATAATACAATTTTAATAAATAGTGTAAATTCTTTTTTTTTGCATTTTTTAATTTTATTATGTTATGTTAATCACCATACATACGTCATTAGTTTTTGATGTAGTGTTCCATGATTCATTGTTTGCGTATAATACCCAGTGCTCCATTCAATATGTGCCCTCTTTTATACCCATCACCAGGCTAACCCATCCCCCCAGTTAGATAAGCTCTTTCTATGAAAGACATAAATCCTAGAAACAAAATGGAAACAACTAATAAATTATGAAAAAGAATGTTAAATGTACACAACAAAACCTCAGTCTCATTAACAAAGGTAAAATGTGAATGCAAATCTGATTTAAAATATATATTATATATATAAATCATATATGTGACAAAAGTCTATTTTTTGTTAACGAAAAATCTTTTTTGAAATGACCAAAATTTAGACACAAAAAAATGGTCAAAGGAAATAAACAGCATTGCCTAGGAAATGAATTACAACAGTCAACTGACCTATAACTAAAGAAATACAAATTTGAATACTTCTGGATAAATGTTAAGAAATATTAGTATACAAAAACTCTCATGCACCCTAAGAGAAACTGTGATTTGTATAATAATTTTGAAAAGCATTTTATCTATCCTTCTATTTACCTATACCATGTATCTGTATGTACATAGAGAATAGAGACTATAGAAGTAACACAAAGTACATATGAAAATATTAAAAAGCATACCTTTTGACATATATAAGTTCTACTGTTGAATACGTATGATATACTCACACAACTGTGCAAAGATATAAGTATAAGATTGTTCACTGCACTCTTTGTAATTATACAAACTCAAAATAAGGACATTTTAACCAAGTATTGCTAAATAAATTAATGCACTACCATATGATGGTGTGCTATGCAGATCTGAGAATGAGGTAGCAAGAAATCTTTGAGTAGTGTGCCACATTTTTCTACTGCAAAATCCCCCTTTATATTTAATAAATATCTTGGGAAAAATACCTATGATAACATGCAAATATCCTGTTTCTCCCCAAAGAGGGAAACATATTTGTTAACTAGAGTACAGTATTTTTATACATTTCTTATTGTTTTTAGCCTTACAATATGCAGTCAAAATATCACCTTCCTAAGTTAATTATGTCAATTCTGCTCTTTCCTACCCCTTTCAGTGTTAGGTTAGTTGGGTTAGTGATCTGTAATACCATTAGACTAATTTGTTATAGTTGGTATTCTATTTAAGTTCAAGAAATATTGTGAAATTGCAGTTTGTCTAGGTTTTTCCTTTTCCATATTTGGGAGTGACACTTTTTGCACCTCTCTACATTCCCAAGTGAAAACTAGAAGTTCTGATCTGCATTACCTTTCCAGTGAAATTTTCCTTTTAATATGAATAAAACACAAATAACTAAATCTCAAACAATCCCCAACTCATGAACATATTTCTAATGCAATTATCAAACTGAATTTTCAGGAAGAGACAAAATTCTAAGTACATGGCATAGATGTCCTTGATTCCTTATAGTGAGACCTTGGTTTGCAAGTTTCCACAATTTGATTTGAGTTACTCAGCCACATTTCAAATGCCATTCTTAGCTGCCTTTATTGCCCTTTGGGCTCTCAATGATTCCCTCAACATAGTTGTGCCTATATCAGCCTTGGTAATTACCCAAGCTTTTTTGAGTTAAAATAAAGAAAACAGTAATTGAATGAATATAGTTCTATTTTGGCCTATGGTGAACTTAGTTCTCTTTGTAAGTGTCTTTACCATTCATTCTACAGCTGCATTCAACTTCTTAACTAATGTGAAGCTTTAGGGAAGAATTTCTAAGATGTTTGGAGAATCAATGCAAGTGATTCTAAATCAAGTTGCACTGAGTTCATTTTAACTATAATTTACAGATTTCCAAAATGTATAGTAGTATATTATATAAGGACAGATTTTCTTCTGTATTTAGGTTTAACTGTCATTCATAAAACACACATAGTACTGTGCTATCAATAGAACGATTTGAAACACCTGACAACTGTTGAACAAACACAGTAATTCATTAAAACCTTGGGGAAGTTTTCTCTTCTGCACTATGAATAGCTTTTCTTTTACTCCTGCACAGAATGCTAATGCAGAAAGCCTGTGATCAAAGTGTACTGGAGATGTGCTTTTAGGACAAGGAGTCACTCCACATTGGTGTTTCTGTGATTCTTTTGTTCAGTAAAAATGCCACTCGCAGTAGAAGTATACACAGAGAGGGAGAAAGTGACAATTCTGAACAAGGAAATCAAGCAAGCTTGAGATACTTTCTGATATTTTGATAAATCTAAGAGGTTTTCCTTTGCAGCCCAGCCTTTGCTATAATATCCTTTCTCTACTGTGGGTAAAGTGACTGGCTGGACAGCTACAGCCTCTCTTTCTAGCTGGCAGGAATGTTCCTGGAAGTTGACAAGCAGCCCACACAATGTGGCTTGTACTCTTATTACTGAAGACAGGCTGAAAATGCATTGCTTGCTCTGGTGCTCATTGTTGCAGCTATTGCTAATGAGGTGCTTTTTTTTCCTTTTTTTTTTCATAACCAAGTGAGACTCTAGATGTCCCGTGACAAATCACAAATGTGGTTGTTTTTTTCAGGTGTGAATCTAGATATTTCTATCAGACCTGTCTGGAATGATCTTTAATTTTAAATGCCTCTATTTTGCGTGTGTGTATGTGTACTACTGATGCTACACTTTACACTTTAACATTATTTCTAAATGCTTTTTAGGAACATTTAACTCTGATTTAGTCCTACTTGAGATGAAAAAAGTGTATTTAAATTAAAAATTAGTCTACCTTCTTAATATATCAATCTGATATTTTATTTCATCTGTAAAATGGAAGTCTTACATGAAATGATATTTAATGTTAAATGATGTTTTCAAATATTACTTAATAAAGTGAAAGATTTTCATAATAATAGCAACAGATTAAAAAACAAAAATGTGATGTGATCTCAGTTCTGTAAAGCCATAGGTACCTCTACTTATATTTCAAAATGTAAATAGTTGGAACCAAATAGTCCAGAAATAGACCCAAAGATGTATGGTCAATTATTTTACATAAAGAATTCAAGATAATTCAAAGGAGTGAGGACAGTCTTCTCAACAATGGTGCCAGATCAACTGGACATCTACATGCCCAAAATTAAATAATAAAATTAAAGAAACCTTGACCACATACCATATAAAAAATTAACTCAAAATGTATGATAGACTTAAATATAAAACCTAAAACCATAAAACTTATGGAAGAAACCAGGAGAAAAATCACTAAGACCTTGGGTTGATCAAAGATTTCTTAGATATGATGCAAAGAGCACAAACTTACATATAAAAGATTATTAAATTAGATTTCATCAAGATTTAAAAATTTGCTCTTGGAAAGATATTGTTTAGAAAATGACAAGTCACAGACTGGAAGAAAATATTACAAAATGATAATATATACAGAACTCTCAAAACTCAATATAAAAACCCAATAAAAGATGGGCATAAGATTTTCATAGACACTTCACCAAAGATATATATACAAGATGGCAAAGGAGCACGTGAAAGCATGCTGACAACACCATTAGTCATTAGGAAAACAAAAATTAAAACCACAATAAGATACAACTATATATCTACTAGAAGGGCTCAAATTAAAAGAAAAAAAAAACGATTATACAAAATGCTGGCAAGGGTGCAGGGCGACTGCCATGCTAATATACTGCTGTTAGGAATGCAAAAAGCTATAGCCATTTTGGAACAAAGGTATAACTCCAAACAAAAATTTATACATGAAAGTTCTTAGAAACTTTACTCCTGAATGCCAGAAATGTAAAACAAAGCAGTGCCCCCCAACTGGAAACAGATGAACAAACTGTAGCATATCCATACAATGGAATTCTACTCAGCAATAAAAAGAATAAACTATATTCCTTTCAAAAGCATTATGCTCAATAAAATAAGCCAGACCTAAAAAGTCTGCACTCTGTATGGTTCGGTTTATATGGCATTCTGGAAAAAGCAAAATTTTAGGAACAACAATCAGATCAGTGATTGATAGTGCCCAAGGTATGGGATGGAAATGAACATGAAAGGATTCAAGAAAATTTTGGAGTGATTAGAATACTCTGTAGTGATAGTTCCATGATTTATAAATTTGTCAAAATTCATAGAAGAGTACATCTGAAAAGGGTGAATTTTACTATGTAAAAATTAGACCTCAATAAACCAAAAAAGTCAATATTACTTATTTTTGATGATCAAATTTTCCTCTATTTGCTGTTCTATAATTTCCAATTTTTTCCTAATATTGTAGCATTTTAGTATTGGAAAATTACATTTTTCTTACTATTGTAAATCAGTTTGATTGAAGGTAGAGTCTTAACGCAAGCTTTGTAGTATTGGCTGCTAGTCTAACATATTTTCTACAGATAAACAACGTAAGTGAAAATTTTCTTTGAAAGAATTCAGAATCTGTATTTTGAAGCAATTGAATAGAGATACTACAATGCAGAAAAGAAGGATCCACCAAGGCCTATCTATGAGCCATTAGAAATCTCTTCATTTCTTCTCCTTCTAAATGAGTACTGTTATAACCCCTTGTGATTTTTAAATAAAGCTAATTTTTAGAATAAGAAACATGGATACTACTGTTGAAGTGATGTTATTTGAGAATCAAATCTTTTCCCCAGAGAAATATCCCTTGGTAATCATTACAGGGACAATCACTCTTTTAGGCTGCTGGAATAGTGTCAGGAGTCTCAAACGCAAATGAGTATGGAAACCATTCAGGCAACAGTAATTGGTGAAAACAACTTGGTGTAATACGATAGGCAGTTTGAAAAATAAGACATGGCCCTTGGAGAACATGGCCCCTATAAACGTCCACATTGAAAATTTTAAACACACTGTAGCTTAAACAAAACGTTTCTTGTTAACATTGCCACCTGGAGGCTCTAGATTTGTGCATCACAAATAAAAGCACAGGAATTCCTTCTTTCCTTTTTATGAGCTGGTTAATCAGAAAATAGATTTCATTGTCTAAATGAGAAATTTTTTCCTTGAAAGGCAATTTAAATTTTTTATCAAATTCATACAAATCATTCAGTGAAAAAAAGTATCCATAAATAAAAGAAGAAACCACAAGGGAAATAGCAAAATATTTTGAATGAAACAAAAACAAAAACTTTATAATTTATGAGATGCAGCTAGAGTAGTGCTTAAAGGAAGTCCAAGTTTTTCAGTGCTTAGATTAACAAATAAAAGAAAAAAGGAAAAGAAAAAAGATCTCTAAACAAAAGCTTAAGTGTTCATCTTAAGAAACTAACATAAGGAGAGCAAACTAAACTCAAATTAAACAGAAAGAAGAAAATAAAGATTAAAGCAGAAATCAACAAAATCAAAAGCTAGAAAAAAAATAGAGAAAATCGATGAATTCAAAAGTTGATTCTTAAAGATTAATAAAATTGACAAACTTTAGCTAGACTGAGCAAGAAAAAAAAAGAAAAATGACAAATTTTTAAACTGGTAATGAAAGAGGGGGGCATTGTTCCTGAGCTACAGAAAATAAAAGGATTATAGGAGAGTATATGTACAGCTTTATCCCAACAAATTAGATAACTGATGAAATGGACAAATTTCTAGAGAGACAGAACTGCTAAAAATGACTCAAGATAAAATGGAGACTCTGAATAAATCTGTACCAGTAAAGAAATGGAGTTTGTGATTAAAATTCTCCCCATAAACAAAAGCCTAGGCCCAGAGAACCTCTCTTATAACTAGCATTTACTTAAAGAATAAATGTTACCAATCATTCATAAAATCCAAGAAAATAGAGGAGGAGGCAACACTTTCCTCCTCATTGTAAGAAGCCACTACTGGGGCACCTGGGTGGCTCAGTCATTAAGCGTCTGCCTTCGGCTCAGGTCATGGTCCCAGAGTCCTGGGATCGAGCCCCGCATTGGGCTCCCTGCTCGGCGGGAAGCCTGCTTCTCCCTCTCCCACTCCCCCCCCT
>NW_022589723.1:14643983-14691106 GCF_004348235.1 Phoca vitulina
TAAGCGTCTGCCTTCGGCTCAGGTCATGGTCCCAGAGTCCTGGGATCGAGCCCCGCATTGGGCTCCCTGCTCGGCGGGAAGCCTGCTTCTCCCTCTCCCACTCCCCCTGCTTGTGTTCCCTCTCTCGCTGTGTCTCTCTCTGTCAAATAAATAAATAAAATCTTAAAAAAAAAAAAAAAGAAGCCACTACTACTATGATGCCAATCCAAAGACATAATAATTAAAGCTATACCAGAAATGAAAGGTTGGTTTAACATCCAGTATCAGTCAATATATCATATGAGTATAAAAGACAAACCTGATCTTTTCAATAAAACACATTAAACAAAATTTAATTACAATCCCAACCTGAAAAGGGCACCTATGAATAATCTACAAATAACCTCTTTCTTAATGTTGAAAGACTGAATGCTCTCCCCATAACAGACATAAGGGCATGTCCACTCTAACCACTTTTAGTCAATAGTTAATCCTAATCATTGCAATAAGACAAACTAAAATAAGATATAAAAGCATTCAGATTATAGGGAAGAAGTAGAACTATTTGCAGTTGACCTAACACATTTTGTGAAAATGCAGACACACACACACACACAACAATAAAATCAATAAGTGAGTTTAGAAAGCTTACAAAATAGAAAATCAGTTATATCTAAATATAACTGATTTTCTATTTTGTAAGCTTTATTATCAAGGAATAACTAAAAAGTAAAATTAGGAAAGCAATTACATTCAAAAAAATTTTAAAATACTTAGAAAAAACAAAAAACATGCTTATGGGTAAATGAAATACTAATAAGAAAAATTGAATAATATCAAAATAAATCAGGAGATATTTCATGTTTGTGGATTGGTAGTTTCAACATTATGAAGGAAATTCTCCTGAAATTAATCTATATATTCAATTTAATCCTTATTAAAATAAGATGAGTCTTTTATTTTCTAGATAGCAACAGGCTTAACTGAAAATTTGTTTACAAAGACCTCAAATAACTAAAATGACTTTTAAAAAGGACAAATCTGAAGGACTCACGTTACCTGCTACCCAGTAATTGAAAGAGTGTGTTACTACCGTAATGACAGGCATATAGATAACGGAATGGAACTGAGGATCCAGAAATAAACCTTTATATTTATGATTAACTGTTTTTGATTTTTGTTCCTAAAGGTTCCTAAGTAATTTAATGAGGGAAAATAGTATTTTCAACACTGATGCTGGACAATTGCAAATCCATATGCAAAAATATGAAGACAACCCAGATCAATATATAAATATTAACTCAAAATGAAGTAAAATCCAAAATTAGGAGCTAAAATTATAAATCTCTTGAAAGAAAACACAAGAGAAAATTATCATGACCCTGGGTTAGACAAAGGATTCTGAAATATGACATCAAATTGTGTAAGAGGAAAAAATTGATAAATTGGACTTAATCAAAATTTAAAATTCAAGAGCTTCAAAACACACCAATAACTAAATTAAAAGGCAAGCCATAGAGAAAATATTTTCATATATATAATGAAATTGTATCCAAATTATATAAAGAATTCTTACAATTGAATAAGAAGACAACATAATTTTTAAAAAGGTCAAAACATATGATAGACATTTCGCCAAAAAGATATATGAAGATGTAATATGCATATAAAAAATGCCATTACCCGCCTTTAGGTAAATACAAATTAAAACTCCAATAGAATATCATTTTGCTCCCATTTTAATAACTATAATCAAAAGACAGAAAATAATAATTATTGGTGAAAATACGGAGAACCTTGCTCTTGCATTGCTGGTGAGAATTTAAAAGGTAAAGCTACTTTGAAAAACATTTTGTCAATTTATGACTGAGAAATCCTACTCTCATATATCTAAGAGAAGTACAAACATATGTCCACACGAAGACTGTGTACAAAGTTTACAACAAAATTATTGTTAACAGTAAAAAACTGGAAACAATTTAAATGTCCATTAATTGATGAAACCAACAAAATATGTTATATCCACAACAATGAGTTCATATATTCATGAATATAATGAACAGACTACTGATATGTACTACAATGTGGATAGAGCTTAAGATGATTATGCTAAGTAAAAGATGACAGATTCAAAAATCTACATATAGTAACATTCCATTTATATTAAAGCTCCATAAAAGGCAAAGCTGATGCATGATTCTCTGAGATTGATGGTGGGAACAGGGACTGACTTTAAAATGGGCATAAGGGAACACTTTGGGAATGCTGTAAAACTGGATTGTAGTGATGGTTGCACAACTCTATAAATAGATTAAAAATAATGTAATTGTACCCTTTCAATGTGTGAATTTATAGTAATTCATTTACTGAAAAATGCCTGTAATTTTTTTAAATAAAAGAAAAAAATAATATATCTGTTTGCGTTGGTTCTTTTCAAATTTAAGAATTCTCAATAGGGAAACTTGAGTTCTAACAATTAAAAGGAAAAAAACTATTTTTGCCTTTTTCCTTCCATTTTGGTTCCCTAGCTTAATGTAAATACATGAAAGTCCTTGCATTTCAGCAGCACTCAGAGCGGCAGGTAGATATACTAACTGTTACTAGTCTCCATCTAGTCTGCATGCAAGCCTTTTCCTAGCAGGTTTTGCTGAACAGTGGTTAGGGCCTCAGAGCTATCCATTCTACATGAAAACACTGTGCGTGTAAAGTATGTTCTACCAGATGTTAATAAATATTATTTCCCCTTTCCACAATCTCAAAATATTTTATAGGTCTATAAGTTTGGATAATAGTGGGCTAAAAATAAAAAATAAACAGTTTTCATTATTGTACAGCCTCTTGGAATCCTTAGCATGTTACTGTAATTTTCTATTGTTTTACAAAGTATTATATGACTGCATGCAGTCAACCCAGAAACCCACTGATGCAACTTCAATGGCCAACTTCAAAGCCCAAGCATATGATGGGGTCACTGTATCTAGCTGATAAGGGGGAAAAAAAGAAAGTTTGCATTTCCCTAGTCAGACCTCCACCACATGATCACACTTAACTGCAAGGGAGGCTGGAAATGTAGGCCAACACTAGATACACAAAAAAGAAGAAATGGGTATAAAAGATATTTAGCCCGTGTCCTTTTTAAAAATAAAAGTATGTCACTTGATTCTTTAGTGTGTATATCCCATAGTTTCCCAGTGACAATTGGAAAAGGACTACAGATAGATATACCTACATCTCTTCCATAGAAGAATGTGATGTATCTGATATCATTTCTTCAAATTTCCATGTTCTTCTATTCATCATTTGAGCCATTTATCCTCTATTATCTATGTTTTTGTAAAAAAAAAAATATTTTGTCTATATAAAATAATCCCATCAGGGGAAAATAGTTTAAGCACTTAAAAAAAAAATTTTTTTTTTCTCTAAAGGCACAATGTTCATGTTGTCTACATTTTCCTCAGCTCATTCTTTTAACAACAGGACTAACATTTGTGGGGTGCTTTACAATTTTCACACCAGCTTTACATGCAAAATTCCACATAATCCTCCTACTTTTACTGGAAGGTACATATTAATATTCCCATATAACAAATAAACTGCAGATAGTGAGTTGCGGTGTACCTTTTCACAGACATTAAAATGTAATATGACACATTCTAGGAAATACCTGACAGGCGTCCCTGGTACAAGTTAAAATCAGGTAAGATTAAGGAATATCTCATATCAGTTATTCAGGGGCAATCCCTGCTTTTATTAAATACAATCTACAATCTACAATAAAAGGACTTACTCATTATTCATTACATAATATCCCTAAATTCACTGACTGGTCTTTTTAGGTCTCTGTGTTAAGTACCAAGATTACAAAGAGATTTCAAAATCAAGTTTTCATCCCCTTCATAGAGCTTTAAACCAAACTGGAATTCCAGAACTGCATATGTAGCACTAAACAATATGTGTGAACACCTGTGTTCATGCCAAAAAAAAGTGGGACAATAACTACTACAAGTGTGGATTTAAAATGATTTGCAGGAGTAGAATAACCAGAATAATCTCTCAGAGGCTGTCAGATTGAACAGAAATAAAGGAATCCTTGAGATGACTAAGAAAAGGCAAGGAAAAAAAAAAGGGTTATCAAGGCATGAGGAATGTCAAGGACCTAAGAAATAGGAATCTGTATGGAATATCTAAACTGCATTGCACAGACCCGCTTCACTGAATGAGACATCCTATTAGGAAATGGAAATAGACAAGACTGGAGAGGAAACAGATGATGGAGATCCCTGAATGCCATGTAGGCAATGGGAACCAATTATTTCAGAACAATTACCCATACAGGAAATTACTCTATGTATTGGTATCTTCTCACCAGAAAACAAGAGTATCATGACCAATTACATGAAAAACAACTAAATAACTTAGATTAAATGGATAAATTCCTAGAACACAAACTACAAAAATAGACATATAAAAAATAGGAAATCTCATACATATTTAACAAGGAGCTGAATTAATTTTAAAACTTCCCACAAAAGAGCGCAGGGCCAGGTGTACTAGGTGGTAAATTCTACTTTATGTTAAAAAAAACTTAACACATATGTTGGCCAACTGAAAAAAAATAGGTAAGAGAATACTTCACAAATTAGTCTATGAGGTCAGTATCATGCTAGTACTATAACTAAACAAAGACGTAAGAAGAAAAAAAAGTGAAGAGCAGTACCTCTTATGAATATAAGCCTCAGAACCTTGAATAAAATATTAGCAAACCAAAACCTTTAAGATATAAAAAAGATTTTACTCCATGAACAAGTGGGATTTACCCCAGAAATGTAGGCTTGTTTAATATCCAAAAATCAGTCAATTTAATAAATCATACTAATAGAATAAATAACAGAAGAACACATGATTATCTGAATAGATACAGGGATTGAGAGAGAGAGAGAGAGAGAGCACTTGACAAGATTCAACATCTTTTTGTAATAAAATCACTCAGGAAACCAGAAATAGAAGGGAACCTCCTCAACCTAATAAAAGGCATCTATGAAAAGCCAACATCTAACTGCATGATCTATGGTGAGAGACAGAATGCTTTCTCCATAAGATGAAGAACAAGATGACTGTGTCCACTCTAGTCACTTTTATTCAACGTTGCAGTAGAGGGTCTAGCTAGGACTATCAGAAAAAAAAAAAAAAAAAAGCCATCCAGATAAGAAGGTAGAACTAATATTGTATCTATTCATGGATGACAAGATCTTGTATATAGAAAATCCTACAGAATTTGCAAATTAAAAAACCAGAATAAACAAGTTCAGCAAGTTACAGGATATAAAATCAATCTATAAAAATCAACTTGTATACACTATCAATAAACAACCCCAAAATTAAGAATACAGTTGCATTTACAATAGCATCAGAAAATATCAAATACTTGGGAATAAGGTGAACAAAATAAATGAAAGATTTTTACAATGAAAACTATAAAACATTAAAGAAAGTAATTAAAGGAGACCTAAATAAATAAGTGACACCCAAGTTCACAAATTAGAAGACTTAATGTCCTCAAGATGGCATTATGCTCCAGATTAATCTACGTATTGAACACAATCTCTATCAAAATCTCAGTTTGCTTTTTTTGCAGAAATTGACAAGCTGATCCTAATATTTATATGAAAATGCAAGAGTCCCCAAATAGCCAAGATAATCTTGAGAAAGAAGAAAAAGTTGGATGATTCGTACTTACAATTTTAAAACTTACTACAAAGTTATTGTAATCAAGACAGTGTGGTACTGGAATAAGGACAGACATCTAGATTATTAGAAGAGAACTGAGAGTCCATAAATAAACTTTTATATTTACAGTCAAATGATTTTTTAAAAATATGATTGACATATAATATCTTATCAGTTTTCAGTGTAAATCATAGTGATTCAATGTTTTTATGCATTTTGAAATGATGCCACAGTAAGTCTAATTGCCGTCACCATATAAAATTATTAAAATATTACTGACTATATTCCCTAGGCTATACATTACATACCCATGATTTCTTATTTATAATTGGAGGTTTGTACCTCTTAATCCCTTTTGCCTATTTCACATACACTCCCTAAACCCTTTCCTTTGGTAACCAACAGTTTGCCTCCTGTATCTATGAGTCTGTTTCTATTTTGTTCTGTTTGTTCATTTGTTTTATTTGTTAGATTCCACCTGTAAGTGAAATCATATGGTACTTGTCTTTCTCTGTTTGACTTATTTCACTTAGCATAATACTTCTAGGCCCATCCACATTGTCACAAATGGCAAGATTTCATTCCTTTATATGGCTGGGTAATATTCCACTATATATATCACCTCTTCTTTATCCATTCATCTACTAATGGACATTTAAGTTGTTTCTATATCTTGCCTATTTTTTAAATTTTTTTAAAGATTTTATTTATTTGACAGAGAGAGACAGCAAGAGAGGGAACACAAGCAGGGGGAGTGGGAGAGGGAGAAGCAGGCTTCCCGCTCAACAGGGAGCCAGATGCAGGGCTCGATTCCAGGACCCTGGGATCATGACCTGAGCTGAAGGCAGACGCTTAACCGACTGGGCCACCCAGGCGCCCCCATATCTTGCCTATTATAAATAATGCTACAATGAACATAGGGGTACATATATTCTTGTATTCATTTTCCTTGCACAAATACCCAGCAATGGAATTGCTAGATCACTTGGTATTCCTATTTTTAAATTTTTGAGGAACCTCTATACTGGTTTTAATAGTAGCTTCACCAATTTACATTCCCACCTATAGTGCACAAGGGTACCTTTTTCTCCACATCCTTGCCACACTTGTTATTTTTTGTTTTTTTGATAATAGCCGTTCTGATAGGTGTGAGGTGATAACTGATTAATGATGGTGAGCATCTTCCATGTGCATGTTGGACATCTCTATGTCTTCTTTGGAAAAATGTTTCTTCAAACCCTCTGCCAATTTTTTAATCAGTTTTTTTTATATTAAGCTGTGTACATTCTTTATTTTATATATTAACCCATTATCAGATGTCTGATTTGCAAATATCTTCTCCCATTCAGTTAACTGATTTTTGACAAAGATGCCTAGTCAATTCAAATTATTTTCAACAAACTGTGCCAGTATTAACTGGATATCAAAATTCAAAGGAATGAAATTAGACCCCCTGTCTCAAACTATACACAAAATTAACACAAATGGATCTTCACCTGTGTAAGGGATAAAACTATTAAAGTCAGCGAAGAGAACATAAATGTAAATCTTTGTTATATTAGGCAACAGTTTCTTAGATCTGACACCAAAAACACAAGAAAAAGAGATAAATTGGACTTCAACAAACCTAAAAACTTTTGCACTGTAAAGGGTACCAGCAATAAAGTATTTGCAAATCATGTATATGATAAAGGACGTATATCCAGGATACATAAGAAACTCACAAAATCATGAATATAAAAAGAGCTCAACAATAAGAAAACATAAATAAACCATTTAAAAAAATGATTAAGGATTTGAATAGACATTTCTTGAAAGAACATATACAAATAGCCTAGAAGGACATAAAAGGATGTTCAATATCTTTAGTCATTAGATAAATACAAATTAAACCACAATGAGATATCACTCTAATAGAGCTAGGCTTAACTTTAGTAACTCCTTAGCTCCTCTTTTCCTGACCTTTTCCTCCTATTCTAATATAAACCTTCATTTAGTCTACAAAATATACTAATAGAAGGGCAACAGAATTGTACAATCACAGAGGGCACCATTTGCATTGCATTTTATTGAAATGATGCTCCCTGAATTTGTGCAATGTCTCAGTATTAGCTCAATATGTATGAAATTGGAAGAATGAAAAAACAATGGTAGTGATACCAACAAGATGGCACAGTAAGAAGCCCTGGACCCTCCTCTCACTCGCAAACACATCAGTTCAGCAACAATTTACAGATAAATTCCCTTTGTGAAAAATCCAGAAACCAACTGAAAGGCTTATTCCAAGAGAATGTGAAACCAGGCTCATCAAAGCCAGCAAGATTTGGGAAACCCTGTCACAGAGTCCTTGCCCCAGGCACAGCACCATATGATTGGGAAAAGACTTCCTAGGACAGAGAAAAGGCTCATACATATATCTAGTGCTCTCATTTTTTCTGAGGGAGCTCCCCAAAGGACTTCTTCCTTGCTAATCTTGGAGCTTTGATGAGCCCAGCATAGTCCAGCCACCAGGGCAAAAAAAAAAAAAAGAAAGAAATAGAGGCAAAGAATATAAAAATACTAATTCAAAGGGATATATGTATCCCTATGTTCACAGGTTCAGAGCAGCATATTTATAATAGCCATATTGTGGAAGCAGCCCAAGTGTCCACTGATAGATGAATGGGTAAAGAAGTTATGGTATATATACACAATGGAATATTATTCTGACACAAAAAGAATAAAATCTTGCCATTTGCAACAACAAGGATGGATCTAGAGAGTATAATGCTAAGCAAAATAAGCCAGTCAGAGAAAGACAAATACCATATGATTTCACTCATATGTGGAATTTAAGAAACAAGACAAAGAAACAAAGGAAATAAAGAGAGAGACACAAACCAAAAAACAGACTTTTAACTATAGAAAATAAACTGATGGTTACTAGAGGGGAGCTGAGTAGGGGAATGGGTGAAATAGGTGAAGGGAATTAAGAGTACACTTATCTTGATTATCTCCATGAGTAATATATGGAACTGTTGAATCACTATACTATACAACTGAAACTAATATAACATTGTATGTTAACTACACTGGAATTAAAATTTAAAAAAATAAAAATAAGAAGACACAGAGGCTTGGGCAGGTAGACATTATAGATCCCCATCCTGCTCAACACAAAACAAGCAAATATAAAATCCAGATTCTCAGCTTACTTCTGGGGAAGGAAAGAGTTGATCTGTGTATCCAGCACTTGAAATTCTCCATGGATGTGCAAAGAACTACCATCTGACTTGTGAGTCTTAGAATTTTTATGGGTATGGAATAGTCTAGCCACCTGGGGAAAAACACAGATGGTGGTTTGGACTAGATGCCCCTATCCCCAGCTCAGCACAAATGGATATAAAATGCATTTTATCCTTGGGGAAGGAAAAAGTTGGTAGAGAACACCAGAATCTCAACCTAGACTGATTAGAGGGGGTCTTTGCCTGCACAAAGCCAATTTATGAAGACTAGAAGAGGTATCTGCTTTGTCTCATTCACAGACCAGACAGGTTTTGTAGGCAATTAAGCTCAAGTTATCCACTTAAATAGATTATTATAACTCTAAGGTTTTACATAAGCCTCAAGGTAACCATAAAAAAATGCCTACAGAAGTAGCATAAAAGAAAAAGAGAAAGGAATCAAAGTATATGAACACAAAAAATCAACAAAACAGAAGAGAACGCAGAAAAGGAGAAAAATACAAACAAAAGAAATATAAAACTAATGGAAAAGAACTATTACAATGCAATGGCAAATTCCTCCTTATCAAGAATTATTTTAAATGTAAATGGATTAAATTTGCCAATTAAAAGACAGGCAGTAATTAAATGTATTTATTTATTTTATTTTATTTTTTTATTTTTTAAAGATTTTTTATTTATTTTACAGAGAGAGACACAGCGAGAGAGGGAACACAAGCAGGGGGAGGGGGAGAGGGAGAAGCAGGCTTCCCGCGGAGCAGGGAGCTCGATGCAGGGCTCCATCCCAGGACCCCGGGATCATGACCTGAGCAGAAGGCAGATGCTTAATGACTGAGCCACCCAGGTGACCCAATTGAATGTATTAAAAAAAAAGAAAGAAAAAGAAAAGACACAACTACATGCTATCTATAAGAAACTCACTTTAGATTTAAGGATGTACATAAACTGAGTGAAAGGATGGAAAAGGTATTTCCTACAAATGGTAACCAAAAGTAGGGATGTTTATACTTACATCAAACAAAGTAGACTTTAAATCAAAAACTTTCACATGAGACAAAGAAGAATATTTTATAATAATAAAAGGGTTGATCTACCAGGAAATTTTAAGAATATATATGCATCCAATGTTAGAGCACACATATATATATATATGAGCAAACACTGGCAAAACTGAAGGGAGAAATAGATAGCAATACAATAATGGTAAGAGCTTAAATATACCCATTAACAAAATAAAGGATAAAACCACATGACCATCTCAATAGAAGCAGAAAAAGCATTTGAGAAAATTTAAACCTTTTCATGATAAAACTTCTCAGCAAACTAGGAACAGAAAGACATTAACTCAACATAATAAAGGCATATATGAAAAAGCTCATTCCTTACATTATATCCAATGGTCAAAAACTGAGAGCTTTCCCTCTAAGATCAGACTCAAGATAAGGATGACCATTCTAGTCACTTGTATTCAAAGGAGTACTGAAGTCCTAGCCAAAGCAAATAGGCAAAAAAAAAAAAAAAGAAATAAAAGGCATACAAATAAGCAAGAAAGAAGTAAAATTGTCCTGTTTGTAGAGTATGTGATCTTATATATAGAAAACACTAAAGACTCCACCAAAAAAAAAAAAAAAAAAGTTGTTAAAAATAATAAATGCAGTAAAGTTGCAGGATACAAAATTAACATATAAAAAATTAGCTGTGTTTCTACACATTACCAATGAACTACCCAAAAGGATATTAGGAAAACAATCTCATTTGTAATAGCACTAAAACTAATAAAATAAAAATAAACAACTAGGGAGGTGAAAGATGTATATACCAAAAACTACACTGACAAAAGAAATTAATGAGGACACAAAAAAATGGAAGGACATCCCATGTTCTGGATTCAAAGACTTACTATTGTTAAAATGTTCATACCACCCAAACCAATCTACTAAGTCAATGCAAAATCCTAATGAAAATTTCTATAGAAATAGAAAAAAGAAAACAATTCTACAACTTTTATGAAGGAACTAAAGACTACGAATAGTCAAATCAATAGTGAGAACAACAAAGTTGCAGGCACTGCCTGTCCTGATTTCAAAATATATCACAAACCTGCAGTAATCAAAGCAGTATGGTACTGGCATAGAGACAGACTTATAGACCAATGGAACAGAATACAGAATCCAGAAACAAATCCACATATTTACCATCAACTGACTATAGATAAGGGTGCCAAGAATACACGATCAGAAAAGGACAGTCTCTTTAACAAATGGTATTGGGAAAACTGGTTCTCCATGCAAAAGAATGAAAAAGGCCTTTACCTTACTCCATACACAAAACTCAAGTTAAACTGAACTAAAGACTTAGACATAAGACCCAAAACTGTAAAAGTCCTAGAATAAAACATAGGGTAAAAGATCCTTGATCGGTCTTGGCAACTATTTCATGACTATGGCACCAAAAGCAGAGCCAAGATGTAGAAACAACCAAAATGCCCATTGACAGATAAGTAGATAAAGAAAATGTGGTATATACCGGGAGGAGAAAAGATGGCGGAGGAGTAGGGGGGATGCTATTCCAACTGGTTCCCGCTGAGCCCATCCCCCGCCACAGGGGGGCAGGGCAACTCTGCCCAAACACGGTTGCCTGAGTAACAGCGTGGCAGGCCCCTCCCCCAGAAGACAGGCTGGGAAAACAAGAGGCCAGCAACCCTAAGGTCCCTAGAAAACAGGTGCATCTTGCTTCAGTTCTGGTCAATAATTTGGATTCTATACATTGCCTCAACCACCCATCAACAGAATGACTAGGAGGAGGACCCCCAAAACAGAAAAGACTCAGAGATTATGACTTATGCTGCAGATTTACAAATGGATGCAGACATAACCAAGATGTCGGAGATGGAATTCACGCTAGCAATTGTGAAGACAATGGCTAGAATGGAGAAATCACTTAATGGCAACATAGAGTCTCTAAGGACAGAAATGAAAGCTGAATTGGCAGAACTTAAAAATGCTATCAATGACATCCAATCTAATCTAGATAATCTAACAGCTAGGGTAAGTGAGACAAAAGAATGAATCAGTGACCTGGAAGACAATTTAATAGATAAAAAGGAAAAAGAGGAGGCCAGGGAAAAACAACTCAGAATCCATGAAAATAGAATCAGAGAAATAAGTGACACCACAAAGCGTTCCAATTTCAGAATTATTGGAATCCCGGAGGGAGTGGAGAGAGAGAGAGGACTAAAAGATATATTTGAGCAAATCGTAGCTGAGAACTTCCCTAATCTGGGGAATGAAACAAACATTCGTGTCCTAGAGGCAGAGAGGACCCCTCCCAAGATCAAGGAAAACAGGCCAACACCCCGGCATGTAATATTAAAACTCGCAAATCTTAGAACCAAGGAAACCATCTTAAGGGCAGTTAGGGGGAAAAGATTCCTTACGTACAGAGGGAGGAACATCAGAATAACGTCAGACCTATCCACAGGGACCTGACAAGCCAGAAAGGGCTCGCAAGACATATTCACGGTATTAAACAAGAAGAACATGCAGCTAAGAATACTTTACCCGGCAAGGCTGTCATTTAGAATGGATGGAGAGACGCAGAGCTTCCATGACCGGCAGAAACTGAAAGAATATATGACCACTAAGCCGGCCCTGCAAGAAATATTAAGGGGGGTTCTATAAAAGGAGAAAGACCCCAAGAGTGATATACAACAGAAATTTACAGGGACAATCTATAAAAACAATGTCTTCCCAGGCAACATGATGACAATTAATTCATATCTTTCAATAATCACTCTCAAGTGAATGGCCTAAATGCTCCCATAAAACGGCACAGGGTTGCAGACTGGATGAAAAGACAGGACCCATCCATATGCTGTCTACAAGAGACTCATTCTGAACCTAAAAATACATCCAGACTGAATGTGAAGGGATGGAGATCCATCTTCCATGCCAGCGGACCTCAAAAGAAAACTGGGATAGCAATTCTTATTTCAGACAAATTAGAATTTAAACTAAAGTCTGTAGTTAGAGACACAGAAGGACACTATATCATTCTTAAAGGGTCTATCCAACAAGAAGATCTAACAATTGTAAATATCTATGCCCCCAACATGGGAGCAGCCATCTACATAAGCCAACTGTTAACCAAAATAAAGAGTCATATTGATAACAATACGTTAATTGTAGGAGACCTCAATACTCCACTCTCAGCAATAGACAGACCATCTAAGCAGAAAATCAACAAGGAAACAAGAGCTTTGAATGATACACTGGACCAATGGACCTCAGATATTTACAGAACATTCCACCCTAAAACAACAGAATATTCATTCTTCTTGAACGCACATGGAACTTCCTCCAGAATAGACCACATACTGGGTCACAAATCAGGTCTCCACTGATACCAAAAGATTGAGATTATTCCCTGCATATTCTCAGACCACAATGCTTTAAAACTGGAACTCAATCACAAGAAAAAATTTGGCAGAAATTCAAACACTTGGAAGCTAAAGACCACTCTGCTCAAGAATGTTTGGGTCAACCAGGAAATCAAAGAACTTAAAAAATTCATGGAAATCAATGAGAACAAAAACACATTGGTCCAAAACCTATGGGATACTGCAAAGGCGGTCCTAAAGGAGAAATACATAGCCATCCAAGCCTCACTTAAAAAAAATAGAAAAATCCCGAATTCACCAACTAACTCTACACCTTAAGAACTAGAGAAAAAGCAACAAACGAGGCCTAAGCCATGCATTAGAAGAGAAATAATTAAGATTAGAGCAGAGATCAATGAATTAGAAACCAGAAACACAGTAGATCAGATCAACAAAACTAGAAGTTGGTTCTTTGAAAGAATTAATAAGATCGATAAACCACTGGCCAGACTTATCCAAAAGAAAAGAGAAAGGATCCAAATTAATAAAATTATGAATGAAAGGGGAGAGATCATGACTAACAGCAAGGAAATAGAAACACTTATTAGAAATTATTGTCAACAACTATATGCCAATAAACTGAGCAATCTGGATGAAATGGAGGCCTTCCTGGAACCTATAAACTGCCAAGACTGAAACAGGAAGAAACTGACAACCTGAATAGGCCAATAACCAGTAATGAGATTGAAGCAGTGATCAAAAAGCCCCAAAAAACAAGAGTCCAGGGCCTGATGGATTCCCTGGGGAATTCTACCAAACATTCAAAGAAGAAATAATACCTATTCTACTGAAGCTGTTTCAAAAATAGAAACAGAAGGAAAACTTCCAAACTCATTCTATGAGGCCAGCATTACCTTAATCCCCAAACCAGGCAAAGACGCCATCAGAAAGGAGAATTGCAGACCGATAGCCCTGATGAATATGGATTCCAAAATCCTCAACAAAATCCTAGCTAATAGGATCCAACAATACATTAAAAGGATCATCCACCACGACCAAGTGGGATTTATTCCCGGGATGCAAGGGTGGTTCAACATTCACAAATCAATCAATGTGATAGAACACATTAATAAGAGGAGAGAGAAGAACTATATGGTCCTCTCAATTGATGCAGAAAAAGCATTTGACAAAATACAGCATCTTTTCCTACTTAAAACTCTTCAGAGTATAGAGATAGAGGGAACATTCCTCAAGTTCATAAAATCCATCTATGAAAAACCCACAGCAAATATCATCCTCAATAGGGAAAAGCTGAGAGCCTTTCCCTTAAGATCAGAAACACATCAAGGATGCCCACTCTCGCCACTATTCTTCAACACAGTACTAGAAGTCCTAGCAACAGCAATCAGACAACAAAAAGAAATAAAAGGTATTCAAATTGGCAAAGGAGAAGTCAAACTCTCTCTTTCTGCAGACGACATGATACTTTATGTGGAAAACCCAAAAGACTCCACCCCCAAATTACTAGAACTCATACAGCAATTCAGTAATGTGGCCGGATACAAAATCAATGCCCAGAAATCAGTTGCGTTCTTATACACTAAAAATGCAACCATAGAAAGAGAAATTAGAGAAACGATTCCATTTACAGTAGCACCAAAAACCAAAAGATACCTCGGAATAAACCTAACCAAAGAGGTAAAGAATCTATACTCTAGAACTACAGAACACTCATGAAAGAAAGTGAAGAAGACACAAAAAGATGGAAAAATATCCCATGCTCATGGATCAGAAGAACAAACACTGATAAAATGTCTATGCTACCCAGAGCAATCTATACCTTCAATGCCATCCCGATCAAAATTCCAATGACATTTTTCAAAGTGCTGGAACAAACAATCCTAAAATTGTATGGAATCAGAAAAGACCCCGAATCATCAAGGAAATGTTGAAAAAGAAAAACAAAGCTGGGGGCATCATGTTGCCTGATTTCAAACTATATTACAAAGCTGTGATCACCAAGACAGCATGGTACTGGCACAATAACAGACATATAGACCAATGGAACAGAATAGAGAGCCCAGATATGGACCCTCAACTCTATGGTCAAATAATCTTAGACAAAGCAGGAAAAAATATGCAATGGAAAAAAGACAGTCTTTTCAATAAATGGTACTGGGAAAATTGGACAGCCACATGCAGAAGAATGAAACTTGACCATTCTCTAACACCATTCACAAAGACAAACTCAGAATGGATGAAAGACCTCAATGTGAGACAGGACTCTATCAAAATCCTAGAGAAGAACATAGGCAGTAACCTCTTTGACATCGGCCACAGCAACTTCTTTCAAGATACATCTCCAAAAGCTAGTGAAACAAAAGCAAAAATGAACTTTTGGGACTTCATTGAGATAAAAAGCTTCTGCACAGCAAAGGAAACAGTCAACAAAACAAAGAGGCAACCCACAGAATGGGAGAAGGTATTTGCAAATGACACTACAGATAAAGGGCTGGTATCCAAGATCTATAAAGAACTTCTGAAACTCAACACCCAAAAAACAAATAATCAAGTCAAAAAATGGGCAGAAGACATGAACAGACACTTCTCCGAAGAAGACATACAAATGGCAAACAGACACATGAAAAAATGTTCATCATCATTAGCCATCAGGGAAATTCAAATCAAAATCACATTGAGATACCACCTTACACCAGTTAGAATGGCAAAAATGGACAGGGAAACAAACAACAAATGTTGGAGAGGTTGTGGAGAAAGGGGAACCCTCTTACACTGTTGGTGGGAATGCAAGTTGGTACAGCCACTTTGGAAAACAGGGTGGAGGTGCCTCAAAAAAGTAAAAATAGAGCTACCCTATGACCCAGCAATTGCACTACTGGGTATTTACCCCAAAGACACAGATGTAGTGAAAAGAAGGGCCATATGCACCCCAATGTTCATAGCAGCAATGTCTGCAATAGCCAAACTGTGGAAAGAGCTGAGATGCCCTTCAACAGACGAATGGATAAATAAGATGTGGTCCATATATACAATGGAATATTACTCAGCCATCAGAAAGGATGAATACCCAACTTTTATATCAACATGGATTGGACTGGGGGGAGATTATGCTAAGTGAAATAAGTCAAGCAGAGAAAGTCAATTATCATATGGTTTCACTTATTTGTGGAACATAAGGAATAGCATGGAGGACATTAGGAGACGGAAGGGAAAAATGAAGGGGGAGGAAATCGGAGGGAGAGATGAACCATGAGAGACTATGGACTCTGAGAAACAAACAGGGTTTTAGAGGGGAGGGGGGAGGGGGTTGGGTTAGCCCAGTGATGGGTATTAAGGAGAGCACGTACTGCATGGAGCACTGGGTGTTATACGAAAACAATGGACTGTGGATCACCACATCAAAAACTAATGATGTATTGTATGGTGACTGACATAACATTATAAAATTTAAAAAATTAAAAAAAATAAAATAAAATAATAAATTAATAACAACAAAAAAAAGAAAATGTGGTATATACCTACAATGGAATACTAGTCAGCCTTAGAAAAAAAGGAAATTCTGAAATACACCACACACAGATGAAACTTGAGGACATTAAGTGAAATAAGGTAATCATAGAAAGACAAATGCTGCATGATTCTACTTATATGAGGAATGTAAAATAGCCAAATTCATAGAAGTAAAGAGGGGAATGGTTGTTTCCAAGGGCTGGGGGAAGAGGATATGGGGACTTACTAGACGGCATGAATCAAAATTCAGTTAAGTAAAATGAATAAGCACTAGAGATCTGTTGTTCAACATTGTACCTATAGTCAACAATGATATATTGTACTAAAAAATTGTTTAGAGGGTAGATTTCATGTTAAGTATTCTTACAAAAATAAAATACAACTTAAAAAATAAAAGAAAAAAGAAAACCCTAATGGATGATGCTGTCAAACTCTGACTACTTGACATATCCAGTTTTCTGGAGTAGCAGATGTACCAAATAAAGTTTCCAATTCCAAAATTTGAGTAAGGTTGAAGACAAGTTGAGAAATTTAAAGGTTTCCCTCTGTCTGATTCACCTTCTTCTATTGATATTTTGACCACAGAACTATTGATTAGATTACAAGTTTATTCATGTAAATGTCGTTCTACACAGGTATACATGAACCAGAAATATCATAGGGTTACTTCTGCAAATTCATTAAGTTTGATTCTCAGTATGTGAACAACCAAAAAGTGGCTTGTGCCTTATAAATCACCAAATATAATGATGTATTATTGCAGCTTGTGGCTAAAGTATCAGTTGGAGAGGAATTTGAGCTAAGTACCCAGCAATATTAATATAGTAGCCATAATAATGTCAGTGGGATTCATCAATAGGGCTTGCTTTGGGACTTCATTGATCTCTCTTGGACCCCAGTAACACATGGAGGAATTTTGTTGAGAGATTTTGGTCCATTTCATTTTACTGGATTCCTCATGATATGTAGCATTATCTCTGAAAATAGAGCTATAGAAATTCAGACCCTATGATTTTCTCCACTAAGTTCTAGATTTTTTTTCTTTTTAAAAATCATCTTTGCTTTAATTAGGAATTCTGCAATTCCTTATGATTTTCAGAAAGCAGTTATAATAACTTTTAATTATACACAGAATAAATTGAGATATAGAGGGATTTGTACAACACAGCATTCTTCAGACTTTTAATTGTTAACAGCTGGGGCTCAGGATTCTGGGAAGTTAAAAGTCCCTAGAAACATAAGTACTTGAAATACTGTTAACATGTTATTACTATGATTCCTGGATGGTTTTAAATCAGCCACAAGTGTTTTAATATAGTCTATTAATGAATTTTTGCTAGAAGCTTTGCTTTATCATTTGGAAGGTTGGCCCTTAAACAATTCTCCTGTCACTTTACACCAAACATGAGGGAATTATATTTCAGCAAAGGAGATTTTTTTTTTTTTTTAACTTAAAAGTGATTTACACCCCTGTATGACTGGTAAACTTTTTGGCCCTCAGAGATTATCAGAATTCCAAACACCGGTTCTATCCCTCTTAATCTGTTGACCTAGAGAAAGTTATATTCATTCTCTTAAACATTGGTGATCTCCTCATCTTCAGACCAAGGTAGATACAATACTTCTTAGAAGCATTTTGAGGTTTAGGTAGGATAATGTATTTAGAAGCACCTAACGCAGTGACTTACAAATGAAGTAGAATAAGAGAATTTAGTTAAATAAATTGTAGTTTCATCCATCCATCCAACAGTATTTGTTGAACATCCAAATAGGTCAAGAGATAATCAATAAGTATAAATTGATTTTGGATTAAGGGATGTATTTGATAGTCCCTCACTGTTTTTTCAAGGACTAAGAATAATGTGTTCATGGAAGTGTCTTACTTCAGTATGTACAGAGAAAACGAAGAGTTGAGGAGTCACTAAAACATTTCAGACTCCAAATCCGTTCTAAATGCTAGGAGTCTGAATTTTCCATATTTGTTTCTGACGTTATAGAATGGTGATGCAAAGTGGTTAAGAGCATGGGTTGGAAATCACAGCTCAGGAAAATAAAGTCTCTGCCTGGTCCTTTCTTGGCTCTTTCACCTTGGGCAATTTATTATGCTTCAGAGTCCTCCCCTGTAGGGTATAAGAACTAAGAGGGCTATCTCATAGGGTTGCCATGAGGATTAAATACATCAATTCATGTCAAGACTGGCACATTGTAAGCATCTAATAATTGTTAACTATTTTTTTAATTGCATAAACTTACTTAGCTTCCTCATCAGTTATGTAGACACAGAGTAAGATACCAAAAAGCTTGATTTTAACTTCCTAAAAAGATATTTTAGTTTGACTCATAAATTTTTGCCTTTAACCTCCTTTGGTGAAGGCTTTAAACATTACTCTTAGTGTGGGAGGCACTTTTTTTTTCCCTTTTTGAAAGTGATTATAATTCTCCATCTTTTGTTGTTGTTGTTGTTGTTAATGCATGAAGATTTTCAAAACTCCTGAGAAAATTTCTCACACCTTTAATCAGAAACAGGGGGAGAAAAGCATAAATCTTGAACAGGTTGAGAGACAACTATGTAAAGAACAGATTCACTGACAATGGGAACAAAACACGGTAATAGACAACCAGAGTGTCTTCTTTCATTTTTTGACCTTTAATTGAAAGATTGAAGATAAGTAGTTCCTGCGAGAAAGCAAAAGGCTGATTCACTTGCCCTGTAGCTTAAAGTAAAAAGCTTCCTGGAAGCCTTACTATATATTATGAATCACTCTCTTGTCACTCTAAGAAGTTCACAGCTAAGTAAAATGCTGGAAATGGATTGATGGTTCTATGACAGGCACCAGGGCTGAAGGAAGAGGTGAAAGGCCTCTAGATAATACATCTGGGCCTCCCTCAAGACATCTTTTGCAAAGCTGATGTTTCTGAACTAAGGCTTTCCTGCCTCACTGTACTAGAAAAAAATTGCTCTTTAAAAATTCCCATTATTTTAAAACATTCCAATCCATCGAGCAAGGTTATGAAAAGCCAAGTGCATTTTATTGTCCTTTAAATTTAAATATTCCCTGTGTCTTCAGAATTATCTCAAAGGAATATCCAAACATAAATCCTAAAGTACTAGTAGTCTTTATTAAGGAAGCCATTGAAAATCCCATAATAATTGGACCCTGGACAAGAAGCTACTGAAAAAAGGAAAAAGCTGAACTCAAGCCAGTATCTGACATGTCATTTAACTGTCCATAAAGTCACTTTTTTCATCACTCTTCCTCTAAGTCAATCAAACTCATGTGTTTTTGCATTTACCAACTATAATTTAGCCATAATTGTTATTAATTCTTTATAGATTTTAAAGCTTTCACCAACTAGGCCCATCTAAATATTTAGTGGTTGGCAGCCACTTCCTAGTATAAATTAAGGGATCATTTGTTTCTTCCCGCCAATTTTCGTTTGATATATTGGACTCATACACTATGAAGAGCATTCTTAAAAATATTTTATCTACACAGTGATGCAAAGATCAAAGAATCAGTCTAGTTGATTGAACAGAATCAAAGATTTATTCAAATTCTGTAAGAAAAGGTAGCTTAAAGTTAGTATATGAAAGCACAAAAGAATCAATGGTGTCTATGTTAGGGACAGTTCAGTTATAATGAGAGGATCTAGAAAGTTTCTTGGATCTTAGATACTGGAGAGAAAGGTAGAGAAGAGAGGGAGGGAGGGAGGGAGAGAGAAAGAGAGGTGGGAGGGTGAGGGGGAAAGAGAGGGGGAGAATGTTAGGTCTAGGAAACTCAATGTGACATTGCATAGAGGGGAGAAAGTGCAATATGGTTTTTGGAAGAGTGAGTGACCCTATATGGCTTGAAGGAAGAATATGAGAACTATAAAGTTAGAAAAAAGAGTTGAGTGGAGGCTGATGGTGTCTTGGTTAATATTAAACAAATTAGCCATTTACTAAGCTATAAAAGAGAGGCCACACGTTATAATAAAAATTGCTTGGTTTTATTATCAGATGGACTTAAGAGTTACATAATGGATCTGATTCCCACTAATTGCACGATGCTAAGCAAGTTACTTAATCTATTTGAGCCTCACTTATCTCATTTGTATAATGCAAATCATACCTAATTTTTAAGTGTCTAAAATTTACAGGTATCTATATGAAATATCTGTCATTATGATTAGAAATTCTTAGGCATATAACAAATGATTACTAATGATAAGCATTCACTGGAGTTTACTATTCTGTAAACTATATTAAGTTTTGTTATTTTTAAAATTATTATTTTAGAACTAGTATGCTCACCAGAATTTAGGTTCCTGAGGGCAGAGACTGCAATCTGTTATTTACTGCTATATTCCTAGTGATTAGGAACATTTCCTGGATTATAACATTTAATCAATCAATCAATATTTGTTAAATGAATAATAATCATACTCAGTTTATTATTACAAACATTCATCACTGTCAAAATAAAACTTTAGAAAGATTAATCTGGAAGTTCTATGCAGGAAGGATTAGAGTGAAGAGAGGTAGGAGCCTCCTTTGTGAGGATAACATCACAATAACCTAGATGAGAAGTCATGCATGATTGTGAGAATAGATGGAATAAAAGGGAGATATTCAAAAGACATTATGGTGAGTGGTGCCTTGGTGGCTCAGTTGATTAAGCATCTGCTTTCGGCTTAGGTCATGATCCCAAGGTCCTGGGATCAAGCCCTGCATCAGGCTCCCTTCTTCTCCCTTTCCTCTGCCTGCCCCCACCCCCCGGCCCCACTCCTGTGTGTCTGCTCTCTCTCTCAAATAAATAAATAAGTAAAATCTTTAAAAGAAAAAGACATTATGATGGAGCAAAGAACTGCTAGAATTCAACAACTGATAGTATGTGCTAAAAAGAGATAAGCTGTCTCAATACAAATTTAAAAATTGATGATGCTTAAGGTTTTGAGTCTCAGCACTTAGAAGGATATGGATCTTAATTCACCAACATGAGTTTATCAGGAGAAAGAGCTGATCTGCAAAGGAAGTGAACAAGTCAAGTCTAGATATTGTGTGTGTGTGTGTGTGTGTATACACACACATACTGAGTGTTTTCTATGTCAAGAACTGTGAAAAGAGGTTCATATTCATTATCACATTAAATCTTTCTCAGTAGTTATATGAGGTAGATGTAATAACTACTCACTCTGTACACAAACAAGGAAACTGAGGGATACAGTCATTGGATAACATGCCCAGGGCAAAACAGACAGAATGTGGCCCAAGTGAGACTATCTTGACTGTCTTCACTCCAGAGATTCTAACTATGAGGCTCCACTGCATAGTTCAAGTATAAGGGATCTGGAACATATTGGAGGGGAAGGAATACAAATTGTCTAATAATTCAAATGAAGAGTTTGTCATTTCACCATTATAACAGTCCCACAATACATTGTGAATGATTTTTTTATTTTTAAGAAATCCCTTTCATATTACTTCTGGAAGTGGTTGCATAATAGAATCCTTTGCCAGATAATCCCATATTTAATTGTTCAATCACAAATATTTAATTCTAAGCAGAGGTTGGCAAAACTACAATTCAGTTAACTCTTAGGGTGGTGATAAAGACCCCAGTGGAGAAAGGGACAGCAATAGGGGGAATCCTAGGTGACACAGACCTTTCTCCATGCTGAATCTAACAACACTCACCTCATGTTTTACCCTCAACTGTGTATTTTATTTTCCACATGAATTTCCTCAGAAACTATTAGAAATACATTAATTTCAATTCTCAGTGTTCAATTTTCAATTTTGAAATATAAATGGTGAAAGCAAACTTTTGGTTTGTATGTACTTAGTTGATTCATGGGATGAGCTCTAACAAATGTCCTAAAGAATCCTCCCTCTATCTGCCATTTATCCAAACAAAGAACACTATTATTCCAGCGAAGTGTGTAACTTTAGCAACATTTCTAATTCATCAGGACCATTCTCTTTGCTTACATTTTAGTTATCACGCTATACCTCAACAAGTGCTTAATTGCAAATCGAAGTTGTTTTTAGGAAATGATGTTTTAAGCATCTAATGCCATCATGCTATCGAGGCCAGTATGTCACCTAACAAATTGAAGGAAAATAGCCGGATGTCCAAGCAATAGTTTATAGTTGATTTTACTAGACAGGAAGTAGCTCTGTGTCTCATAATCTGTAGAGATACTGAAGTGGTCTTCAGTTAACTACAAGGCCTTGTGGACACAAAAAATTAGATTTTACATCAGTCGTTAACGAGTAGACAATGTTAAGCATAACACAGATGTGAGACCATGTATCTGCAACTATGTCGTAAGGAAGGAAGTGCTCATCATTAGATATTTATTAAAGCTTCATTATGGGGCTAGTTGACAATAGAAAAGTTGTTTGTGTGTAGTTACATGGTCTTTTTTACTTCTCTATTGGTTGCTCATGGTTTTTTGAGTTCGTAGAAGGGAAATCAAAAGCTTGCCCTTTTCAACTCTGTATACTTCAGAGTACTTGGCACAGATCTCTGTTCTTGATGTGTCCTCAGTTAATTATTATTAAATTGAATAGAAGTTGAGATTCCAAAATAATTTAAATTAGAGAGCAGAGAAGCTCAAAGGGTACAAAATTTCAGTTACACGATGGATAAATCCTAGAGATCTATTCACAGCCTGGTGCCTATAATTAATACTTTATGATATACTTAAAACTCTGCTAAGTGCTCTTATCATAAAAATAATAATAACAATTAATAAAGAGGGTGGGAAGAAACCTTTCCAGGTGATGGATATGTTTGTGGCACAGATTGTGGTGACAGGTTCATGTATGTATGATTATGCCCAAACTCATCAAGTCACATACATTAAATAGGCTTTTTCTGTGTCACTCATGCCTCAACAAAGTGGTTTAAAAAAAAAAAAAGCCCTACATTCTGAACTCACATGAAGTATTTTGCCACCTAAAAATTTTTGGCTCTGGTGCAAATCGATTTTGGGGTAATCCAGTGGGCATACAGTACTCCCATATTCCCTAACTCAGAAGGACCTGGAAGTTGCCAGCACAGAGACAGATATCAGCACGGCACAGGGTTGTACAGCTAGGAGCACACTTGTAGGAGCAGCTCTGGTGAGGGTAAGTCAGGATTAATTTCTCAGGGGTCATGGATCCTATCTGTCTTCCCACTAGATACTCACTAGGCACTCCAGCCTTCTGTGGGAACTTTGAAATGGAGCAATACAGTCTCTGAGCTGGAGTCTGCTAAATAGCTTTTTCTCTAGGAACTTTCAATTACTTTATTAAGGGCAGCAACAGTTTCTTTGAGTAGAGTCAAGAAAAGGGGATGCATAGGAAAACCCTTTGCAGCAATGGATTTCTTGATTCCAAGAAATAACAGGTTCCCATATTCATCTGAGGCTCTTTCTTAACTGCCACATTGAAGAGGTTCCTTCGGACCCCTTGCCAAGCTTACTTCTGCCCTGGGTGTAGAAAGCATATTATACAGCCTGAGAATGGAATTAATGCTCAATGGAGGCAGGTGAGTGTACAAGGACTAGATTATTAACACTCCAGTAGCTTCACAGTTAATGGAGAGAGGCACTCTTTTCCTTGGAATTAATTTGGTTTATATTATAAAGGATGCAGTGGATGAATTAGATTCTTTTAAGCTTTTTCTAGCCTAGACAAAGCTTGGGTTGTCCTGGAAAATGGAAATGAAAATAAAAAGGCTTTATAGGTCTCATCTTCGAAAAGCATGTTTTTGCTATCAAAGAGCAGAACTACTAAGCAGAACTGACATTCCAAATAGGTGGTGGCAATAATAACCCATGAAATAGAATAGGGTAAAAATTTCTACTTGGACTCCATTAGTTCTGAATTTATTGTAATATTGAGGTAGACCGAAAATAAGTCTACTTTTAAAAAGGGTTTACTACTAAAAACTGCAATAAAATAGGACAAAATATTATCATAGGTGGCTCCCATCAATTTAGGTTCTTTCTTAACTATCTGATGCAAGAATATTTGCAACCAATTAGTAAAAGCATGAAGTAAATAAATAATAACAAGTGGTGTTCATCTACTCATTAAAATGTCAGGATGTTCCCTGGTAAGAGCTTGATTTTTTCATTTTTGTTAACATTCATATAGGTACCAATTATTTTAAAGACAGCATTACAAAGAAGGGATTTGTATCAGTGACTTGGAGAGAAAGTACTTGGTGCCAATCTATATAAGAATGGCTGACTTTTATTGAATGTTTAATATATGCTAGCACTGTATCTGCATTATGAAATTTAATTATCATAACAAATGTAGCAGTTGGGTACTTTCTTATTATGTTTTATAGACTAAAATATTATAGCTTAAGCAGTTAAAAGCAACTTGCCCAAGGCCAAATGGCTAATATATGGCCCAGACAGGGCTCAGAGACAGGTCTGTCTGACACTGAATCAGGTGCTTTTAACTCTTCTGATGTATTATTCTCTACTTCTGCTTACAAAATGATTTTCATGTATAATCTCTAACACAGCAGCATTAAGAAATTATAAGTTCTATTATAGAAAGAAATCCTGCATGATGTACTTACTCATATGTAGCCTGGCTATTATTGGTCAGCCTTTTAAAAACCATGTTGTTTTGTTAATTATCAGGGATTTGTTCCTGTGTGTGGTAGAGTACAAAGGACAAAGTCAGGAAGGACATCAGTATAGTAAGTGAAGGGTGACAATATGAAAGTGGGCAATACAGGAGAGAAGGATCATTTTTATAGCTGTAAAAATAAGAAGTAAAAGTTCAATTACAAAACCATTACCCTCCTAAAAACCTACCACTACTTTGGCCTATTCCTTACTCTATGTATTAAAGATATTGATGCCTTCACTACTATAGAAATTACATCAAAATTCTAACAGTTTACTATTGTTTCAAAATCAAAGTAGAAAACCTGCTTTGTAAGAACAGAAATAAATAAAAGTTTATTTCTTCAAAACAGTACTAACTCAGATATCACTAAATGATAAGACTATCATTCTCTCAGTAATTTTTTTTTTTAAAGATTTTATTTATTTGACAGAGAGAGCACAAGCAGAGGGAGAGAGAGGGAGAAGCAGGTTCCCTGCTGAGCAAGGAGCCCGATGTGGGACTCGATCCCAGGACCCCGGGAGAGTGACCTGGGCCGAAGGCAGCCGCTTAACCGACTGAGCCACCCAGGGGCCCCTATTCTCTCAATAATTATGACCTATATAAACTTTTATGTTGTTCCTAAGTAGAATCCAACTCTGAACTTCTTTGGCATAGCAAAACACTGTTGAATCACACATTAAAAAACCCCACTTAGACTTTTACAAAATAGACTGTAAGAGCCTCAAGGGACCCACTATTGGCTCTGCTGTCAATAATTCATGGATTAGAGTCTACCCATAGGCTTTGATTTGATATACAAGATAAAATGATCTAAAAAGTGTGTATTAATGTAACGAAAAAAATTCAATTTTGGCCTAGGATCAATTTACACTTTATAAAATTTAAGACCACATTCACAGTTAAGGAAGAAAATGCTTTACAATCTTTTCATACCCCATTAAAAAATAAAGACTAAAGCAGGGGAGGAGAGATTTATTATAAGGAGTTGGCAATTCTGATCATAACTGCAACTGAGAATAGGAAAGCTTATGGTCTAAATTCTAGTATGAGCCTGATGGCAGAAGACCATTGTTCCACCTCGAAGACCATCAGGCAGATAGTGAATTCTCTCTTGCTCAGCATTTTGTTCTATTCAGGCCTTCAGAGGACTGGATGAAGCCTGCCCACATTGGGGAAGGCAATTTGCTTTACTCAGTCTACCAATTAAAAGACTAACATCATCCAGAAACACCCTTGCCAACACACACAGAATAATGTTTAACATTATATATTAACAAATATACGGGCATTCTGTAGCCTAGTATATTTCACACATAAAATTAATCACAAGTACCTCAATGTAAAACATTCCCAAATTTAAATCATCTCCCCTTCCTATCTCCACTAAGAGCTGCGGTCAACCCCACAACCCAGGCTTATTCTGATTTCTCCACTCCGTTTTCAAGGGGTCAGGAAAGTTAACAGTATCCCAGACAACTGTCCCCTCCCTTCTATGTAATGCTACATTGTTTTTGCTCAGATCTCCATTTTCAATGGCACGGCCTATTGGAAAACCTAAACTCCAAGTCTTTCTGCTTCTAATGTTGCCCACTTTACAACTTTCTCTAGTACTGTAAAACTTATTTTTCTAAAATGCAATTCTGATCATAATATTGCCCTGTTTAAAATTAGTCTTTGATTCTGCATTATTTGCAAGTAAGTTCAAGCTTCTTAATATGAAATTATTCAAACTGGGTTTTGGCTACTTTTACGGTCACATATCTCACCATTCCCCCAGTGTATCATTTTTACCCTATAGTTGAATCAACATATTCTGAATCTATGAATACTTATGTTATGGGCTAAATGTGTCACCCCAAAATTCGTATGTTTAAGTTCTAATCCCCAATACCTCAGAATATGACTGTATTCTCTACTTTAAAGAGGTAATTAAGTCAAAATGAAGTTTTTAGGGTGGGCTCTACTTCAATATTACTGTTGAACTTATCAGAAAAGGAAATTAGGACAGGTTCATATGGTGGGAAGACCATGTGAGGACACAGTGAAAAGACTGGTATCTATAAGATCGTCTTCAGAAGAAACTAACCCTGCCAACATCTTGATCTCCAGAATTGTGAGAAAATAAATTTCTATTGTCTAAGTCACCTCGTCTGTGGTACTTTGGTAGGGCAGCCTTAGCAAATGAATACAACAAAATAACATTCATTTAAGTGCCCAACACAATATGTACTAAATGTTTTCTTCCCCTTACCTTGACATGCCTTTCCTTATTTTGTCTCCCTGGTATGAATTCCATTCATCCTTCATAATTCAGCTCAACTGCATCTAAGAAATGACCTCTTTGCCCCTGCTAAGTACTTCATACCCTCTGTTCTTTGGCATGTATAACTTCATGCTTCATCTTGTTAGGATGACTTTAATTTGATTGGGAGAATACTCTGGACTCAACAATTTACTACGAATTCTGGAGTTATAGCAATCCCAGGATTAGGCGAGATACTTGCCTGGATTTTTGTTTCTATTAACCAGAACCACCTGGTAACACCCTCTACTCCTTTGCCTCAGACTGCTTTTACCCTTTCTTATAGTTGATATTTAAGGTTAATAGTTCTGGGTATTCATCTGTTGATCTATTAATGCTGGTTAAAAGGGAGAAATTAAAGTACCAAAGTGTTTTTACAAAACTCAAATGATGCAGTGCTCCTGGCTGAAGTGTCACAAGGAGATGGGAGATAAACTCCCAGGACAAGGAAAAAGCATTTTATAGTGATTGGATTGATTCAGTCTGTACTTATAATATATCCTCTACCCAAAAAAACTCCATAACATAAAACAATGATGATTAATTTAAGGCAGACATTGGCAACTGTTTTCTGTTGCACCAGACAGTATATATTTTCAGCTCTGCAGGATGTAGGTCTCTACTCCAACTACTCAAATCTGCCAATGTAGCACAAAAGCCACAATAGGCAAAATGTAAGTAAGTGTCCCAATATAACTTTATTAAGAAAACTAGGTGATGGGCTGGATTTGGCCTGCAAGCCTAGATTTGCTGACCTCTTACTTAGAGAATGGGGGGAAAGGGTGAAAGGATATTTCCTTAACTTGGCAAAGGGCTTTGAAAAGCAGCCCAGGGAATTTAGATTAGCTGTGGCCAGTTTAACTCCTGGCAATACACTAAACATTAACTATAGATATTCAAAATTATCAGAAGAGTTTCATAGACAACTTCTAAGAAGAACAGAAAGAGAAGTCCTGAACTTAAACTCTGGAATATTTCTACGATGAAAGGCCTGAAAGAGTACATGGAAGGTTGGGGAGCCTGGGTGGCTCAGCTGGTTAAGTGTCTGCCTTCGGCTCGGGTCATGATCTCAGGGTCCTGGGATGGAGTCCCGAATTGGGGTCCCTGCTCAGCAGGGAAGTCTGCCTCTCCCTCTCCATCTGCCTCTCCCCCTGCTCATGCGCTCTCTCTCTCTCTCAAATAAATAAATAAAATCTTAAAAAAAAAAAAAAAGAATACATGGAAGGAAAAAATAAAGGTCAACCAGAGGAGAGGAACAGGCTGATGAAGAAATCTTCTTAATCACAGATCCCTTTGCCAATTAATTCTCTTCTACATTTTAATCTCTATCATTCGTGTCTACAAGTCATGAACACTGTGCTCTAACCCTTTATACAATTTAGTCATCATTACTTTTCCCAGTATAGAAATGCCCTTTTGATTACAGCAGTAGCTCAGCACTTCCTAAAATATGTATCCATGATCTAAAACAGACAAACAAACAAACAAAACAAGAACAGACTCATGAATACAGGAAACAAACTGCTGGTCACCAGACGGGGTAGGTATAGGGAGACAGGCTAACTAGGTAAAGGAGATTAAGAGGACAAACTTCCAGTTATAAAATAAGTAAGTCATGGGGCTATAAAATGCAGCCTAGGGACTACAGTCAATAATACTGTAATGGCTTTGGAGGTGACAGATGGCAACTAGACTTACGACTGGGATCATTCTGTAACACACATAAATATCGAACCCCTAGGATGTACACCTGAAACAAACAGGGATATTGTATGTCAATTATACTCCAATAAAAGTTAATTAATTAACTAATCAATTAATGTGTACCCATGGACATAAAAGACAATACTAAGTTCTAACCCACTTCCCCTGTTCTTAACAGAATCGCAAATTTGTTCAGGGTAGCAATGTACTGAGCTAAGAATTTCAAATTCTAAGCTTCCTTGCAACTAGAGTGGCCATATGAACTTGTAGCGGCAATACCATATGACGCCATTTTGCTATCTCCTCACTTATATCTTTCTCTTCTTCCTATTTGAAATAAGAGTGAGATATCCAGAGAAGCAGCAGCCACCCTGCAACAAGAAGAATGAAAAACACCTGCTATGAATGACAGAACAAGAAGCTAAAATGAATCTGAGTCTGGATGACAGCCTTAAGCAGTAGCACCTGCCTTGGGTTGACCAACTCTACATTTCTGATTACATGAAAAAGAATACAACTCTAAGTCACTGGTAACTGGACCCAGTGTTTTTTTCTGCCCACACATCAAACTAATAAAATAAGTAATCCATGGTTATAGTAAACATGTGAGGATGATTGTATTAGTTTTCTATGGCTGCTATGGCCACCAACTTAGAAGTTCAAAACAATGCAAACATTATTTTATAGTTCTTTAGGTCAGAAATCTGACACAGGTCTCACTGGGTTAATAGCAAGATATTGGTGTGCTGTGTTCCATTCCGGAAGCTCCAGAAGAGAATCCCTTCCCTTACCAATTCCAGCTTTTAGAGACCACACATATTTTTTGACTCATGCCCCATTCCTCCATCTTCAAAACCTTTCTTCAATAATTGTATCTCTGACTCCAGCCTAGAAAGGTTCTCTGCTTTTAAAGACTCACACGACGAGAGACCGAGCCTGGATAATCCAAGATAATCTCCCCATAGCCAGGCCTTAACTTAATCACATGTGCAGATTTCCTTTTGCCATATAAGGTAAATATTCACAGGTTCTGAGGATTAAGATGTGGATATCTTTGGGTAGCTACTATTCTGCCTACCACAATAACAAAAAGAAAACCACATAAATTGTGAATTTTATGTCTGGGTCTCCTGGTATAATTCAAGATTCTTGTATAGAGTTATGCAAATAATAGAAGGATAATAAAAAATAACTATCTTACCAGAAATGGGAAGTATTATACCATTTTTTAAAACTCCATACTATAGTAATACTATCATATCAGCAATAATCTACCTTTCCAGGATGGATAATGAGCCCGAACTTCCCTAAAATTGGAAATGCTTAAAATTGAATTAGGCAGAAATAATGATAAATTTCTATTATTCACACATGGTTTGCTGCAATTTTTCAGCAGGACAGATTATAGAGGTAGAAAATTTTATAGAGCAAATGACTGCTTCTCAGGAAAAGAAATACTTTTAGACATCAAAAAGTGGTAATTTATACAAAAACTTATGTAAATAACAAATATTTTAAAATCTTTTATAATCTATGAGTTTCCACATATATCATCCCACTTAATCCTACATTTTTCCTAGTATTGAGGAATATTAAAAAGGTATTTTTGATTACTCTCTCCTACTTCATCTTCTGTATCTGGTAAACCACCAAATCATTTAACTCTTTTGCAGAGAATCCTTTTGTTTTCCATATCCTTGCCATACCCACTGTCAACAGTCATGCCCAGGTACCACATAATTTAGTGTTTAAATTACTTAGTTTCTTTTATCTTAAATTCTTACCTCTATATATATCCTACATGTTGCTACAATGTGTACTATATCTACAATATAGCCTATATGCTGCTGCCAGAACTATCTAGAACCAAAAATTTTCCAAGTATTCTAGGTTTGTGATGGATCCTCCCATTTAAGGGAAGCTTGAGAAGTATCGACCCATCCTTTCATTTAACACTTCTAATAGCCAATAACATTATGTTTTGCAAGACTCTCTATAATATGTAGCATGGGTAAATTTTTTTGTTATTTGGAAAATAGCCCTTCCTATTTTCATTTAATTCCCTATTTTTAACATTTTAAGCCACATGCACTAAATTCCCTCTCTCTTCAGCATAATACATTTTCAAATATTTGAAGACAGTTGTCATATCTCTTCTAAATCACATATTGTCCCAGTTAAGCATTCACCATCCCCAATTCTTTCTCATCGCAACTGGAAGCTCAAGATTTTTCTACTGTCTTTTTGGTATATCACAGTTCACCAATAATACACTGAAAATTTTATTGCTTGGGTTAAATTGAGTACTGCTAAGACCAGGACATTGCAGTGTACAAGGAACGGGTGAATATGGCCTGTTTTTTATATTGCCTATGTTTACTATGAATTCTGTGACTTTCATGTTATAGTTTCTTCCATGACTTTTCATATGACCTACTTCAAACATGATCTCTGCCATTCTAATATTTTACAATTTATATTTTAAAATAAATATTTATTACAGATGTAATATTTGTTCATTTAAAAAATAAGATAAGTAAAAAAAGAAAAAAAAACCATAATCTTGGCATTCAAAGAATTACTAACCACTTGAACCTAAATAAGAAAATCACATTTTCTATTTAATAGATCAAATAATTTGGATCAATCTTCCAACCAAGGATAACTAGAACAATCAGATAGATAACAGATAGATATATCTAGATAGAGAGATAGATAGATATAAAGACATATAAATATCCTTGAACACTAATAAGATGAAGAATATTTATTTTACTGGTGCCATATCCAATCACAGATAGAAATCCAAAGAGGTAAACCAGCACTTGGGACAGACTTTCTGTTGGCAATATTGAACATGATAAGAATCTAAGAAGCACTTCTGATAATATCTCAGGGAAGGGGAAAAAAATCTTTGGAGTCCAAGGTTCCAAAAACATGGAAGTATTGGTATCTCTAATACTATGGAGTGGGACCTTAAAGGGCTGCAACCTAGGAAAAGAGTGAATCCAAAATAGAAACAGATTGTTCTCACAGAGATGTTAAAAAAAGAAAACTTCAAATATCCTTAATTCCTTGGACTTGGTTAAAGTAATCTCAGATTGCTGGTGTACTCTGACACTCAGCAGAAGTAACTATAAATCCTCCATGCGGGATTACAACATTACTTTAATCCTCAAATTATTTCTATTTCAAATATATATATAAATTATAACTTTTCAAATGTAATGTCAGTTATACAATCAAAATGATCAAGCCTATGGGAGGTAAGACTATATGAACGAAAACTAAAATAAGCAACAAACAAAACAAACAAAATAACAGGGGCCCTAGATCTGAAAATATAACTCACATATTTTAACGTAAGAAGTTGAGAATTTTGAAAGGGAATTATTAACAATATGAAGGGAGTTAAATTTGAAAGAAAATAGAACTTTTTGAACTGAAAAAAAAATACCACATATAAAATTAAGAATCCAATGAATATGTTTAAGAAGATAACCTCTCTTATAACCATAAAAACAAAAGAATGAAATATAAGAATATCAAACCCAACACTATATAAAAAGGATAACACATCATGACAAGTTGTGCTTTATTCCAAAAAGGCAAGTTTGATTTAAGATTTGAAAAGCAATCAATAGAATTCACCTCCTTAGCAAAATAAAGGAGAAAAGCCATATGGTTCTTTCAAGGAAGCAAAAAAAAAAAAAATCACTGAATACATTTCAACACCTATTTATTCTAAAAACTCTCAGCAAAGTAGGAATATAAGGAAATTACCTTAATCAGACAAAACCATCTATAACAAGAGCATCCTGATAATGTATTAGACAATTTCTCCAGATCCAGTAAAAAAACAAGAAACTCAACTATCTTCATTTGTTTTAGATAATTACTACAGGTCTTGGCCAGCAGAAAAGCCATAAAAAAGACTTCTGGTCTGGCTAAGGCAGATTTGTGTTTAAGTTGCCTCCTGGACTCTGCCTCTCAGAACTAAAAACTCTGGACATAGCACAACCAACAAGCACAGGAAGACTCATAAAGGTGAAAAAAAGAAGGCAACTGCCTTGGGATCTTGGGACTTTAGAGGACCAGCAGCACAGTGAGCTCCCTGGTTTCCTTATTGGTTGCCATATATCCCAGCAGGGTGCTGCAGAAATCTCCAACCTAAAACCTGTAAGAAGCGCATGCACATGCGCGCGCGCGCACGCACACACACCCATCCAAGAAAAGCCTATTCCACTTACCCAAAGGACCAGAAATATGTGGCTTTACAAGATTTCTTTTTGGCAATACCCACCAGTCAAACACCAAGAGAAAAACCGCACCACCTCCTACAAGGTTTCCACAGGGCTGCACAGGGAACTGATCTAATCAACCCCAGCCCTGCTTGGCAGAAGCAGACGGCTGCTTTCCAATTCTCCTCCCCAGTGGTGTGGGTAGGAGCTAATCTTCCATCCCTTACCTGGCCAAAGCTGTCAGCATTCCAATTCCCTGATCAAGGTGGTATCAGCAGAGCGGAGACCTGATCTTCATCCCACGTAGGCCAGAAGCAGACGGTGATTCCCTCATGTCCCACCTGGAAGTAGGCAATGCTGCACTTACCCCACCAAGCTACTGTTAGTGGGGGTCCGGCTACAAGTTGGGCCCCACTCCTCCCCAGCTGCAATGAGACTGTACAAGGTGCTGTCAGTCAGAACTAGTCAATACTCTGTTTCCTCTACTCCTGGTGTTACCAGAGCTCCACTGGGAGCCGAACTTACACACCTACCCAGTAGCAAGAAAACTGAGTGAGGCAGTGCAGAGTGAGGCTAATTGACACTAAACATAGATCCCTATCTTACATGCTTATACCATATGCAAAAGTTTACTTAAAATGGATCACAGGCCTACATGTGATAGGTAAACAATAAAGCTTCTAGCAGAAAATAGAATATTATCATAACTTTAATGTAGGCAAAAGATTTCTTAAACAGTACCCAAAACAACTACTCAAAAATAAATAATCCTTTGAATTTATGAAAATTAGAGTTTTTATCAATAAAAGGACACCATTAATTGAGCAGACAGTTCACAGAATGGTAGAAGATACTGCAATTTACATATCCAACAAAAGACTCCTAATCAGAGTATATAAAATATTCCTGTAAATGAATTAAAAAAAAAACAATGAAAATGGACAAAAGTCTTGAACAGGGACTTCATCAGAGAAAATCCAAATGGCCAGTAAGAATAGAAAAATGTGTTTGACATCTTAACTTACAAAGGGAAAATAAATTAAAACCATAATTTGATACCATTACATAACTTCCCTGAAGAGTCACAATACCAGTGTCAGCAAGGATGTGGAGTAACTGGAACTCTCAAAACTCACTGTTGGAACTGCAAACATTTACCACCAATTTGGAAAATATCTTGACAATATCTGCTATAGTCATCCCATTTCTAGTCATATATACCAGAGAAATAAGTACATAAGGTCCCCCCAAGTGTGTACAAGAATATTTCTTAATGGCCCCAAACTAGAAACAAGCCTAATTTCCATCAACAGATTAGATTAATAAACTTTGGAATACTCATATAATGGGATACTACAAAGCAATAAAAAGAAACTAATATACATACAACAATATGGATGAATCCTGTGGTTATTATCTTGAGTGAAAGGAGCTGGACATTAAACATACAAATGATTCCATTTATATTAATTTCAGACAAGCAATACTAACTGATGGTAATATAAGTAAAAATTAGTAGTAATAATGTATGATTCTATGGATGCATGGCTCCAGGCTTTCTTACGGCTGTCTTCTCCAGATTTTCCTTTACTCTCAAAACATAATGCTCATTCCTTTGGGAGGGTCCTTACTCTTAAGATGTGACTTTTCTAGAGTCTCATCCGAAAGTCCAGGTTGTTTATGAAGGCTCCTCTACTCTGAAATAACTTCAATTCTAAGCTCTGTCTCCTTAGCACAACACAGGTGCTAAAATCTTTGTTCAGCTTTTCAACCTCCCAGATGTCATGTTTTATCGGATTTTTTGGTGAATTGCTGTGAACTACACAGCCTAAGCAGCTGGCCAAAGATTCACGGGAGTATACAGGCAGATTTTGGAGCTCCTTCACTGGATTGTCCCGCTCAGGATTTAGCCTCTAAAGTACCAGTATACTGTATTCACAGCCAGTTTAATTCTACCCATTTTCTTTCCCCAACAACACAGTTTGAAAGCGCCCTCAGAAGAAAGAGCTGGGATAAAGAACACTTCTCTCAAGTATCATAGACCCTGAATCCCAGCCTGCATTGGTTGCTCTCCACTGCCTTCCAATAGTTTTGTTTGTTTTAACCTATTTCTTTCAGCTTTTGTACTTCCTACTACTATCCTATCCCTACTACTATCCCTCCTGTTCCCTCAGTTCGAAAGTTAATCAGAGAAAAGACATGTATCATATGACCTCACTGATATGAGGAATTCTTAATCTCAGGAAACAAACTGAGGGTTGCTGGAGTGGGGGTGGGGAGGGATGGGGTGGCTGGGTGATAGACATTGGGGAGGGTATGTGCTATGGTGAGCGCTGTGAATTGTGTAAGACTGTTGAATCACAGACCTGTACCTCTGAAACAAATAATACATTATATGTTAAAAAAAAAAAGAAGATAGTAGGAAGGGTAAAATGAAGGGGGGGAATCGGAGGGGGAGACGAACTATGAGAGACTATGGACTCTGAGAAACAAACTGAGGGTTCTAGAGGGGAGGGGGGTGGGGGGATGGGTTAGCCTGGTGATGGGTATTAAAGAGGGCACGTACTGCATGGAGCACTGGGTGTTAGACGCAAACAATGAATCATGGAACACTACATCAAAAACTAATGATGTAATGTATGGTGATTAACATAATAAAAAAAATTTGATAAAAACTATTCTGTTACAGCTAGAACCTGAAGTCCATTTGTTTTCTTCACATATGAAGTATAAGAACCTTAGGGGTGAGGAAACATATCACACACTTCTAAAATTCTTAGGTTACCTAATCTCATGTCACAGTTTCTGCTCTAAACGTTTTTGTTTTTGTTTTTGTTTGGTTTGTTTTTGTTTTGTTTTGTTTTTTTGATTGCTTCATTTGGACTTGAATAAGGGCAAGAACTGCAGACAGCAGTTGAGAGCAAAGCACTGTATGATACAGAACCTCAGTTAAATCCAATGTTTAGGTAGTGAAGGACTAATCCAGGATTTCCTTCAGGTAGTTGGATCTGTGGGAATCATCCTGCAGTGAATTAAGATTTTCTGATGCCTCTCTGTATACATTTCATCAGGCAATATGTGGCAGGAATGACAATTCTTTTTAACATTGCATTTGTGACTCAAATAGAAATATGATTTATTTTCCTGAGGGGCTTCCGAAAACTTCACTCATAACAGATGAGGAAACTAAGAATCATAAAAGATAAAAAAGTGGAGTATAGAGTTAACTGTCATTGAGTCAACACTGAGAATCATTGTGCAGGTTTCTACACACAATGTATGTTTTAATTCTCACAGTAATTTTCAGAGAGTTTTTTTATTTCTGTTTCTCAGGTAATAATGAAATTGTGCTGGGACTTGAATGTATCTTTCAGTTTATGCTCCAGTGCAGGTGTACAAGAATCACAAAACTGCTGACTGAAAACAAATTTAAGACGCTCTTTGTGATGTAAAAGAACTGAATACCAATGTGTGCTTTGGAACAACTCTCTCCTTCCCTAAAGGTATAAATAAGCATTTTCAAATGTTCCTATACTGCATATAGACCTTGAAGATTTCTTGGAAAATGATACCATAAATCTAGAAAAATATAAATCTGATACCACATGCTATCCAATATTTTTCTCTTATGTTTTATGCTATTTAAAGTTAAATTGTTCCCATTTGACATATATCAGCACAGTGAACTACAGCAAGTACTTTAAAACAACAGAAATAAAAAATGTATTTAAAAATTATAGGCAGTCTGAGAATGTGTTCACTGAAGTCAGATGGTCAAAGGATTTACTGCATCATAACCTTAAGAATTTGGTCTTTCCATAAAACCATAACCAACATGAAAATGGGAAAAAATTTTTTATAGTGCATAAAAATAGTTTTACTAATTTCAAGTAATGAAATCAGTAGAGATTGTATCTTTGATTATGAAGTAGGATAAGGACCTTTGAATATCCCACATGTGCTTCAACTGCACAATTAGATCCTGATTAGGTGTGCATGTGAGGGAACCCGAGGAGAGAGAGACATAAGGATGGAAAACTTCGTCACATTCTGGACTTCAAGACTGATTTGCTCCTCCGTGTACTAAGTAAATATTATAATGGGAGAACCATCTTCTCCAGGGAAACTTTAACACAATTAAGTCTGTAATTTCACCAGGTCAGGCAAGGAACCTTGACTTTTAGTAGAGGAGGCTTGACCTTGCAGCCATTTTTTTTCTTCTAAGGTTTTAAGCCTTTCCTGCTAAGATACAGCACTCCAGAATCATAAAGTTATTGACACCGAACTCTTCCCTGGTGACTATACTTGCAAAGGTCTAAAGTGATCACAGCTGTTCCAAATGAATGCCACATAGGCCTAATTTAGCAAACAAAACCTAAGATTTATATAGGCCCTTATCAGGGAAGTGGAGGTAAACTAACATATTACCTCATTTACCAAAACACACCACCAAAAAAATGTTTTCTAAGAAAGCAAACAAATACAAAAACATTCCATTCTTGCAAACACATTAAGTATTTATATATAAGTTATAAACTACCACATTTTCTCTAATTTCTCTTTTAAATATCAACAATCATTAGTGAAATATAAAGAAATAACTGGTAATATGATTCTAGTATCATCTTCACTATTTTCAGATAACTGGTTTTTTGGGTGTCGTATTTCATATCTTATCCTAAAATTTCTTTTAAGGAACTAATTTCATTTTAAAATCCTTCAGAGAAGGAGACAAACCATAAGAGACTCTTAATCTCAGGAAACAAACTGAGGGTTGCTGGAGTGGAGGGGGGTGGGAGGGATGGGGTGGCTCGGTGATGGACACTGGAGAGGATATGTGCTATGGTGAGTGCTGCGAATTGTGTAAGACTGATGAATCGCAGACCTGTACCCCTGAAACAAATAATATATTATATGTTAATAATAAAAAATGAAACCACAAAAAAATAAATAAAATTCTCATGAGGTGTAGACATATCATACATTCAGCCTTTCTCACTAGTACTTATTTTTTTAAAGATTAACTGTTTGAAATTTCAACCTTTGTGTCTATGGGATACACAAATTTTCCTCAAGATAATCCTCCAAACCCCTGACATTTGAATCATCCACATGTTGTAGTCTTACTACATTTTCTCTTTTCCACATGGACCTCTCTTCTCTAAAATACCATGCTACCTACCTCATTAAATCTCTATCCTATTTCTCCTTTTTTTTCTCCTTTCTGACTAAACTTACTGAAAGTGTGGTTTATGTTCATTATTTTTTTTCAATCTGACTCACTCCCAGGATAATTTTGTTTATATCTGGTTCTTTTTTGTTGAGATCAGCAATCGCTTCTTAATTACCAAAAACTGACCTGTTATTAGTCCTATCCTATTGACCATTTTCTTATCATGTAAAATCTCTGCTCCCTTAACTTTTGCCACACTATCCTCCCATGGCTCTTCTCTTCACTTTTATAACCATTCTTTTGTCATCTTGTTAACGCACTCCTTATCCTGCGACCTTTTAAGGTTTATGTTCTAGAGGGCACTGCCTTTGGAAGTCTCTTTACCACAAGTGCCTTTTTCAAATTCTTTTTATAGGCAGATACCTTGCAAAAACCTATTTACCAAACCAACTTCTCTCTTGGGCTCTAATTATCTACTGAATATCTCCACCAAGACAGTCTTTAGAAACCTACAACATGCTGATTTCCTCAAAGGCATTTGATTCCATAGTCTTTATATTTCCCCTGTACTTCTCAAACATCTCATATATAACACAAATCATTACATTCCATTTCACTAGTACACCATTCCATATCACCACTGGTAGAAATTCTGACAATTGCACACTATCCCAATTCCAGCGACTATCCACGCTGCATCTACCACCACCAGTGATGTGACATTCAGCTATATTGCTAGACATTCAGCTCAAAATCCCATTTCAGAGTCTGCTTTTCCAGACTCTATCAACTGTTACATATCCAGTTTCCTGAGATCAGATTCTGAGACAAAATTTGGGTAAAAGAACTTTAATGAAAAAGGCTCTCTGAAACATCACTTTTCAGAGATATGGGCTGCCCCAAGAAAGTGGTGTGACCTTGAGTAAGCCCCAGGGAGGGATTCAGTTGAGGTCTGTCAGATGACAATGTTCCCAGAAGCTATGGAATGAGTGCTTTTTTTCCTGGACAGCATTCCCCTACCAGTTTTATCCCTCTCTCAAACTATGTCCACCATATCCTTGTCTCCAGATCTACCTGAGGGAGCTCTAAGATAGTTCTATTGTAAAACAGGAAGCACTCTCAAAATGTCTACCGTTAATCTAACAAGCATTACAAGAATGCAGAGGAATGTAGTGAAAAGTGCAGGTGCCTGGAGTCAAAAGAGCTGGGTTAAAGTTGTCTCCATAATTTAATAAAGTTGTCTCCACAACTCAATAAAGTTATCTCCATAACTTAAAAAATGAACTTGAGTAGAGCTCCTAATCTTTCTATCAATTTTCTTACCTATCAAACTAAGAAGAAGAATAATTCATTTCAGTGTATCTCATAGGGGTACTAAGCTATTAAATGAGATAAAATTTTGCAGAACTTCTTACATTACAGGGCTTACACATATTATCTAAACATAAAAAGCCATTATAGAAAATTCTATGAAACAAACTAAGTAGTTTTAAAAATAGTTTTGTTAGATTAGTACCTGCTAGATTTTTTTGCCAGCCTGCAAAATATGAACATATAAGGAGAGGCCTGAAATCTTTGTAGAAAATTTAGAAATAGAAGGTTCTGTAGGAACTCAAGAGAAATGATGTTTCAATCTTAGTTTCACCATTTTAAAATGTACTTTTAGATAAATCATTTAATCTCTCAATATCTCAATTTCCTCACTGGTAAAGTAATAAAAATAATATTAAATTGTTCATATAAGATCTGCTTTCTCTGGCACGTAAGAAATATTCAATTATTAGTCATTCACTCAATAAATATTTATTGAGCACCTACTATGTGCTGATCATTGTTCTGGGTATTAATAGCTATTTTTGGTTTTGCTATCATTATTTTTATTATTAGTCCTTATTATTTTGCCATATGAATACAGAAAAGGAAAAGGAAAATGTCACATCTACTTATTTACTTCCTGGTCTACCTTAAACTTTTGGGTCTTTAGCAGAGTAATTTCTACAAGAAATTCTCAAATTTTATTCTACCCAAAACATGACATTCCATGAAATTGGGCAAAGTTTCCTGCTTGTACAATGAATAAATAACTAGTTATTAAAATTGGAAAAATGCTACATTTATTTCATTTTCTGCTTGTTTGGCTTCCTTAAATACCTGACAGTAGAGAACAGAGGTATAATGAGCAGGCCTCAAGACTTGAGCGTAGTGACTTGGTGTAAAGTCTTCTGCTGGGTGACCTTGGAAAAGTTATTTGATCTCTTCTGCTTCAGTTTATTTATCTACAAAATGAGAAAGAATACTAGTAACCACTTTTTAAAGTTGTTGTGGGAATGAATGAGTTAGTACGTACAACATGCTTAGAATAGAGCCTGGCCCAAAATCAGCACTTGCCAAATGTTTCCTGTTTTTAACATGGTACTAGAAGGTAATAGAAGATGGTCTCTACTACACACCTATGTGAATACTCTTATTTTAAGTTTATTCAATGGGACAGTATTCCATTGAGTCCCACAAAGATTACCATGATCCCCAGATATTCCAGCATGATTTCTTTAGTTATCAATTAGATGAGAGTTCAGACTTCCTTTCTTCACTAGCAATGCCAACAACATAAAATTATGCGTCTTCACATCTTAGAGAGTGAAGGCTACGTGGATGAAAACCAGCAAATACAATTATTCAATATTCTTGTTTTTCCTTTTAATCAGAACAATATTTCTATAAGACAGAGACTGAAAAAGGACACAATTTTGGTTGTAGATCTCCTTCCAGAGGGACGTTTGCTGTAATGACAGTAAAGATGTAAAAAAGAGAAACTGAAAACCATCTGATAAAACATCCCAGTTGAATATTATACATATTTCAATAATATTAGATCTCATTATCTCTCAGTCTTGTTTTCATTCCTTTTCCTTGTTAACACTATTTCTACATCAATAGGTTAATAAAATATTTTTATACTTGGTTATTTGTTCCATTGTTTTATCTTTACTTTACCATTCTGTGTATGTTTTTATTGACCTCAGAACTACTTACCACTATGCTCTTCTCAGTATACACTACTGTGGTCAGTGTTGAAAGCTACAATTAATAGTGTCTCAATCTCTTTTTTATTATTATTTGCATACTTCCTTAGTCTCATTATATCAATCAGTTGTTAAAGTTAATGATAGCTAACTTTTGTTGAATTCATATTATATGCTGAGCATTGTACAATGCACCTTACATGTTATTTATTATTCAAAAAAATCCTTTGAGGTCAGTACTACATCTCCCATTTGCAGTTAATGAAACTGATGCTCAGAGAATTTAAATAACTTCACTCATGTTCATATAGCTGGTAATTATCAATAGTACTATTCAAATCAAATTATGTTTTTCACCATAGCTGAGCACTGTATGGTCCTCCTTTGAGAATTCAATATTTTACGGAAAAAATCACCCCTCAGATTAGATCATCTCCTCTTGCTATATTCTTTTTTAGTATTTCCCTATAACAGTAAAAACACATTGGGTGAGGGGTGCCTGGGTGGCTCAGTTGGTTAAGTGTCTGCCTTTGGCTCAGCTCATGATCCCAGGGTCCTGGGATCGAGCTCCACGGTGGGCTCCTTGCTCAGAAGGGAGCCTGCTTCTCCCTCTCCCTCTGCCTGCCTCTCACCTCTTTCACCCCCTGCTTGTGCTCTCTCTCTCTGCCAAATAAATAAATAAAATCTTAAAAAAAACAAAAAAAACAAAGAACACATTGGGTGAAAAGATTCCATCTGTTTTATTCATCCTTGTTTTTCTAGCACATAGCACAGTGTCTGGCATATAGGAAACACTCAGTAAGTATATATTGAATGAATAAATGGATACTGATAAATTTTTGAAAGATTCCTTTTTGCCTAATAATTGAGATCTGAAGAGGAAGAAATGCTTTACTTCTATGTGTCTAAAGGAATGGTCAGGCCTTCTACTGTAACAACACAGGGGGAATCAATCACAGCTGAGAATTAAGTATAAAGTAAATGAGTATAATATTTACTTTAAAATAAGACAAAATTTTCTTTTCTGAAATAATTATAGACTCCCAGGAAATTGCAAAAATAGTACATAAAGTCCCATGAAAAATTTTTTTAAGATTTTTATTTATTTGTCAGAGAGAGAGCAAGCGAGTGAGCACAATCAGGGGGAGTGGCAGGCAGAGGGAGAAGCAGACTCTCCGCCTATCAAAGAGCCTGATGTGGGGCTTGATCCCAGGACTCTGGGATCACGACCTGAGCCAAAGGCAGATGCTTAATTGACTGAGCCATGGAGGCGTCCCATATTTTTTTTTAATTATTTTATTATTTTTTTTTTTTACATATAGAGAGGATTTTTTTCTTTTTTTATGTTCAATTAGCCAACATATAATACATCATTTTTAATAACATATAATATATGGTCATTATAGAGGATTTAAGGAAAAATAACGGTATAAAACCAAAATAATGATTTTTCTCCATTATGACAGCAAACAGTAACCACTGCTGATATTTTAGTGCATTGCCTTCCACAACTGTCTATGTGTAAGCATTTCTACAAAATTGGAATCAAATTGCATATAATTAGTATCCTGATATTTTCACTCCATATTATGACATGAGCTTTTTCTTAGTACATAAGTGCATTATATTACATCCTAATCAGGATCACTTCAAATGAATTTATCACAAATAACTTAATCATTTGATTATCTGGTGGTATTTAATTTGTTCTTAATTTTATTATTATAAATAATGCTACAATAAACAGTTTGAAAAATCATCTATGACAGAGTTTGTTTCTCTAGGATAGATTCCTTGACGGTGAAATATTTGATAAATAATATGATTATCTTAAATATTCTTGATTTGTACTGACAAATTTATTTCCATAAAACTTTAGCCAGTTTATTTTTATATAAGAAGTTTATGAGGATGATTATGTCAAATGATTCTTATAAAAAGTAGCTATTATACCTCTTAAAAAAGTTATGCTCATTTGATAAACAAAAAGTCATATTTTAACCACTGTTAACTGAAAACCACAGTATCAATGATGGGGCTTGCCTTGTCCGGGAGCCAGCAAAATAGTGTATCTGGGGTCAGAAAGTCAAGCTGAACCTGAAACTACAATGTGGGGCGGGCAGACACCCCAGGATTCCCTTCAGGGACTATTTCATCATATTCCTCTACACACTCAGATTTCTGAAGGACAGTACTATAGAACATCCCAGAAAAATCAGACACCGGAGAGTCAACTTAAGGCATTGGATAGTGTCAGGCCACTGATTAGAACAAAGATAGAAACCCAATCTTGTATAACCAGGTCTTTGTGAAGAGTAGCTCTTAGCAATGATGGGCACAGCTGCATCCTAGGAACAAACACTCCAGAAAAAGGTGCCCCAAGTCAACCAGCTCTCCAAAAGAATCCATATACCTCTAGCTGCTCTAGGCTCTTAAGTTGGGGATCTTCCATTGCATAGGGAACCTATCCATAATCAACTCAGCCTGCTGACCTAGTGTGGTCATTGCCTGTCATCCATCCACAGATAGCATCCACAACTCAAGCCAGCCCAGCTCCTTAGGCTCCCATGTGGGGCTTTCTGGGGGGTTATCTCTAGATGGGACCTCCACTGCAGCTCCCTTTAATCTCCCTTTAGTCTCATGTAGAGACACCTTCCATCATTGGGCTAGGGCAAGATACCAGTATCATGCCAAATGAATCTCTGGGGCTTCAACTAAGAATTACGTCAGAGTAGATGTTCACATAGGAGGAACAATGTTTCTCTATTGAAACTGGCCTTCCAGTTCAGTATTTGCATATCCAAACTTTCCTCCACGACAAAACTGTGCCCATCACCAAAACTGGCCCCTACCTTTAGCCCGTCACCAATTCCCCAATTACCCCCACCCACAATGAAGTCTGCTGCCACGGTTTTGGAAACCACCCCATACAGTCTAGTCAGCGTTTACTGTGAGTTCTGCCTGGATACATCTGTTTTAAATTTAACTTCATTTATGTAACTCAGATATATTTATCAACTTCAGTAATATATACTCCTCAGTTCATGGCTGCTTATGATTAATTCAGGAAAGGTCTCTCCTTTACTTTTTAATTAACCCCCAAAACAATGCCACCAGTCACCTACCAAATTACATTTTATAAAGATTCATAATAATGTACCTATATAGGAGAACTTCTATTCCTGCTGTGAAAAGTAACTGCCTTGGACTTCATACCATAAACAACTATAAAAAGACATAAATGCATACTAAATAACTGTTTTTAGACACTTGACTAATACAGAGTTGGGACTACTGAGAAAAAGAAAACAAAGTGAGCTTTAAAATCATCCTTATTTTCTACACCATTCCAGTCTGTGAGAAAAAGACAGGGAACACAAGCAGAAAATGTTATTCACACTGAGCTGAGAAGACTGAGATCAGAGGTAGGGAGAAAAACTAAGGTAGTTGAGATTTATGGGGAAAGTATAAGAGAAAAAGGGAGATCAGCAGAGAGAGCTCCAGAAATTGGTAAAATTATCCCCTTGAGCCTGTCCATTACAATATATATGGTGAGACTCCAAGAAGCTAGGCAGAGACAGGGAATTTATAAACTGAACAATTCCTAGAGCTCACACTACACTAAGACATAGTCAAATTCTAAAAAACCATAGTGAAGAGACCTTATGGAATACCCAGGAAATTCACTATAGACCCCCACAAGAGACATGCCTGAAGAGTAAGGCTAAATTAAATTAGTCTTGGAGTAAAGGCTAATCTAGACTTGCCATCAGAGTTCTTAAAATCAAGCCTTAAAACAATCAACTGATCCACAAGTTATACACCTGCAAACTGCAACAAAACTCAATTCTCTTTTAAAAAGACAATAAAATACAGACACTCAAAAATGTAATATTTACAAAGATAAGGATCCAATAAAGTATTGTTAGACATGTGAAAAAGCAGCAGGAAAATCTATAACATGGAGAAAAATTAGTCCATAGAAACAGATTAAAAAATGACAGAATGATGATATAACGTATGGTGATTAACAGAATAAAAAAATTTTTAAAAATGACAGAATGATTGGATTAGCTGAGAAGAAATTTTAAATAGTTACTATAAATATGTTCAGGGACTTATGAACATAATGAGTGAAGAAACAAAATATATGATATAGAACCAAATGAAATTTTTAGAGTCAAAAATTAACATACCTGAAAAACTCACTGAAAACATTGGTTGGACTAAACAGAAGATAGGACAGTACAAAAGAAACTATCACCAAACCTAAAAATAAAAGTAAAAGCTGTTCGTATGAACCACACAAATAAAAGACTGAAAAAGTAAACAGAGCCACAGTGACTGGGGTGCTAATATCAAGAAGTCTAACATATGTGTAATGAGAATGACAGAGGAGAAAGAGGGGAGAAAAATTGATAAAATACCCAAAATGTTTTAAAATTTGATGAAAATTGTACCCCAACAGATCAAAGAAGGTAAATGAAATCAAAACAAGATAATCACAAAGAAAAACACACTAAGGCACATCATGATCACACACAGTACAGGTCAGAAGACAAAGCAATGAGATCACTAAAATGCTGAAAAAAAAAAAGAAAAACAACCTGTCAACCTAGAATTCAATATATAGTAAAAATATATTTTAAATATAAGTGTCAGAAAAACAAACACTAAGAGAATTTGGTGCCTGTGGGCATACCTGCACTATTAAAAGAGCTGAAGAAACTTCTTCAGAATAAAGGAAAATGATATTAAATGAAAAGCTTATGCAAAGAAATGTAGATTACGGGAAATGATAATTATCTGGATAATTTTAAAAAGACTTTACTAATTTTTATATTTCTTTAAAAGGAAATTGATTAAAGTCAAAATAATAACATACATATAAAATAATAAATAAATAATATATGTAAGATAATACGTTGTGGGTTTGGGTTTCAAAATATATAGAGAAGCAAAATATATTAGAATAAATGGAAATACATTGTTTCAAGGATACTGAATTGTATGTGAATTGTTACATTATTACAAAAATAGATTGTGATATGTTAAATATATACGTTGTATATTCTAAAGCAACCACTAAAAACAAACCAACCAACCAAATAGGTTATAGCTAATAAGCTGTAGCAGCGGGATTATTCTTATAATTAAAGTCATTGGCTCATCTTGTTATTAGTGTTTGATCTTTGTTGAATTTTTTTTTTTTTTT